>NC_068391.1:23402339-23749839 GCF_023724105.1 Carassius gibelio
ATTGGCACATATATGGAATAAACATTGATATATTCTACTTATATTTATGAGTTTAAACGCATATTTCTCACCGTTCACCTATTAACTAAAGCCACTCGCT
Organism: Carassius gibelio; assembly: GCF_023724105.1. Classification (NCBI taxonomy): domain Eukaryota; kingdom Metazoa; phylum Chordata; class Actinopteri; order Cypriniformes; family Cyprinidae; genus Carassius; species Carassius gibelio. The sequence goes on from NC_068391.1 coordinate 23,402,440, forward strand.
GCCGGTGAGCCCGGGTGCGAGGGCCCGTTCATCGCTGCTTGCAGCTTTAATTAGGGCCCGAGCACCGATGGTGTGAGGACCCTATTGGAATTGCTCCGTTTATTATTATTATTATTCCGCTTCTCCAAAATGAATCGCATTTTTGAGGGCCTAAACATGCTCAAAAAGTCACCAAATTTTGCACATGCCTCCGAACTGGCGAAAATTTACGTCTGATATGGGTTTCAGAAGTGGGCGTGGTAAAATGGCTCGACAGCGCCACCTATGCACGTTCAGCGGTGTGCGCCTCGAGCTACATTTCACGTACATGTATGAAAATCGGTACACACATGTAACACATCAATACCTACAAAAAAGACTCTTGGAGCAAAATTCTAAACCCAACAGGAAGTCGGTTATTTTTTATATTATGGGCAAATTTTGTGTAATTTTTGCCATTTCTATGCGTTGTATTTTAACGAACTCCTCCTAGAGATTTCTTCAAATCAACACCAAATTTGGTATGCCTAATCTAAAGGCCTTTGCGATGTTAAATTGCGAAGATTTTGAGTTTTCGTTGAAGGGCGTGTCCGTGGCGGCCTGGCGAATTTCGATGACTCGCCATGAAAAATGAAGTTGCTATAACTCAGACATACAATGTCCAATCTGCCCCAAACTTCACATGGTTGATAAGACTCTGGAACTGAACAGATTGACATGCCCATATTCAGTTATAGTCATAGCGCCACCTATTGGCAACAGGAAGTGTCATATTTTATGCTCCGAAGAACTACTCCTAGAAATTTTATGACATCAATGTCTTTTTTGTGGTCAGTCTAATCTAAAGGCCTGTGCAATGTTAAATTGTGAAGATCTTGAGTTTTCGTTAAAGGGCGTTTCCATGGCGCGGTGACAAAGTTCGATGTCTCGCCATGGGAGTAGAAGTTGTTGTAACTCAGGCATAAAATATCAGATCTTGCCCAAACTTCACATGTTTGATAAGAGTACTGACCTGCCCACATCAGGAGGCCAATATTCCATTGGGTGTGGCAAAATGGCTCGATAGCGCCACCTATACACTTTCAATGGAGTGCGCCTCGAGCTACGTGTCACGTACATGTACAAAAATCGGTATACACATGTAACACACCAATACCTACAAAAAAGTCTCTTGGTACGAAATCCGAATCCCAACAGGAAGTCAGTTTTTAGAATTTTCTCTGCAAAATTGGCGTTGTTTTTGCCATTTTCAGGGGTTGTACTTTAACGAACTCCTCCTAGAGATTTATTCAGATCAACACCAAACCTGGTCAGTGTAATCTTAAGCCCTTTGCGATGTTAAATTGCGAAGATCTTTAAATTTCGTTAAAGGGCGTGTCCATGGCGGCCTGACAAATTTCGATGTTTCGCCATGAAAAAGGAAGTTGCTGTAACTCAGACATACAATGTCCAATCTGCCCCAAACTTCACATTTTAGATAAAACTTCTGCCCTTAACAGATCTACATGCCCACATTCAGTTATAGTCATAGCGCCACCTATTGGCAACAGGAAGTGACATGTTTTACGCTGCGACAAACTACTCCTATAATTTTTTTGAGATTAACATATATTTTGTGGTCAGTCTAATCTAAAGGCCTGTGCAATGTTAACTTGTGGAGATCTTGAGTTTTTGTTAAAGGGCGTGTCCATGGCGCCATGACAAATTTTTATGTCTCGCCACAGTAAGAGAAGTTGTTGTAACTCAGGCATAATTTGTTCGATCTTCCCCAAACTTCACATGTTTGATAACAGTCCTGGCCTGAACACATCTGAAGGACAATATTCCATTATAATGATAGCGCCACCTGCTGGCAACGGTAAGATTGGCACATATATGGGATATACTTTGATATATTCCACTTATATTTATGACATTAAATGCATATTTCTCACCGTTCACCTTTTTACTAAAGCAACTCGCTGGTGGTGAGCTCGGGTGCGAGGGCCCGTTCATCGCTGCTTGCAGCTTTAATTATTATTATTATTATTCCGCTTCTCCAAAATGAATCGCATTTTTGAGGGCCTAAACATGCTCGAAAAGTCATGAAACTTTTCACACACCTCAGAACTGGCGAAAATTTACGTCTGATATGGGTTTCAGAAGTGGGTGTGGCAAAATGGCTCGACAGCGCCACCTATAGACGTTCAACGGTGTGCGCCTCGAGCTATGTTTCGCATACATTCACGAAAATTGGCACACACATGTAACACACCAATACCTACAAAAAAGTGTGCTCTTGGAGCAAAATCCGAAACCCAACAGAAAGTCAGTTATTTTTAATTTTATGAGCAAATTTTGTGTCATTTTTGTCATTTCCATGCGTTGTATTTTGACGAACTCCTCCTAGAGATTAATTCAGATCAACACCAAATTTGGTATGCCTAATCTAAAGGCCTTTGCGATGTTAAATTGCGAAGATATTGAGTTTTCGTTAAAGGGCGTGTCTGTGGCAGCCTGGCGAACTTCAATGATTCGCCATGAAACAGGAAGTTTTTATAACTCAGACATACAATGTCCAATCTGCCCCAAACTTCACATGTTGGATAAGACTCCTGACCTGAACAGATTGACATGCCCATATTCAGTTATATTCATAGCGCCACCTATTGGCAACAGGAAGTGACATATTTTACGCTGCAACAAACTACTTCTAGAAATTTTTGACATCAGTGTCTTTTTTGTGGTCAGTCTAATCTAAAGGCCTGTGCGATGTTAAATTGTGAAGATCTTGAGTTTTCGTTAAAGGGCGTGTCTATGATGCCGTGACGAAGTTCGATGTCTCGCCATGGAAATAAAAGATGTTATAACTCAGGCATAAAATGTCCAATCTTCCCCAAACTTCACATGTGTGATAAGAGTCCTGGCCTGAATACATCTGAAGGCCAATATTCCATTGGGTGTGGCAAAATGGCTCTATAGCGCCCCCTATAAACTTTCAACAGAGTGCGCCTCAAGCTATGTTTCACGTACATGTACAAAAATTGGTACACACATGTAACACACCAATACCTTCAAAAAAGTATCTTGGTACGAAATCCGAATCCCAAGAGGAAGTTGGTTATTTAGAATTTTCTCTGCAAAATTGGCGTTGTTTTTGCCAAGGGTTGTATTTTAACGAACTCCTCCTAGAGATTTATTCAGATCAACACCAAACTTGGTCAGTGTAATCTTAAGCCCATTGCGATCGTAAATTGCGAAGATCTTGAGGTTTCTTTAAAGGGGGCGTGTCCATGGCGGCCTGACAAATTTCGATGTTTCGCCATGAAAAAGGAAGTTGCTGTAACTCCGACAAACAATGTCCAATCTGCCCCAAACTTTGCATGTTAGATAAGACTTCTGCCCTTAACAGATTTATATGCCCATATTCAGTTATAGTAATAGCGCCACCTGCTGGCAACAGGAAGTGACATGTTTTACGCTGCAACAAACTACTCCTAGAAATCTTTTGACATTAATGTATTTTTTGTGGTCAGTCTAATCTAAAGGCCTGTGCAATGTTAAATTGTGGAGATCTTGAGTTTTTGTTAAAGGGCGTGTCCATAACACCATGACAAAATTTGATGTCTCGCCACAGCAAGAGAAGTTGTTGTAACTCAGGCATAAAATGTTCAATCTTCCCCATACTTCACATGTTCGATAAGAGTCCTGCCCTGAACACATCTGAAGGACAATGTTCCATTATAATGATAGCGCCACCTGCAGGCAACAGGAAGATTGGCACATATATGGAATAAACATTGATATATTCTACTTGTATTTATGAGTTTAAACGCATATTTCTCACCGTTCACCTATATACTAAAGCCACTCGCTAAGCCCGGGTGCGAGGGCCCATTCATCGCTGCTTGCAGCTTTAATTATTAGGGCCCAAGCACCGAAGGTGTGAGGACCCTATTGTATCTGCTCCGTTTATTATTAGGGCCCGAGCACTGCAGTGCGAGGACCCTATTGGAATTGCTCCGTTTATTATTGTTCTTCTAAGGATTATTCTTCTTATTATTATTTTTTTATTTTTTATTAAAACTTCCGGGGGTTTTTAGGGGCCTTAACATGCTCAAAAACTCTTGAAAATTGGCACACACATTGGAATCTGCGGCCATCAGGACGCTGCAGAGGCTGGGACCCGGGCGTGGCACAGGGACTCTACAGCGCCCCCTGGAACACAGTAAGAAATCTTGAACCATAGCTCACACACACTTGCATGTATTTATATGAAACTCGGTACACTTATAGATCTCATTGAGCCGAACAACTTTCACACTTTATGTCATAGGCTCCGCCCAACAGGAAGTCAGCTATTCAGGGCTGTTTAAAAAAAGCATGCTCTGGAATTTGAAATACTCCTCTGAGGTTTTCAACCCGTTCGCCACGAAACTCGGTGAACATGATCTCAAGACATTGGGGATGAAAAATTGCGAGGGGATTTTTGATAACTCGAACGGTTTGCCCATGGCGAGGCGTGGAAATTATGGCGAGAAATGAGAAACAGGAAATTTATAATAACATCCACATACATTTCCTGAATTTGATCAAACTTCATTGGTTTGTTCGTTGTATGATACCGATCTTATATATGTGACTACCAACTGGCAGCAGGAAGTGAGTCATTTTCAAAAAGTTTTGAATTCAGCATCTTATTTTTACTCGATTTACTTAAAACTTCATCAGAATAATGACAAAACACGGCCGATGTAAATCTGTTGTGGGGATATTGATATCTAATATGGCGTTGCCATGGCAACGTGTCAAACTTGAATGTTCTGTTATGGTGAGTTGGAGGCAGATAACAAGCTCAGATTTACATGAAACTCAAAACACATATCAGTATTAGTGATAGCTAGACAATAGCAAAAGCTTTTAAAAGGGTGTGAAGGAGGCACGCTATAGCGCCACCTTTTGTCAAAAGTGGGGGGGTTAGTTTTAGCTACAGACACCAAACTTGGTACATAAATTGTACTTATCAAGACGGACAACTTTCTAATTCACAGTCATCGGCTACGACCAACAGGAAGTCAGCTATTTTGATTTGAATATGTATTTTTTTTTTTAATTGAGCTGTGATTTAATTCATACTCCTCAGAGGAAATGTTCACTATACTCACCAAACGTTGTCTACATGTTGCAAAAACATTGAGGAACTTAAATTGCGAACAGATTTTGGTTAGCTTGAACCGTTTTGTTGTGGTGATTTTTTGAAATGACAGTAAAAAGGGAATCATTAATTTTCTTGTATTTTTAAATTGCAGCTTCAAAACACTTAAAAACATTTTTTCATACAGAGATCAAATCATTCTGAGGACATATGCATAGTTTCATGACTTTACAACACTGTATGATTAAAAGAAAATTAAAAAACTGTCAGACATCTCAACTCACTCTGTCCCTCTGTTTGAGGAATGTATGTGTGCTGACTGAGTGTGTGTGTGTGTGTGTGTGTGTGAGTGGGGGATGGGCATGAGCTGAGTGGCAGACACAATGAGAGAGAGAAAGAGAGAGAGACTTAATCATCTCTTTAATCACCAGAAATTTTATTTTTATTTTAAATTGTTATTTTTTGTTGTTGTTGCTAACTGTGCTGTTTTCATTACAGTTTAAGAAATCTCTTAGGCCTTATCCTTTTCTGACAGTTTCAGGAATTAAAAACAAAATTCTAAAAATACTTATTTGTGCTGCAAATAATAATTTCAACTCATTTGATACTGACCTATTCCATCCTGCGACATGACATGTATCTAAATTTTAAAAATCTCACGGATGTAACAGTAAAACTGTTCAGCTCACAGATCAAGACTAAGCTGCTTTCACAAATGCTTATAAGTCAATCAATCAATCACCTTTATTTACAGTCTTGTTCAAAATAATAGCAGTACAATGTGACTAACCAGAATAATCAAGGTTTTTAGTATATTTTTTATTGCTACGTGGCAAACAAGTTACCAGTAGGTTCAGTAGATTGTCAGAAAACAAACAAGACCCAGCATTCATGATATGCACGCTCTTAAGGCTGTGCAATTGGGCAATTAGTTGAAAGGGGTGTGTTAAAAAAAATAGCAGTGTCAACCTTTGACTGTACAAACTCAAAACTATTTTGTACAAACATTATTTTTTTATGGGATTTAGCAATCCTGTGAATCACTGAACTAATATTTAGTTGTATGACCACAGTTTTTTAAAACTGCTTGACATCTGTGTGGCACGGAGTCAACCAACTTGTGGCACCTCTCAGCTGTTATTCCACTCCATGATTCTTTAACAACATTCCACAATTCATTCACATTTCTTGGTTTTGCTTCAGAAACAGCATTTTTGATATCACCCCACAAGTTCTCAATTGGATTAAGGTCTGGAGATTGGGCTGGCCACTCCATAACATTAATTTTGTTGGTTTGGAACCGAGACTTTGCCCGTTTACTAGTGTGTTTTGGGTCATTGTCTTGTTGAAACAAGGGCATTCAAGGGCATGTCCTCTTCAGCATAGGGCAACATGACCTCTTCAAGTATTTTAACATATGCAAACTGATCCATGATCCCTGGTATGCGATAAATAGGCCCAACACCATAGTAGGAGAAACATGCCCATATCATGATGCTTGCACCTCCATGCTTCACTGTGTACTGTGGCTTGAATTCAGAGTTTGGGGGTCGTCTCACAAACTGCCTGTGGCCCTTGGACCCAAAAAGAACAATTTTACTCTCATCAGTCCAAAAAATGTTCCTCCATTTCTCTTTAGGCCAGTTGATGTGTTCTTTGGCAAATTGTAACCTCTTCTGCACATGCCTTTTTTTTAACAGAGGGACTTTGCGGGGGATTCTTGAAAATAGATTAGCTTCACACAGACGTCTTCTAACTGTCACAGTACTTACAGGTAACTCCAGACTGTCTTTGATCATCCTGGAGTTGATCATTGGCTGAGCCTTTGCCATTCTGGTTATTCTTCTATCCATTTTGATGGTTGTCTTCCGTTTTCTTCCACATCTCTCTGGTTTTGCTCTCCATTTTAAGGCATTGGAGATCATTTTAGCTGAACAGCCTATCATTTTTTGCACCTCTTTAGAGGTTTTCCCCTCTCTAATCAACTTTTTAATCAAAGTACGCTGTTCTTCTGAACAATGTCTTGAACGACCCATTTTCCTCAGCTTTCAAATGGATGTTCAACAAGTGTTGGCTTCATCCTTAAATAGGGGCCACCTGATTCACACCTGTTTCTTCACAAAATTGATGACCTCAGTGATTGAATGCCACACTGCTATTTTTTTGAACACACACCTTTCAACTAATTCAACTAATTGCCCAATTGCACAGCCTTAAGAGCGTGCATATCATGAATGCTGGGTCTCATTTGTTTTCTGACAATCTACTGAACCTACTGGTAACTTGTTTGCCACGTAGCAATAAAAAATATACTAAAAACCTTGATTATTCTGGTTAGTCACATTGTACTGCTATTATTTTGAACAAGACTGTATATAGTGCTTTAAACAAAATACATTGCGTCAAAGCACTGAACAACATTCATTTGGAAAACAGTGTCTCAATAATGCAAAATGATAGTTAAAGGCAGTTCATCATTGAATTCAGTTATGTCATCTCTGTTCAGTTGAAATAGTGTCTGTTTTTATTTGCAATCAAGTAAACGATATCGCTGTAGATGAAGTGACCCCAACTAAGCAAGCCAGAGGCGACAGCGGCAAGGAACCGAAACTCCATCGGTGACAGAATGGAGAAAAAAACCTTGGGAGAAACCAGGCTCAGTTGGGGGGTCAGTTCTCCTCTGACCAGACGAAAACCAGTAGTTCAATTCCAGGCTGCAGCAAAGTCAGATTGTGCAGAAGAATCATCTGTTTCCTGTGGTCTTGTCCTGGTGCTCCTCTGAGACAGGTCTTTACAGGGGATCTGTATCTGGGGCTCTAGTTGTCCTGGTCTCCGCTGTCTTTCAGGGCAGTAGAGGTCCTTTCTAGGTGCTGATCCACCATCTGGTCTGGATACGTACTGGATCCGGGTGACTGCAGTGACCCTCTGATCTGGACACAGACTGGATCTCGTGGCCACGGTGACCTCGGAACAAGAGAGAAACAGACAAATATTAGCGTAGATGCCATTCTTCTAATGATGTATAAAGTACGGTGTTATGTGAAGTGTTTCCGGTTCCGGTTTACCTAATTAATGCAGCCTAAAAATCCTTTAACGGATTTGGATATTAAAAGCATATTAGTATGTTATGTGTATGCCAGGTTAAAGAGATGGGTCTTTAATCTAGATTTAAACTGCAAGAGTGTGTCTGCCTCCCGAACAATGTTAGGTAGGTTATTCCAGAGTTTAGGCGCCAAATAGGAAAAGGATCTGCCGCCCGCAGTTGATTTTGATATTCTAGGTATTATCAAATTGCCTGAGTTTTGAGAACGTAGTGGAGGTAGAGGAGTATAATGTAAAAGGAGCTCATTCAAATACTGAGGTGCTAAACCATTGAGGGACTTATAAGTAATAAGCAATATTTTAAAATCTATACGATGTTTGATAGGGAGCCAGTGCAGTGTGGACAGGACCGGGCTAATATGGTCATACTTCCTGGTTCTAGTAAGAACTCTTGCTAGAACATTAGAAGTCATTAAAGGATTTAATAACACTGTAAAATAATGTCTAATTTATTAACATTAGTAAATGCATTGGTAACACTTTATAATAACTGCACTCATTAGTAAATAGTCAGTTCATGCTTTATAAAGTCTTGTCCCAACATTAATAGTCATTAGTAAGCAGCTTATAAATACAGCTATAAATAGCTTGTGCTTGGTTTATAAGCACATTTATTAAAAAGGAGAGTAAAGAGTAAGTTATCTTCCTATGAAAAATAAAAAAATAAAAATAAACAAACAACAACACTGATTGATACAGAACTCAGAAATGTTATTGTGGATTTATGATAAAATCAGCCTGTAAATGAATTCATACTCCTCCAAGAAGACACAAGTAGTTCACACCAAACTTTTTCAACATGATGCCAATATACTGAGATGTTAAATTGTGAATGGGTTTAGGATAGCTTAAATGGTGTGGCCATAGCGATTTACTAAAGTAACATAAAAAAATCCAATAGTTATTTTACTATATCTTTAAAATGTTTCATTCCAACTCTTCATAATTTTTTATATACGTAGAAGTCATCATTTGAAGGAAGCACAGTAAGTTTCATAGCTTTATTATGTTCAGGAGCCAGCATAAAATTAAAACTATCATAACTTATATATCAAGCTTGAAATTCTTAGTTCCAATAATGGCCACCAGATGGAGATATAGGATTACTTTTAAATAATTATTGTAGAAACGAGTATGATTTAAATAATTTATAGAAATCTTTCAAAGAAAAATAATATGTATTTTATGTATGTTACTGATAAAATGACCCTCACTTAAATAGAATAACATGCTGAAGTATAGTGAAATAATGTATATTAAGAATAATTCTTAATAGGCTTTATGGACAGATCAGTTTTGAGTGACTCTTGAAGGTTCAGCCCCACATCCTCTTTTACCACTGTTTAAAGAATTTATCGTACAGAACAGTTGCGAATAAATTTGGATAGCTTGAATGGTTTTGTTGTGGTGATTTTTTGAAATAACGGTAAAAAAGGAACCAGTAAATGTCTTTTATTGTTTTAAAGTGCAGTTTCTAAACACTTCAAAAAAATGTACACATAGAAGACCAGTCATTCTGAGGAAATATGCATAGTTTCATGACTATACAACACTATATGGATGATAGAAAATAAAAAAAAACCATCATACATCTGATGTTACTCTGTCCCTCTGTCACTGTGAGTAATGTGTGTGTGGGGGGGGGTGAGCTAGGTGTCTGAGAGAGAGAGAGAGAGAGAGAGAGAGAGAAAGGGAGAGGGAGGGAGGGAGACTTAATCATCTCTTTAATCACCAGAATTATAGGTCAATAAAATTATTACAAAACACTAATAAATTATTAATAGAGAGAGAGAGAGAGAGAGAGAGAGAGAGAGAGGCATCTCAGAGTTAACATCTCTTTAATCACCAGCAGAAAAAAAAATCAGTAATTTTGTGTTGTTGTTGTTGTTGTTTTTTCCATCATTACAGCTTAAAGCTGCAGTCGGTAACTTTTGACGCTCCAGCGGTTAATAAACAGAACTGCTTGCATCTTGCGGAAGAACATCCTAGCCGGAACTACTTCTCTTTGTTTATGTCTATGAAGAATCACAAAGGTACTGGGTTACTCCGCTGAAGCAATCTAAAATAGTCCGAATATAAACACTTATTATAGGTGTACTCTAGTGATTCAGGACAGGCAAAGTTTGGCTCCAACCCTAATCAAACACACCTGTCTTTAATTTTTAAGTGAGCCTGAAGACCTTAATTAGTTGCTTCAGGTGTGTTTGATTAGGATTGGAGCTAAACTTTGCAGGACAGTCGATTGCCAGGAGCAGGGTTGGGCTGATGATTGGGTCTAGATGATTCGGATTAACCCTTTAACTGCCGTATCCTTTAAAACCTCACTTCCAGAGGAATATTGTTAATGCATGTGTTCGCTGGGCACAGTTTACCTGATGCCACCAGGGTAGCGTTCGCACTGATGGCTTGAGCCCGCCATTTCTTCTTCTTCTTCTTCTTCTTCTTCTTCTTCTTCTTCTCCGTCATTATTCGCATTTTTAAGGGCCTAAACATGCTCCAAAACTCACGAAACTTTGCACACGCATCAGAACTGGCGAAAATTTACATCTGATATAGGTTTCAGAAGTGGGTGTGGCAAAATGGCTCGATGGCGCCACCTGTTAAATTTCAACGGAGTGCGCCTCGAGCTGTGTTTCACGTATATTCATGAAAATCAGTACACACATGTAACACACCATCACCTACAAAAAAGTCTCTTGGTACAAAATCCAAAACCCAACAGGAAGTAAGTTATTTTGAATTTCCTGTATGATTTTTGTGCAGTTTTTTCCATTTCCATGCCTCGTACTTTGACGAACTCCTCCTACAGTTTTAATCGGATTATCTTAAAATTTGGTGAGGGTCATCAAAAGACCTTTGTGATGTTAAATTGCGAAGGTTTTGAGTTTTCGTCAAGGGGTGTGTCCCTGGCGGCTTGACAAAGTTTGATGTTTCGCCATGAAACAGGAAGTTGCTGTAACTCAGGCATGAAATGTCCGATCTTCCCCAAACTTCACAAATTCAGTTATAGTCATAGCGCCACCTGCTGGTTACAGGAAGTGACATGGTTAACACTGTTACAGACTCCTAGGAACATATAAAAACGTGTAAACAAGTGTTAAATAGGCTGGCAACATACTAGATACATACTAATACATGCTAGCAACATTAGCTAAGTGTTAAAGCATGCTAATAATGTAGTGAAAAAGAAAGTTGCTGTAACTAAGGCAAGCAATGTCCGATCTTCCCCAAACTGCACACGTGTGATAGGTGTTCTGCTCTGAACAAACACCCATGACCAAATTCAGTTATAGTCATAGCGCCACCTGCTGGTAACAGGAAGTGACAAGGTTAACAATGTTATGGACTCCTAGGAACAAATTAAAAAGTGTAAACAAGTGTTAAATAGGCTGGCAACATACTAGATACATACTAACACATGCTAGCAACACTTAGCTTAGTGCTAAAGCATGCTAATAATGTAGTGAAAAAGGAAGTTACAATGTTAACACTGTTATGAACTCCTAAGAATAAATTAAAAAAGTGTCAAAAAGGGTTAAATAGGCTGGCAAAATGCTAGAACCATAATAAAACTTGCTAGCAACACTTAGCTAAGTGTTAAAGCATGCAACTATGGCATTGAATAAGGAAGTTGTTGTAACTCAAGCTAGCAACGTCCGATCTGCCCCAAACTCACGTTTGACAAGAGTCCCGTACTGAACACATCAGCATGCCCGTATTCAGTTATAGTCATAGCGCCACCTGCTGGCAACAGGAAGTGTCATGTTTAACAATTTTATGCACTATTTGCAACACAATAAAATTTGCCATTGTGTGCTAATCATGCTAGAAATATTTTCAAACATTCTAACAACACTTACTATGTGCTAAAGGATGCTATTAATACTATGAAACAGGAAGTTGTTGTAACTGACCCAAACTTCACATGTTTTATAAGAGTCCTGGCCTGAACACAACTAAAGTCCAATATTCAATTATAAGTATAGCGCCGCCTGCTGGCAACAGGAATGACTTATTTCATACTAACTTAAACATGAGATGTCTGATCTGCCTGAACCTTCGCATGTTTGGTAAAAGTCCTAAAGACATTTAAATGGCGATATTCAGTTATAATCATAACGCCACCTGTTGGCAGCAGGAAATGTGGCAAAAATACTTACTATTTTATGAGCATATGGACCAACGTTCACGGTTCCTCCTATGGGCACCGGGTGGTGGTGAGCCCGGGTGTGAGGGCCCATTCATCGCTGCTTGCAGCTTTGATTATTAGGGCTCAAGCCTGGAGGGCGAGAGCCCTATTGTTTTCCTTAGGATTATAATTTTTTTTTTCTTTATTCTTCTAATTTTTTTCCAAGGTTTCGGGGGCTTTTGGGGTCCTTAACATGCTCAAAAACTCTTGAAAATTGGCACACACCTTGGAACCTGCGGCCATTAGGGCCTGGCAGAGTCTGATACAAGGGCGTGGCACAGGGGCTTTACAGCGCCCCCTGTAGTACTGAGGGCCATATATCATGCATACTTGCACGTATACATCTGAAACTTGGTACATATATATAACTCATCAAACCAAACAACTTTCACACTGCATGTCATAAGCTCCGCCCAACAGGAAGTTGGCTATTTAGGGTTTTATGAAAAACACATGCTCTGGAATTTGATATACTCCTCTGAGGAACTCCACCCGTTCACCACAAAACTCGGTGAACACGATCTCAAGGCATTGGGGATTAAAAATTGCGAAGAGATTTTTGATATCTCGAACGGTTTGCCCATGGCGAGGCATTGAAATTATGGCGAGTAATGAGAAACAGGAAATGTCTAATAACATCCACATACATTTCCTGAATTTGATCAAACTTAATTGGTTTGTTCATTGTATGATACCGATCATATATATGTGACTATTAGGAGTCAAAGTTATAGCGCCACCAACTGGCAGCAGGAAGTGAATCATTTTCAAAACACTTTGAATTCAGCATCTTATTTTTACTTGATTTGCTTCAAACTTCATCAGAATAATGACAAAACAAGGCTGAAGAAAATCTGTTGTGGGGATATTTATATCTAATATAGTGTTGCCATGGCAACGTGTCAAACTTGAATGTTCTGTTCTGGTGATTTTTAGGCAGATAACAACCTCAGATTTACATGAAACTCGAAACAGATATCAGTATTAAAGATAGCTAGACCATGGCAAAAGCTTTTAAAAGGGCGTGGAAGAGGCACTCTATAGCGCCACCTTTTGTCAAAAGTGGGGGGATTAGTTTTAGCTACAGACACCAAACTTGGTACATAAATTGTTCTTATCAAGACGGACAACTTTCTAATTCACAGTCATAAGCTACGACCAACAGGAAGTTGGCTATTTTGACTTGAATATGGATTTTTGAGAATATTCTTTTGTGAATTAATGCATACTCCTCACAGGGGAAGTACACTATACACACCAAACTTTGTCTACATGAAGAAAAAACATAGAGGAACTTAAATTGCGAATGAATTTTGGATAGCTTGAACGGTTTTGGCGTGGTGATTTTTTGAAATAACAGTAAAAAGTGAAACATTAATCGTCTTGTATGTTTAAATTGCAGCTTGCAAACCTTTAAAAAACATTTTTCATTTAGAAAACCAGTGATTCTGAGGAAATATGCATAGTTTCATGACTTTACAGCATTGTATGATTAAAAGAAAATTAAAAAACTGTCAGACATCTGATCTCACTCTGTCATTCTGTGTGAGGAATGTATGTGTGCTGACTGTGTGTCTGTGTGTGTGTGTGTGTGTGTGAGTGTGAGTGGGGGAGGGGTGTGAGCTGAGTGGCAGACAGACAGACAGAGAGAGAGAGAGAGAGAGAGAGAGAGAGAGAGAGAGAGACTTAAACATCTCTTTAATCACCAGAAAAAAACTGGTGAATATTTTAAATGTTTATTTTTTTGTTGTTGTTGCTAATTGTGCTGTTTTCATTACAGCTTAAGAAATCTCTTAGGCCTTATCCTTTTATGACAGTTTCAGGGATTAAAAAAAAAATCTAAAAATACTTGTGCTGCAAATTCGAATTTCAAACTCATTTGATACTGACCTCTGAAACCCTGTGACATGACATTTATTTGAATTTACATAATCTCATGGATGTAACAGTAAACCTGTTCAGCTCAGAGATGAAGACTAAGATGTGATGCAAGCAGAACTATTTCACAAATGCTTATAGGTTAATGAAATCATAACAAAACACTTTTAAATTATTTAAGGATTTGGTAACACTTTAAAATAATGTCTCAATTGTTAACATTAGTAAATGCATTGGTAACACTTCATAATAGCTGCACTCCTTAGCTAAGCATTAGTAAATAGTCAGTTCATGCTTTATATAGACTTCTCCCAAAATTAATATTTTAGTAAGCATTTTATAAATACAGCTATAATTAAATTGTTCATGGTTTATATGCACATTTATTTTGAGGAGATTAAAGGCTGTAAACTTCCTAAAATTAAAAATAATAATAATAATAATAATAAATAAATAAACACAGAACTCAGAAATGTCTATTTCAAGATGCAATAAAAGAAAACTGTACACTTGAATTTATATATATATATATATATATATATATATATATATATATATATATATATATATATATATATATATATATACATATATATATATATATATATATATATATATATATATATATATACACAATTGCATAAGTTTATATTTATTTATTTTTTATCAAGTGTACAGCTAATAATAATAATAGTAATAATAATAATAATAATAATAATAATAATAATAATAATAATAATAATAATGCATTTTATTTAGTTTTAGCTACAGACACCAAACTTGGTACATAAATTGTTCTTATCAAGACGGACAACTTTCTAATTCACAGTCATAAGCTACAACCAACAGGAAGTCCGCTATTTTGATTTAAATATGGATTTTTGGGAAAATTATTTTGTGAATTACACACCAAACTTTGTCTACATGTTGCAAAAACATTGAGGAACTTAAATTGCAAATGGATTTTGGTTAGCTTGAACGGTTTTGTCGTGGTGATTTTTTGAAATAACAGTGAAAAGGGAATCATTAATTGGCTTGTATTTTTAAATTGCAGCTTCCAAACATTTCAAAGCATTTTTTCATACAGAGATCAAATCATTCTGAGGAAATTTGCATAGTTTCATGACTTTACAACACTGTATGGACAACAGAAAATTAAAAAACTGTCAGACTTCTTAACTGACATGATCTCACTCTGGCCAATCTGTATGTGTGAGGGAAGGTAGGGGGAGAGGGAGAGGGAGAGGGAGGGGGAGTGTGAGGGGGTTGGTGACTGACTGAATTTTTGGTGACTGACAGTGTGTGTGAATTGTAGGGAGGGGAGGGGCTATCTGGCAGAGAGAGGGACAGAGAGAGAGAGAGAGACCTAATCATCTCTTTAATCATCAGGGGGGAAAATCAGTATTTTAAATGTTTATTGTTTTTGTTGTTGCTAATGGTGGTGTTTTTTTCCCCCTTTAATTACAGCCTAAGAAATATCTTAGGCCTTATCCTTTTCTGACAGTTTTAGGGATTTTAAAACATCCTAAGAATCCTTATTTTGTACTGCAAATAATAATTTCAAACTCATTTGATACTGACCTATGACATCCTGTGACATGACATGAAATTTATCTGAACTTAAGAGTTATGCATCTACATCCGTCTGCTTGGACTCTTGTTTGTAGGTGTTCTAAACTTGCTTACTCCTATTATCAATGGCAACGGCATTGAAAAGCCAGTACATTATATATATATATATATATATATATATATATATATATATATATATATATATATATATATATATATATATATATTGCATTTGTTTATATTTCATTTTTGTAAATAACTTAATTTATAAATGATAAAAAGATCCTTAAAAAAGTATGAAACTACAATGATTGAACTATAGATGTGCTCAAGAACAAAACATTTATAGCTGTATTTATTAAATACTTAATAATGCCTACGAAAGGAGTGCTATTATGCTGTTTCACACTTTCAATTTTAGTTAGTCTGTAATGTTGTTGTTTCAGCATAAAAAAGTTCTGCAAAGATTCAAAGCTCAAAGTCCAATTCAATAGGAGAAATTTTATTTAACAAAAATCACATTTTAGAAAATAATAACGAACAACTTGTTTGGACTACAACAAATATTTTCCAGAATTTGTGATATCACAAATACGGACGAATGGGATGTAAATTGGTTGAGCTGCACTAGAGAAGGCAACGAGTGTGATATATACGTAGTTGACCATGAAGACTGGAAAAGAAAAAAACTCCTTATATTCAGGTGTGAAGAATTATTAGGCATTTTTCCATTACTGATAAAATGAGCCAAAAACAAAGGTTTAACTCAGACTGAAAATCCAAAATTATTAGATCCCCATGAGAAATATTCAAAATAAGTACAGTACAGTAATTGCAGAGTTAAGACATGACCACTGGACAGCAAAATGCTTACTAGGTCACAGGGATCAGAAAAAAAAAACAAGTGGAGAAGAACAGAAACACATTAACTGGAAAATAATTAATAATTAAAGTGAAGAATTAGATGTAAAACTATCAGGGAGCATTTAGTCTACAGTACCACAATTTTTCAGAGCTGCAACTTTCCTGGAGTCTCCAGAATTACAAGTTGTCAGGTTCTGAGAGACTTAAAAGATCCCAAAAATGACTTAATTAGAATAGCATGAAGTATTGTGAAATACTATATATTGAGACTTTATATATAGGCTTTATGAACAGTTGGGTTCTGAGTGACTCTTTTACGACACTTTGAGGAAAATATCTTCCAGAATCTGGCATTAGATTTAGGAGCTTATTTTTTATTCCATCTCCTATCCTGAAAGGTCTGTCTTGCAGAATTGACTAAAAATTAATCTTCACATTAATTCTTAATTCTTTTGCAATTCTTTTTGTCATTTCTTCACTGTTTTTTTTTCTTCTGCCCCCGTGACCCAGTCACCATTTTTTGTCCAATGGTCAAGTCTTAACCTAATTATTGTTAATTATCTTAAAATAATTATTGTTCATGTTAACATAGTTAATGTTTATGAATGAAATATTATTGTAAAGTGTTATTAAAGTTATATATATGGTTCTGTGAATGTGATTTCAAAGTCTAGATGATTCGGATTAACCCTTTAACTGCCGTATCCCTTAAAATCTGACTGCCAGAAGGCTATTGTGAATTCATGTGCCCGCTGAGCACAATTTACCTGATGCCACAGTGGTGGTGTTGCACTGATGGCTTGAGCCCGCCATCGCTGCTTGCAGCTATATTTATTATTATTCTTCTCCCTAATGAATCGCATTTTTGAAGGCCTAAATATACTCAAAAAGTCAGGAAAATTTGAACACACCTCCGAACTGGCGAAAATTTACATCTGATATGGGTTTCAGAAGTGGGCGTGGCAAAATGGCTCGATAGCGCCACCTATACAGGTTCAGCGGTGTGCGCCTCGAGCTACATTTCACGCACATGTATGAAAATCATTTCACACATGTAACACACCAAGACCTACAAAAAAGACTCTTGGAGCAAAATTGTAAACCCAACAGGAAGTCAGATATTTTTTATTTTATGAGCAAATTTTTTTGTCATTTTTGCCATTTCCATGTGTTGTATTTTAACGAACTCCTCCTAGAGATTAATTCAGATCAACACCAAATTTGGTATGCCTAATCTAAAGGCCTTTGTGGTGTTAAATTGCGAAGATCTTGAGTTTTTGTTGAAGGGCGTGTCCGTGGCGTCCTGGCGAATTTCAATGATTCGCTATGAAAAATGAAGTTGCTATAACTCAGACATATAATGTCCAATCTGCCCCAAACTTCACATGTTTAATAAGACTCCTGACCTGAACAGATTGACATGCCCATATTAAGTTAAAGTCATAGCGCCACCTATTGGCAACAGGAAGTGACATATTTTACACTGCAACGAACTACTCCTTGAAATTTTATGACATCAATGTCTTTTTTGTGATCAGTCTAATCTAAAGGCCTGTGTGATGTTCAGTTGTGAAGATCTTGAGTTTTTGTTAAAAGGCGTGTCCATGGCTCCGTGACGAAGTTCGATGTCTCGCCATGGGAATAAAAGATGTTATAACTCAGGCATAAAATGTTCGATCTTCCCCAAACTTCACATGTGTGATAAGAGTCCTGGCCTGAACAGATCTGAAGGCCAATATTCCCTTGGGTGTGGCAAAATGGCTCGATAGCGCCACCTATACACTTTCAACGGAGTGCGCCTCGAGCAATGTTTTACGTACATGTACGAAAATCGGTACACACATGTAACACACCAATACCTACAAAAAAGTCTCTTGGTCCAAAATCCGAATCCCAACAGGAAGTCAGTTACCTTGAATTTTCTCTGCAAAATTGGTGTTGTTTTTGCCATTTTCAGGGGTTGTATTTTAACGAACTCCTCCTAGAGATTTATTCAGATCAACACCAAACTTGGTCACTGTAATCTAAAGGCCTTTGTAATGTTAAATTGCTAAGATCTTTAGGTTTTGTTAAAAGGCGTGTCCATGGCACCATGACAAAATTTGATGTCTCGCCACAGGAAAATAAGTTGTTGTAACTCAGGCATAAAATGTTCGATCTTCCCCAAAATCCACATGTTCAATAAGAGTCCTGGCCTGAACACATCTGAAGGTCAATATTCCATTATACTGATAGCGCCACCTGCTGGCAACAGGAAGACTGTCACATATAAATGATTTTGACATATTCCACTTATATTTACGACTTTAAATGCATATTTCTCGCCGTTCGCCAATTTACTAAAGCCGCTCGCTGGCGGTGAGCCCGGGTGCGAGGGCCCGTTCATCGCTGCTTGCAGCTTTAATTAGGGCCCGAGCACCGAGGTGCGAGGACCCTCTTGTATCTGCTTTGTTTATTCTTCTTCTTCTTCTTCTTCTTCTTCTTCTTCTTCTTCTTCTTCTTCTTCTTCTTCTCCCGAATGAATCGCATTTTTGAGGGCTCAAAAAGTCATGAAACTTTGCACACGCGTCAAACCTGGTGAAAATTTTCGTCTGATATAGGATTCAGAAGAGGGTGTTGCAAAATGGCTCGACAGCACCACCTATACTAAGAAAATCAACAGCCTTTTCCCTTCAAAATTGGTGTTGTTTTTGCCATTTTCAGGGGTTGTACTTTAACAAACTCCTCCTAGAAATCTATTCAGATCAACACCAAACTTGATCAGTGTAATCTAAAGCCATTTGCGATGTTAAATTGCGAAGGACTTGAGGTTTCGTTAAAGGGCGTGTCCATGGCGGCCTGACAAATTTCGATGTTTCGCCATGAAAAAGGAAGTTGCTGTAACTCAAACATACAATGTCCAATCTGCCCCAAACTTCCCATGTTGGATGAGACTCTTGACCTGAACAGATCTACATGCCCATATTCAGTTATAGTCATAGCGCCACCTATTGGCAACAGGAAGTGACATATTTTACACTGTGACAAACTACTCCTAGAAATTTGATGACATCAATGTCTTTTTTTGTGGTCAGTCTAATCTAAAGACCTGTGTGATGTTTAGTTGTGAAGATCTTGAGTTTTTGTTAAAAGGCGTGTCCATGGCGGCGTGACGTAGTTCGATGTCTTGCCATGGAAATAAAAGATGTTAAAACTCAGGCATAAAATGTCCGATCTTGATCAAACTTCACATGTGTGATAAGGGTCCTGGCCTGAACAGATCTGAAGTCCGATATTCCATCGGGTGTGGCAAAATGGCTCGATAGCGCCACCTATACACTTTCAACGGAGTGCGTCTCGAGCTATGTTTCATGTACATGTACAAAAATCGGTACACACATGTAACACACCAATATCTACGAAAAAGTCTCTTGGTACAAAATCCGAATCCCAACAGGAAGTCAGTTATTTAGAATTTTCTCTGCACAATTGGCGTTGTTTTTGCCATTTTCAGGGGTTGTACTTTAGCAAACTCCTCCTAGAGATTTATTCAGATCAACACCAAACTTGGTCAGTTAAATCTTAAGGCCTTTGAGATGTTAAATGGTGAAGCTCTTGAGGTTTCGTTAAAGGGCGTGTCCATGGTGGCCTGACAAATTTCGATGTTTCGCCATGAAAAAGGAAGTTGCTGTAACTCAGACATACAATGTCCAATCTGCCCCAAACTTCACATGTTAGATAAGACTTCTGCCCTTAACAGATCTACATGCCCATTTTCAGTTATAGTCATAGCACCACCTGCTGGCAACAGGAAGTGACATGTTTTAGGCTGCGACAAACTACTCCTAGAATTTTTTTTAGATTAAAGTATTTTTTGTAGTCAGTCTAATCTAAAGGCCTGTGCAATGTTAACTTGTGGAGATCTTGAGTTGTTGTTGTTGTTGGAACTCAGGCATAATTTGTCTGATCTTCCCCAAACTTCACATGTTCGATAAGAGTCCTGCCCTAAACACATTTGAAGGCCAATATTCCATTATAATGAGAGCACCACCTGCTGTCAACAGGAAGATTGGCACATATATGGAATAAACTTTGATATATTCCACATATATTTATGAGTTTAAATGCATATTTCTCACCGTTCACCTAATTAATAAAGCCACTCGCTGGCGGTGAGCCCGGGTGCGAGGGCCCGTTCATCGCTGCTTGCAGCTTTAATTCTTCTTCTTCTTCTTCTTCTTCTTCTTCTTCTTCTTCTTCTTCTTCTTCTTCTCCCGAATGAATCGCATTTTTGAGGGCTTTAACATGCTTAAAAAGTCATGAAACTTCGCAGACGCGTCAAACCTGGTGAAAATTTTCGTCTGATATAGGATTCAGAAGAGGGTGTGCCAAAATGGCTCAACAGCGCCACCTATACTAAGAAAATCAACAGCCTTCCAGCTATGTTTCACGTACATGCACGAAAATTGGCACACATATGTAACACACCAATACCTACAAAAAAGACTCTTGGACCAAAATTCTAAACCCAACAGGAAGTCGGTTATTTTTTATATTATGAGCAAATTTTGTGTAATTTTGGTCATTTCCATGTGTTGTATTTTAATGAACTCCTCCTAGAGATTTCTTCAAATCAACACCAAATTTGGTATGCCTAATCTAAAGTCCTTTGCGATGTTAAATTGCGAAGATCTTGAGTTTTCGTTGAAGGGCGTGTCCGTGGCGGCCTGGCACAATTTTGATGATTCGCCACGAAAAATGAAGTTGCTATAACTCACACATACAATGTCCAATCTGCCCCAAACTTCACATGTTTGATGAAACTCTGTACCTGAACAGATTGACATGCCCATATTCAGTTATAGTCATAGCGCCACCTATTGGCAACAGGAAGTGTCATATTTTACGCTGTGACTAACTACTCCTAGAAATTTTTTGACATCAATGTCTTTTTTGTGGTCAGTCTAATCTAAAGGCCTGTGCGATGTTCAGTTGTGAAGATCTTGAGTTTTCGTTAAAAGGCGTGTCCACGGCACCATGGTGAAGTTCGATGTCTCGCCATGTGAATAAAAGATGTTATAACTAGGGCCGGGACTCGATTAAAAAAATTAATCTAGTTAATTAGAGGCTTTGTAATTAATTAATCGAATTTAATCGCATTTTAATCGCATATAAATATTTGACCTGAGAACAGTGAGAAGTAATTTTTTTTTTCACATGGATTTATAGTATACCATTGAATAATGACTGAATACATAAGCTTAAGCTACAAAATATTGTTTATTTTTGTTCAACCAAGTCTAGCAGACCAGTGCAATTTTTGCCATGAAGTGTAGCAATAGCGTATTTAGAGACAATTTAGAAATAGTACATTTCAGAAATTCAGGAAGCTTATAGGTGCTGGAACCTTCTGTAAAGAGTTTTTTAAGTAAAACATAATACTGTCAATTACATTCAGAACATTGGAAACACTGACTATTAGAAAACATCTCTATGTTGCTTCAGAGGCCATAACATACTAAGTCCAACTCTCAATAACCTTGGCCAAAACAATAAAGAGTTCAACATAAACTGTTGCACCAACAAAATAATATATAGTTCAACATAAAGTGTAAAGTCCACGCTAGCTGCTATATGTTTTGCGTTGAGGTGATACTTGAGGCTCGATGTGCTGCAGTGATATCATAGACAGTAGTGATATGCGAAGCGAACGCTAGTTGGTGCTTCAGTATAATCGGTCCGCCGAAACAAATCCAGTGAGAAACGTTCCGCGGTGCAAAAATAAGTTATTAAAAATGCGGGAATTTTTTTTCTGTAATTAATTAATCTTAGTTAACGCGTTATTTTTTGTGTAATTAATTAATCTCAATTAACGCGTTAAAGTCCCGGCCCTAGTTATAACTCAGGCATAAAATGTCCGATCTTCCCCAAACTTCACATGTGTGATAAGAGTCCTGACCTGAACAGATCTGCAGGCCAATATTCCACCGGGTGTGGCAGAATGGCTCGATAGCGCCACCTATACACTTTCAACGGAGTGTGCCTCGAGCTGTTTCACGTACATGTACAAAAATTGGTACACACATGTAAGTCACCAATATCTACAAAAAAGTCTCGTGGTACGAAATCCGAATCCCAACAGGAAGTCGGTTATTTTGAATTTTCCCTGCAAAATTGGTGTTGTTTTTGCCATTTTCAGGGGTTGTACTTTAACGAACTCCTCGTAGAGACTTATTCAGATCAACACCAAACTTGGTCAGTGTAATCTAAAGCCATTTGCAATTTTAAATTGCGAAGATCTTGAGTTTTCGTTAAAGGGCGTGTCCGTGGCGGCCTGGCGAATTTCGATGATTCGCCACGAAAAATGAAGTCGCTATAACTCACACATACAATGTCCAATCTGCCCCAAACTTCACATGTTTGATGAAACTCTGAACCTGAACAGATTGACATGCCCATATTCAGTTATAGTCATAGCGCCACCAATTGGCAACAGGAAGTGACATATTTTACGCTGTGACTAACTATTCCTAGAAATTTTTTGACATCAATGTCTTTTTTGTGGTCAGTCTAATCTAAAGGCCTGTGCGATGTTCAGTTGTGAAGATTTAGATTTTTCGTTAAAAGGCGTGTCCACGGCACCAGGGCGAAGTTCGATGTCTCACCATGTGAATAAAAGATGTTATAACTCAGGCATAAAATGTCCGATCTTCCCCAAACTTCACATGTGTGATAAGAGTCCTGACCTGAACAGATCTGCAGAGCAATATTCCACCGGGTGTGGCAGAATGGCTCGATAGCGCCACCTATACACTTTCAACGGAGTGTGCCTCGAGCTATGTTTCACGTACATGTACAAAAATTGGTACACACATGTAACTCACCAATATCTACAAAAAAGTCTCGTGGTACGAAATCCGAATCCCAACAGGAAGTCGGTTATTTTTAATTTTCCCTGCAAAATTGGTGTTGTTTTTGCCATTTTCAGGGGTTGTACTTTAACGAACTCCTCCTAGAGATTTATTCAGATCAACACCAAACTTGGTCTTGATCAATGTCTTTTTTGTGGTCAGTCTAATCTAAAGACCTGTGTGATGTTTAGTTGTGAAGATCTTGAGTTTTTGTTAAAAGGCGTGTCCATGGCGCAGTGACGAAGTTCGATGTCTCGTCATGGGAATAAAAGATGTTATAACTCAGGCATAAAGTGTCCGATCTTGCCCAAACTTCACATGTGTGATAAGGGTCCTGGACTGAACAGATCTGAAGGCCAATATTCCATTGGGTGTGGCAAAATGGTTCGATAGCGCCACCTATAAACTTTCAACGGAGTGCATATGCACATTCAATGGAGTGCGCCTCGAGCTATTTTTCATGTACATGTACAAAAATCGGTACACACATGTAACACACCAATACCTACAAAAAAGTCCCATGTTACGGAATCCGAATCCCATCAGGAAGTCGGTTATTTAGAATTTTCTCTGCAAAATTGGCGTTGTTTTTGCCATTTTCAGGGATTGTACTTTAACAAACTACTCCTAGAGATATATTCAGATCAACACCAAACTTGGTCAGTTAAATCTAAAGGCCTGTGCAATGTTAACTTGTGGAGATCTTGAGTTTTTGTTAAAGGGCATGTGCATGGCGTCATGACAAATTTTGATGTCTCGCCACAGCAAGAGAAGTTGTTGTAACTCAGACATAATTTGTTCGATCTTCCCCAAACTTCACATGTTCGATAAGAGTCCTGCCCTGAACACATCTGAAGGCCAATAGTCCATTATAATGAGAGCACCACCTGCTGGCAACACAAAGATTGGCACAAATATGGAGTAAACTTTGATATATTCCACTTCAATCAATCAATCAATCACCTTTATTTATATAGTGCTTTAAACAAAATACATTGCGCCAAAGCACTGAACAACATTCATTTGGAAAACAGTGTCTCAATAATGCAAAATGATAGTTAAAGGCAGTTCATCATTGAATTCAGTTATGTCATCTCTGTTCAGTTGAAATAGTGTCTGTTTTTATTTGCAATCAAGTCAATGATATCGCTGTAGATGAAGTGACCCCAACTAAGCAAGCCAGAGGCGACATCGGCAAGGAACCGAAACTCCATCGGTGAAAGAATGGAGAAAAAAACCTTGGGAGAAACCAGGCTCAGTTGGGGGGCCAGTTCTCCTCTGACCAGACGAAACCAGTAGTTCAATTCCAGACTGCAGCAAAGTCAGATTGTGCAGAAGAATCATCTGTTTCCTGTGGTCTTGTCCTGGTGCTCCTCTGAGACAAGGTCTTTACAGGGGATCTGTATCTGGGGCTCTAGTTGTCCTGGTCTCCGCTGTCTTTCAGGGCAGTAGAGGTCCTTTCTAGGTGCTGATCCACCATCTGGTCTGGATACGTACTGGATCCGGGTGACTGCAGTGACCCTCTGATCTGGACACAGACTGGATCTGGTGGCCACGGTGACCTCGGAACAAGAGAGAAACAGACAAATATTAGCGTAGATGCCATTCTTCTAATGATGTAGAAAGTACGGTGTTATGTGAAGTGTTCCGGTTCCAGTTTACCTAATTAATGCAGCCTAAAAATCCTTTAACGGATTTGGATATTAAAAGCATATTAGTATGTTATGTGTATGCCAGGTTAAAGAGATGGGTCTTTAATCTAGATTTAAACTGCAAGAGTGTGTCTGCCTCCCGAGCAATGTTAGGTAGGTTATTCCAGAGTTTAGGCGCCAAATAGGAAAAGGATCTGCCGCCCGCAGTTGATTTTGATATTCTAGGTTTTATCAAATTGCCTGAGTTTTGAGAACGTAGCGGACGTAGAGGAGTATGTAAAAGGAGCTCATTCAAATACTGAGGTGCTAAACCATTCAGGGCTTTATAAGTAATAAGCAATATTTTAAAATCTATACGATGTTTGATAGGGAGCCAGTGCAGTGTGGACAGGACCGGGCTAATATGGTCATACTTCCTGGTTCTAGTAAGAACTCTTGCTGCTGCATTTTGGACTAGCTGTAGTTTGTTTACCAAGCGTGCAGAACAACCACCCAATAAAGCATTACAATAGTCTAACCTTGAAGTCATAAATGCATGGATTAACATTTCTGCATTTGACATTGAGAGCATAGGCCGTAATTTAGATATATTTTTGAGATGGAAAAATGCAGTTTTACAATAGCTAGAAACGTGGCTTTCTAAGGAAAGATTGCGATCAAATAGCACACCTAGGTTCCTAACTGATGACGAAGAATTGACAGAGCAACCATCAAGTCTTAGACAGTGTTCTAGGTTATTACAAGTAGAGTTTTTAGGCCCTATGATTCAGTGTTAATTTCGTTGACTAAATATTTTCGTCATTATTTTCGTCACGAATATATTTTTGCGGACGAAAACTAAACGAAAACTAAAATAGAAGGCACTGATGGAGACTAAAACTATGACTAAATTGATTGACATTATCGTCAAAAATAGACTGTGACGAAAATCAAATCAGCAGATGGGAGAGATGCGAGGAATGAGCAAAAGAACCGGCAAAACAGAACAGACTGCATGAGAGAAGAGAACCAATCAGAGCCTGACTTATTGAGACGTGAAGCGAAGGTTTTCAGTTTTTAAATGAGCTCCCGGGAAGTCGGCATTCGAAGAGGCGATGTCTAAAAGAGCGACAAAATGTCCACAGCTCACTTCACGTTTGACGACGAACAAAACAAAACAAAGCGTAAAGCACGCGGAGCGCTCATTCGTGGCAAGAACACCACCAATTTGAAAAGACATTTACAGACGAGCCACCCGGACATTTTCTCAAATGTAATTTCACAACGATGTTCTTTTGTTTATTGACTAAGCAAAATTGGAAGACTGCAGTGCGTAGATGTTGTAGCATTAAATATTACGAACTGAAAAGTACTGTAAAATAGCCCCTTCTTCAAATTAGATGAGAGCACAATACTAATACGTAATATCATGATAAAAACATTTGATTAATACTAATGTTTAGTATATTTTATAATGTTCTACTTGTTGACAATATCACAAATATTTCTATATTAGTCATGTGAAACATGAATGTTCACATCCTATCATTATACATACAAATCTAGCAATATTGTAGTATTTAAAACATACAATATTGCTAGACAAATTAATACCTTATAAAATCTTGTTACTTTTTTTATCCACCTAGCTGCCAACTTATTAAATATTTACTTTAAATGTGTGCACTTATTGTTCAGCTCAGCTGTAAGCTTTAAGGTCCTGGACCTAACGTTATTTTTCTTTTATTGATGGTCAATTGGCAGCTAATTATTGTTTACATTATCATGACAGTGTTTGTTGCTGCATAAAAGCTTTTGAATCGAAATAAAGACACAGTTGTGTTGAAATAAAGTTGAATTTGTGTTTTATATATTTTGGTTAAGTTTGTTTCCTATACCAGCTGTAAAAAAATTGTCTAGTACATCTATTATTGATTTTAGTCTTATTTTAGTCGACTAAAATACCAAGCAATTTTAGTCGACTAAAATACCAAGCAATTTTAGTCGACTAAAATACCAAGCAATTTTAGTCGACTAAAATAAGACTAAAATTAAAACAAATCAGATGACTAAAACTTGACTAAAACTAAAAAGAATTATAGTCAAAAGACTAAGACTAAAACTAAATTAAAATTTTGTTTCAAAATTAACACTGCTATGATTAACACCTCTGTTTTTTCTGAATTTAGCAGTAAGAAATTACTCGTCATCCAATTTTTTATATCGACTATGCATTCCATTAGTTTTTCAAATTGGTGTGTTTCACCGGGCTGTGAGGAAATATAGAGCTGCGTATCATCAGCATAACAGTGAAAGCTAACACCATGTTTCCTGATGATATCTCCCAAGGGTAACATATAAAGCGTGAAGAGTAGCGGCCCTAGAACTGAGCCTTGAGGTACTCCATACTGCACTTGTGATCGATATGATACATCTTCATTCACTGCTACGAACTGATGGCGGTCATATAAGTACGATTTAAACCATGCTAATGCACTTCCACTGATGCCAACAAAGTGTTCAAGTCTATGCAAAAGAATGTTGTGGTCAATTGTGTCAAACGCAGCACTAAGATCCAATAAAACTAATAGAGAGATACACCCACGATCAGATGATAAGAGCAGATCATTTTTAACTCTAAGGAGAGCAGTTTCAGTACTATGATACGGTCTAAATCCTGACTGGAAATCCTCACATATACCATTTTTCTCTAAGAAGGAATATAATTGTGAGGATACCACCTTTTCTAGTATCTTGGACAGAAAAGGGAGATTCGAGATTGGTCTATAATTAACTAGTTCTCTGGGGTCAAGTTGTGGCTTTTTTATGAGAGGCTTAATAACAGCCAGTTTGAAGGTTTTGGGGACATATCCTAATGACAATGAGGAATTAATAATAGTCAGAAGAGGACCTATGACTTCTGGAAGCACCTCTTTTAAGAGCTTAGATCGTATAGGGTCTAACATTCATGTTGTAAGTTTAGATGATTTAACAAGTTTATACAATTCTTCCTCTCCTATAGTAGAGAATGAGTGGAACTGTTCCTCAGGGCGTCTATAGTGCACTGACTTTGATACTGTAGCTGACGGCTGAATGGTCGCAATTTTATCTCTAATAGTATCGATTTTAGAAGTAAAGTAGTTCATAAAGTCATTACTGCTGTGATGTTGGGAAATGTCAACACTTGTTGAGGCTTTATTTTTCGTTAATTTAGCCACTGTATTGAATAAATACCTGGGGTTATGTTTGTTTTCTTCTAAAAGAGAAGAAAAGTAATCAGATCTAGCAGTTTTTAATGCTTTTCTGTAGGATATGCTACTTTCCTGCCAAGCAATACGAAATACCTCTAGTTTTGTTTTCCTCCAGCTGCACTCCATTTTTCGGGCTTCTCTCTTTAGGGTGCGAGTATTCTCATTATACCATGGTGTCAAACTGTTTTCCTTAACCTTCCTTAAGCGTAAAGGAGCAACTGTATTTAAAGTGCTAGAAAAGAGAGAGTCCATAGTTTCTGTTACATCATCAAGTTGTTCTGAGGATTTGGATATGCTAAGGAATTCGGATACATCAGGAAGATAACTTAAAAAGCAGTCTTTTGTGGTAGAAGTGATGGTTCTTCGATACTTGTAACAAGAAGTAGAATTTACAATTTTGGCTATATGAAGTTTACACAGAACTAAATAATGATCTGAGATATCATCACTTGGCTGAATAATTTCAACACTATCAACATCAATTCCATGTGACAGTATTAAATCTAGAGTATGATTTCGACAATGAGTAGGTCCTGAAACGTGTTGTCTAACACCAATAGAGTTCAGAATGTCTATAAATGCTGATCCCAATGCATCTTTTTCATTATCGACATGGATATTAAAATCACCAACTATTAAGACTTTATCTGCAGCCAGAACTAACTCGGATGTAAAATCACCAAACTCTTTAATAAAGTCTGTATGGTGCCCTGGTGGCCTGTATACAGTAGCCAGTACAAACATAACAGGGGATTTATCATTAACATTGGTTTCTCTCGATAATGTTATAAGAAGCACCATTACTTCAAACGAGTTATACTTGAAGCCTGCCCTCTGAGAAATCCTGAAAACGTTATTATAAATTGAAGCAACTCCTCCCCCTTTGCCTTTTAGACGCGGCTCGTGTTTATAACAATAATCTTGGGGGGTGGACTCATTTAAACTAATGTATTCATCAGGTTTTAGCCAGGTTTCTGTCAAGCAGAGCACATCTATATTATGATCAGTTATCATATTATTTACAAAAAGTGTTTTCGTAGAAATGGATCTGATATTCAATAAGCCAATCTTTATCATTTGTTTATCCATATTGCATTTGTTTTTTATTTGTTGAACCTCAATTAAATTGTTAACCTTAACTTGGTTTGGACGTTTTTTGTATTTTCTAGTTTGTGGAACAGACACAGTCTCTATAGTGTGATATCTAGGTGAAAGAGTCTCTATGTGCTGAGAATTAACTGACCTCTGTGACAGGAGGCAGCTAGCAGATGGTCGGTTTAGCCAGTCTGTCTGCTTCCTGACCTGGGCCCCAGTTAGTCAAGTATAAACACTAAGACTATTTGCCATATTTCTAGACAGAAGAGTGGCGCCACCCCAGGAGGCATGAAGACCATCTCTTTTAAACAGGTCAGGTCTGCCCCAAAAGCTCGTCCAATTGTCTATATAACCTATGTTATTCTGTGGGCACCACTTAGACATCCAGCCATTGAGTGATGACAATCTGCTATGCATCTCGTCACCACGGTAAGCAGGGAGGGGACCAGAGCATATTACAGTGTCTGACATCGTGCTTGCAAGTTCACACACCTCTTTAAAGTTATTTTTAGTGATCTCCGACTGGCGAAGTCGAACATCATTAGCGCCGGCATGAATATCAATCTTACTGTATTTACGTTTAGCATTAGCCAGCACTTTTAAATTTGCCAAGATGTCAGGCGCTCTGGCTCCCGGTAAACATTTGACTATGGTGGCTGGTGTCTCTATATTCACGTTCCGTACAATAGAATCGCCAATAACTAGAGCACTTTCATCAGGTTTCTCAGTGGGTGCATCACTGAGTGGGGAGAACCTGTTTAATGTTTGGATCGGAACAGAAGAGCGGTGTTTTGACCCACGATTACGCTGCCTCACCGTCACCCAGTTGCCCTGCTGCAGGGGCTCTGCTGGAACCGGACAATGTACAGGAATCCCTGAGCTAGACGCATCCAAAGCCGTATCTAGAGCCCTAGCATTCTTACTGTCCTCAATTAAAGTTTGGATGCGTGTCTCTAATTCTGAAATCTTCTTTGTCAGCCTAACTATTTCCCTGCATTTATCACATGTGAATCCCTCAACAGCGACAGAGATAGATAAACTGTACATGTGGCAAGAGATGCAAATAACAATTGTAGGAGAAGCCATTACTCACCGTGCTTGATGAAATATTCTTACTGCGGTTGTTTGATGAACTTGTGGAAAACTGGTTTAAGTTGGTATGAGTATGGTATGGTATGAGTTTAAATGCATGTTTCTCACCGTTCACCTATTTACTAAAGCCACTCGCTGCTGGTGAGCCCGTGTGCGAGGGCCCGTTCATCGCTGCTTGCAGCTTTAACTATTATTATTATTATTATTCTGTTTCTTCTTCTCCCGAATGAATCGCATTTTTGAGGGCTTAAACATGCTCAAAAAGTCATGAAACTTTGCACACGCGTCAAACCTTGTGAAAATTTTCGTCTGATATAGGATTCAGAAGAGGGTGTGGCAAAATGGCTCGATAGTGCCACCTATACTAAGAAAACCAATTTTATGACATCAATGTCTTTTTTGTGGTCAGTCTAATCTAAAGGCCTGTGCGATGTTAAGTTATAACTCAGGCATAAAATGTCTGACTATTTCTAGAAATCTTTTGACATCAATATCTTTTTTTATGGTCAGGTTAAAAGAAGAAACGCTAGCGTGAGGGACGTTTTGAACACGATGAGCGGCCAACAGGTGAGTTTCCAGTCATTGCTGGTGAAAAATCAGCCTTATGGGGTTGTTATTCGCTATAACAACTGCCTCGCTATACATGATCCAACTTATTACATTGCAACCTACAAAAGAAATAAATAATTTGACACAAAATATTGATTTAAAAATGAGTTTATTGATTTTAAAAACGATTTTATTGCTTCCGCTAAAGAAAATAGTCCGTTCCGCGTCCATGTCAACGGTCTGTTTTTCATGGCAAGGGTGTGTTTGGACCCCCAAATCAACCCTGGTGTTCTCCTGCTAGTGTCTAATAGAATATAGAGGCTTCATTCCATGTCAAATCAGTCAGAATCCAAGAAAGTGTTGACAGCAACATCTCAGATGAAGAGTTTTCTATATTATGTTTGGGACCCAAAACTAAGGCCTGTAAAAATATTCATATTTTTGTCAGTCCTTGAGATTGTCATTCTTATAGCATCAAAAAAAAAACTATCAGAGAACAATGTTTGGGCATTACTATCTTAAAGTGTTATTCATAGCCTCACCAAACTTTGCAGGATGGAAGGCAAACATGTTCTTAGTATAACTGAACCAAAGTTTGTACTGCATGCCTATTAAGATTCTACAAGGGCCTAGATTTGGGTAAATGGCTAAACCCCTGATACTGAGGGTATTATAAACTCATTTTTGAAAAGTTTTCTGCTCACCAGTTTAAGCACAGAGAGGGAGTATGCCCCCTTGTGGTGAAAACCAGCTACTTCTTCTCCCGTGTTTCATTCCTGCCTTTTTCTATTTTCATTTTTATTCTTTTTATTCTCTCTTTTGGGTTAGGTTATTTTGATAATTACCATCATTATCATAATTCCCTAAACTGGTGAGCAGAAAACTTTTCAAAATTCAAAACTAGTTTAAATCGAAATTTAAAATAAACATGTAAGAATAATTAAAAGGAAAATCTGAATAATATCCTATAATAACCAATGATAACAGTAAGGTATCAATAATAATTGTGAAATTAATCAAAAATGGTAAAAGTAGACATATGCAATTCAAAACAGAATTGAAAAGAGAGAGATCCGAGAGCTGCAAGCTGTGAACCGACTTAACAGGAGACTGGCGCTAGATGGCTTACTTCCTTCTAAGTGGTCAATCAGTGGTTGACCTGACACATTTAATTTACCCCATTAAACAATTCAATTTTAATTCAAATCATGTTTGAACCAAACTCAAAGTAAACAGTCAAAGACAGGAAAATTTGTCTAACACAAAATAATATTCACTCGAGCAAAGCTGTAAATGCAAATAATTATTGGAATTTAGATGGCTAAATCAATACTCACAGAGAAATATAAATTAACAGTAAAAGAGCATTATCTGAAATGGCCACGAGATGGCGTAATTGCACTCATGCAAGCTGAAAGAAGGCGAGGCGTAATTTGAGACTTATAAACACTTAAAGTTTGTCAGGCTGATTTTCTGCATCAAAATCACAGCTAAACAGACAGACAAAGGTTTTATGACCTTTGCGGTGTTATATTACACAAGAGAGTGAGGCAGGATCCCTTCACTGCCAAACACACAGCTGTTAACAACAGGATTTGTCCATCTGTTGACTACCATACACACTGTATCTCTCTGTTTGTTTTATTGGGTCTTAGTGCTGCGTTTGACACAATTGACCACAACATTCTTTTGCATAGACTTGAACACTTTGTTGGCATTAATGGAAGTGCAGTAGCATGGTTTAAATCATACTTATATGACCGCCATCAGTGAAGGAAGATGTATCATATAGATCACAAGTGCAGTATGGAGTACCTTAAGGCTCAGTACTAGGGCCGCTACTCTTCACGCTTTATATGTTACCCTTGGGAGATATTATCAGGAAACATGGTGTTAGCTTTCACTGTTATGCTGATGATACTCAGCTCTATATTTCTTCGCGGCCCAGTGAAACACACCAATTTGAAAAACGAATGGAATGCATAGTCAATATAAAAAACTGGATGACGAGTAATTTCTTACTGCTAAATTCTGAAAAAAAAACAAAAAAAAAAAACAGAGGTGTTAATTATAGGACCTTAAAACTCTGCATGTAATAACCTAGGAACACTGTCTAAGGCTTGATGGCTGCTCTGTCAATTCTTTGTCATCAGTTAGGGACCTAGGTGTGCTATTTGATCGCAATCTTTCCTTAGAAAGCCACGTTTTTAGCATTTGTAAAACTGCATTTTTCCATCTCAAAAATTACGGCCTATGCTCTCAATGTCAAATGCAGAAAAGTTGGTTGCACTTTATTTTACAGTACGTGTACTTACATGTACTTATAGTGTACTTACAGTGTATTTATCTAAGAAAGTTCTGGTAATACAAGGTAACTACATGGGGTAGGGTTAGGTTTAGGGGTAGGATCCTTTTCCGTTTTGGTGCCTAAACTCTGGAATAACATACCTAACATTGTTCGGGAGGCAGACACACTCTTGCAGTTTAAATCTAGATTAAAGACCCATCTCTTTAACCTGGCTTACACATAACATACTAATATGCTTTTAATATCCAAATCCGTTAAAGGATTTTTAGGCTGCATTAATTAGGTAAACCGGAACCGGGAACCCTTCCCATTCCACCCGATGTACTTGCTACATCATTATAAGAATGGAATATATGCTAATATTAGTCTGTTTCTCTCTTATTCCGAGGTCACCGTAGCCACCAGATCCAATCTGTATCCAGATCAGAGTGTCACTGCAGTCACACGGATCCAGTACGTATCCAGATCAGATGGTGGATCAAGCAACTAGAAAGGACCTCTACATCCCTGAAAGACAGCGGAGACCAAGACAACTAGAGCCCCAGATACAGATCCCCTGTAAAGACCTTGTCTCAGATGACCACCAGGACAAGACAACAAGAAACAGATGATTCTTCTCCACAATCTGACTTTGCTGCAGCCTGGAACTGAACTACTGGTTTCGTCTGGTCAGAGGAGAACTGGCCCCCCAACTGAGCCAGATTTCTCCCAAGGTTTTCTTCTCCATTCTGTCACAGATGGAGTTTCGGTTCCTTGCCACTGTCGACTCTGGCTTGCTTAGTTGGGGTTACTTCATCTACGAAATGCAAATAAATGCAAAGACACTATTTAAACTGAACAGAGATGACATCACTGAATTCAATGATGAACTGCCTTTAACTGTCATTATGCATATTGACACACTGTTTTCCTAATGAATGTTGTTCAGTTGCTTTGACGCAATGTATTTTGTTTAAAGCACTATATAAATAAAGGTGACTTGACATTTATCAAAATAGCACTTATGATTTAAATGTTTTAGGTTTACAATATCGTTTATTTGTTTAATATCACTGTGGTTCACCACGAATTCAATAATGATATGTAATTACACTGCCTTTTTACTACTGAATCAGAGGAACATCGCTCATGTTCAGATTGACAAAAAAAATCTAAAAAAAATAGATTTCTTTGTCTTTTAATAGGCGGGTTATTAATATTACAATGTTCTCACTGCAGAGAGATCTTGGTCTTCTCTTAACAGGAGACTTTTAACATTATACTGCAGTTTACTTTTATTAAAATAACAGTGACTATACTGTTAGGTATTTTTAGAAACTGTTAATGTGCTGAACAGCTGGCTATTGTACCGAATGAGTTCGCTCGAAGCGGGACTTAACTCACAATTCAAAAATGTTCATACATAATATTAACATCCAAAAATGCGCATGAATATGAATATGAATATTGCTCACAAAAACAAAGTTTGAACGCTGCCTGCATTCTGCACCATAACATATGTAGCAACAATCACTTTCTGGGGAATAATTAACTCAAATGAAGTGAATATTCATGAGTCTATGAATATGATGTGCTTATTGCTTACAAATATTAAATTACCCAAAGAGGGAATATTTAATGATGTAAAGGTAACCTTTACTAGAATTAATTTAAGTTATTTAGACAATCTGTTCGTCGCGCGAACTGGAAGCTAGACTTCCTTATCAAAAATCAATAAAAAAATACCCTTCTTACAAACTCCAAGAAATATTAATCTTTTACACAGGAAAAAAAAACAATATTTTCTGTGTCTGTACTATTTAGATCACTGAAATTAATTCATAGAAAACAAAGCAGCTTAGATCACACGATTCAGGGACTTCGATCTCGATGAGCAATAAAGAGGTTCAATTCAAGCAAATTATTGTATTTAATAAAAGCAGACTAAAGAGTACATAACTACAATTCACAGAGTAAATATTTAGAAACAGTACAATTTAAACAAGATAATCGAACGAGAATAGTAGTGAGATAGGGAGAGAAACGAGAGAGAGAGAGAAAGAGTGAAGGCAGATCTCAGTTAACTTTGCAAGAGACCCCAAGTTATTGAATAATTTCACAAAAATGGAATAGCCTAGACAACCTTAAACAGCAATTTTAAGTTGCGATATAATAAAGTACTTGCTTTGATCTGGCTCTTGTGTGTAGCTGAGTTCAAATTGTCTGTTGGTGCGGCTTCAGCGTTGTTCTTTCCAGAGCAGATGATGCCCGAGCTCAATGCTTAACGCGAATGTAAACTTTGCCAAAAGATGATTAGACTTAAATTTGTTTGGCTCGCGAAGACAATTGAACGAAGACAAATATCAGAAGTCAATATAGAAAAACTAAGATGAAACGAAAAAGTTTAGAAGAACAAACGGAGAAACTTCTTGAAAAGTCAGATCACAAAGCTGAGAACCCCCTTCTTTCTCTGGCGCAATGCCAAGAACAAGGGTTTTCCTCTGTTTTTATGGAAAGGTAAGTTTACACCTATCTCCGGTCGCTCCGGAGCAAGCGGTCGAGAGGAGGTCCGGCAGAGATCGCCACTGTGGGCTCCCGTCGAACCGGGATTTGGCCATTTCCCCAGGATGTCCCGAGAGGAGAAGGGAGACGCAGATCGGCCGAGCCAGCGCCGTGGTACCAGATGGCCGCCAGTCCTGTGCAGCGCCACAGTACAAGATGGCCGACCGTCCAGCGCCACAGTACAAGATGGCCGCCAGTCCAGTGCCACAGTACAAGATGGCCGCCAGTCCAGCGCCACAGTACAAGATGGCCGCCAGTCCAGCGCCACAGTACAAGATGGCCACCAGCCCAGCGCCACAGTACAAGATGGCCACCAGCTCAGCGCCTACGCCCAAGATGGCAGCAGTGACATTTTTGGAGTATTTCTCTAATTTATCTAAGATCCTAGAGATTCCCAAGACGGTTCACGTCATGGCTGCTGAGCCAGCGTCTCAGCCCAAGATGGCAACCAGCCCAGTGCAATAGCCCAAGATGGCCGCCAGCCCAGAGCAACAGCACAAGATGGCCGACTCAACGCCTGAGTCTCCAGACAGGGTGCCACCGACTCGCCATCATAGAGGGCGGAGGAGGAGAAGACAGGCGTCTACTGCTCCTCAAAGTCCGGAGGACTTTCCCGAGTAGCCCACTGTCGTCCCTGAGGACGTTCCCGAGCGGGCAGCTGCCGTCCCCGATGCAGTTCCCGAGGCGGTGCCCGATGCGGTGCCCGATGCAGTTCCCGAGGCGGTGCCCGATGCAGTTCCCGAGGAGGCGCTCGATGCTGTTCGAGAGGCCGAGGCGGTGCCCGATGCAGTTCCCGAGGCGGTGCCCGATGCAGTTCCCGAGGCCGAGGCGGTGCCCGAGGCCGTTCCCGAGGAGGCGCTCGATGCTGTTCGAGAGGCCGAGGCGGTGCCCGACGCTGTTCCCGAGGAGGTGCCCGCTGCTGTTCCGGAGGCAGAGGCGGTGCCTGCTGCTGTTCCGGAGGCAGAGGCGGTGCCCGCTGTTGTTCCGGAGGCCAAGGCGGTGACCGAGGCCGTTCCCGATGTGGTGACTGAGGCGGTGCCCGAGGCCGTTCCAGAGGCAGTGCCCAAAGCAGAGGTGTCTCACGTCTCCACAGGCAGTCTTAAGTCAAGTCAAGTGCCCATTGACTGTTCAGAGTTGAGTCAGTTCCCGGTTGACCCTCCGGAGTCGAGTCAGGTGTTCGTGGACCCTCCAGAGTCAGGGTTAGTCACCGTCGACCTTCCAGAGCTAGGGTTAGTCACCGATGACCTTCCAGAGTCAGGGCTAGTTACCGATGGCCTTCCAGAGTCAGGGCAAGTCACAGATGGCCTTCCAGAGTCAGGGCTAGTCACAGATGGCCTTCCAGAGTCAGGGCTAGTCACAGATGGCTTTCCAGAGTCAGGGCTAGTTACCGATGGCCTTCCAGAGTCAGGGCTTGTCACTATTGACCTTTCAGAGTCGAGTCAGGTTCCCATGAACTCTCCAGAGACAAGGCTAGTCACCGGTGATCTTCGAGGACTGAATCAAGTCACCGGTGATCTTCGTCCTCCCATGGGGTCGGCAACAAGAATGTGGTGGTCTTCCGCTCCGCCCTGGGGGACTCCGGCCTCGACCGCGAGGACGTGGTGGTCTTCCGCTCCGCCCTGGGGGACTCTGGCCTTGACTACGAGGATGTGGTGGTCTTCCGCTCCGCCCTGGGGGACTCTGGCCTTGACTACGAGGATGTGGTGGTCTTCCGCTCCGCCCTGGGGGACTCTGGCCTTGACTACGAGGATGTGGTGGTCTTCCGCTCCGCCCTGGGGGACTCTGGCTTTGACTACAAGGATGTGGTGGTCTTCCGCTCCGCCCTGGGGGGCTTCTGCCTTGACCACATGGGTGTGATGGCCCTCTGTTCCGCCCGGGTGGTAATCACCTAATGTCCTCCATTTACCCATGTTTTTGTTTTCATTTGTTTTTCTATTTTCCTCCTTTGGACCTGACCCTGCGTCCCTCCCCTTTGTTTTTCCTCCGCCGGTCCACCACCCTCCTGGACTCCTTGTTTTGTGTTTCACCTCTCCTGCTTCTGCCTCGCCATTCCATCTGGTTGTTCCGTCTCTGTTTTCTTCCATTTTACCTGGTTGTCCTGTCTTTGTCTCTCCATTCCACCTGGTTGTTTGTCTCTGTTTTCTGACCCTCCGTCCCTCCCCCTAGTCCGCCGCCGCTTCACCTCCCTCCTACCTCTTTTTCTGTTGGGTTTTCCGGGGTTTCAGGTGGAGCATCTGGGAGCTGCTCCGTAGGGGAGGGGGTAATGTCACGCTGTCAGTCTCTGTTTTCCTGGGTGTCCCCTAGTGAGCTCACTTCTCCTTAGGCACTTCACCATAGGCACTTTAATTCCGCTAGTCTGGTCATGTCGTCACAGTAATTGCACTCCAATTAAATCGCACAGGTGCTGAAAATCCTTTGTCATTAGTCTCCCTACATAGAGCTGTCTTTCTCTGTTGTCTGTATGGAGTCCTTACCCTATGTGTGCATTGATGTTTCTCGTCTCCCGAGACTTTCCCTACCTTCTCGTTTCATCCGAGTTCCCGTTTTCATCCGCTTCCCTTTTTGGTTTTGGTTTGTCTCTCAAGACTGTTTATTTTGTATTTTACCCTTCTGTTAATAAAACCCATACTTGCAATTGGATCCTACCCTCTCCTTGTGTTTTTCCCAAAACCCACCGTCACAGAATCATGGCTAAAACATGCAATAAAAAAATAAAAAATAAATGAAACCCTGTGGCTTGCGATACATTGATGTGTAAAGACGCAAAACAATCGGTCTGTGCAAGAAACTGAACAACATTTATATAGTTTTTTTTTTTTTTACCTCTGATGCACTGCAGTGCCTGAACTATACTGAGCGTGTCCTTGACACCAACTGGGCGTGAGGTAGCTACTTCTTCTTGCTTTATGGCGGATCGCAGTCTTATAAGTATAAAACTGCCTAATTCATTTTTGGTTGAACTATTCCTTTAATCCCAGCCATAATTGTTGCATTTAATGATGTATATCTTAATTGAAAGGCTTTTGTCATTTAAAATAAAATAAATTATTTTTGTTTGAGATTAATATATTATTTTAACATCACTTTTTGTATTGAAACCAATATGTTGTGCATTAAAAATGTCTCAACAGATTTTTGTGAGCTTACCCACATGGAAAGAACCTATACAGTATTGTTCAAAATAATAACAGTACAATGTGACTAACCAGAATAATCAAGGTTTTTCGTATATTTTTTTATTGCTTCGTGGCAAACAAGTTACCAGTAGGTTCAGTAGATTCTCAGAAAACAAATGAGACCCAGCATTCATGATATGCACGCTCTTAAGGCTGTGCAATTGGGCAATTAGTTGAATTAGTTGAAAGGGGTGTGTTCAAAAAAATAGCAGTGTGGCATTCAATCACTGAGGTCATCAATTTTGTGAAGAAACAGGTGTGAATCAGGTGGCCCCTATTTAAGGATGAAGCCAACACTTGTTGAACATGCATTTGAAAGCTGAGGAAAATGGGTCGTTCAAGACATTGTTCAGAAGAACAGCGTACTTTGATTAAAAAGTTGATTAGAGAGTGGAAAACCTATAAAGAGGTGCAAAAAATGATAGGCTGTTCAGCTAAAATGATCTCCAATGCCTTAAAATGGAGAGCAAAACCAGAGAGACGTGGAAGAAAACGGAAGACAACCATCAAAATGGATAGAAGAATAACCAGAATGGCAAAGGCTCAGCCAATGATCACCTCCAGGATGATCAAAGACAGTCTGGAGTTACCTGTAAGTACTGTGACAGTTAGAAGACATCTGTGTGAAGCTAATCTATTTTCAAGAATCCCCCGCAAAGTCCC
Organism: Carassius gibelio; assembly: GCF_023724105.1. Lineage (NCBI taxonomy): Eukaryota > Metazoa > Chordata > Actinopteri > Cypriniformes > Cyprinidae > Carassius > Carassius gibelio. The sequence continues at coordinate 23,442,354 of NC_068391.1, forward strand.
TCTGTTAAAAAAAAGGCATGTGCAGAAGAGGTTACAATTTGCCAAAGAACACATCAACTGGCCTAAAGAGAAATGGAGGAACATTTTGTGGACTGATGAGAGTAAAATTGTTCTTTTTTGGTCCAAGGGGCACAGGCAGTTTGTGAGACGACCCCCAAACTCTGAATTCAAGCCACAGTACACAGTGAAGACAGTGAAGCATGGAGGTGCAAGCATCATGATATGGGCATGTTTCTCCTACTATGGTGTTGGGCCTATTTATCGCATACCAGGGATCATGGATCAGTTTGCATATGTTAAAATACTTGAAGAGGTCATGTTGCCCTATGCTGAAGAGGACATGCCCTTGAAATGGTTGTTTCAACAAGACAATGACCCAAAACACACTAGTAAACGGGCAAAGTCTTGGTTCCAAACCAACAAAATTAATGTTATGGAGTGGCCAGCCCAATCTCCAGACCTTAATCCAATTGAGATCTTGTGGGGTGATATCAAAAATGCTGTTTCTGAAGCAAAACCAAGAAATGTGAATGAATTGTGGAATGTTGTTAAATAATCATGGAGTGTAATAACAGCTGAGAGGTGCCACAAGTTGGTTGACTCCATGCCACACAGATGTCAAGCAGTTTTAAAAAACTGTGGTCATACAACTAAATATTAGTTTAGTGATTCACAGGATTGCTAAATCCCAGAAAAAAAAATGTTTGTACAAAATAGTTTTGAGTTTGTACAGTCAAAGGTAGACACTGCTATTTTTTTGAACACACCCCTTTCAACTAATTGCCCAATTGCACAGCCTTAAGAGCGTGCATATCATGAATGCTGGGTCTTGTTTGTTTTCTGACAATCTACTGAACCTACTGGTAACTTGTTTGCCACGTAGCAATAAAAAATATACTAAAAACCTTGATTATTCTGGTTAGTCACATTGTACTGCTATTATTTTGAACAATACTGTATGTGGATATATGCGCATATATGAAACATACATGCAGTGTATATGCACATATATGCAGCATATATGCGTAAATATACTGCATATATGCTGCAAAATCAAATCAGAGCAGAATCCAAATCTTCAGTACTTATCCTGCTTGATCTGTCCGCTGATTTTGACACGGTTAATCACCAGATCCTCCTATCAACCCTACTGGCAAATGGCATCTCAGGAACCACACTTCAATGGTTTGAGTCTTACCTATCAGATAGGTCCTTCAAAGTCAGTGGTGGACAGTAACGGAGTAGCTTTACTTCGTTACTGTACTTAAGTAAATTTTTCAAGTATCTGTACTTTACTGGAGTAGTTTTATTTTTAGCAACTTTTACTTTTACTTCACTACATTCCAAAGCATAAAATCGTACTTTTTACTTCACTACATTTCATAAAACATATCGTTACTCCCTATATCACGTGCTCCGACACTCAGAAGCGGTGTCTGATTCATCATGAACGAACTGATGCTGAGTCCCAATTCGCCTACTTATACTACGACCTAAAAGTATGTACTTTTTTTGTGAGGGAAAAGTACATACTTTTGAGTGTGTAGCAAAAGAGTATGCACGCTCTGGGACATACTTCGATGACGTCATGCAACATGAACGACAACGTGGTTGACTAGTTACGCACACCACAACTGTTAAGGTTTCATTCATTCTTTATGTCCAATAAAATTTTATTTACTATTCCCATCATTTTTTCTCATCGTTTTTTTTCACAATACATTTTACTATGTGTGCTTCTACCAAGTTGAGAAGTGAGGAAACAGGGCTGCGTCGTCGTAGAACCAAACGCAGGTCGTTTGTGAGGCGGCTGGTTCTGACGTTCATGTGCAATGTGTGTAACGAAATAAAATATAACTTTAATTAGGGTTAAACATTTGAATTCTTACACTTAAAAGCTGAGGGTGCCATGTTTACATCACCACAAAGCCATTGCAAAGCTCCTCCCTCCCGTACGCAATGTGTGTAACGAAATAAATGGGTTGTGGGCAATATTAGCACTTATAGTGTGCATTGATCTGCACTTCGAATTCTAACCGGAAATAGTAGACCATCCGGGTATCTTTGGAATACTATTTTCAACATACTACGATTTGGGACGTACTAATTCTAGTTTTGCATACTATTTAGGACGGATAGTATGCGAATTGGGACTCAGCATGAGTCTTTTCAAAAGAAACTTTTAAATCGGATCGCGAATTGCACCAAACGATTCGTTTACGAATTAGAATGATCCGATTGCAGCTGTTCTGGAGTCGACCACTCACTGATTCAAATGAACCGTTTAGTGCGAGTCACCAGAAGTAAGAACTGGGAGATCTTGTGAGCGCGCGTGCGTCTGATGTTGCTAAAAGTAAGTTATGTCGAAATTTTGGAAGTTGACATGAATGTTCATCGTACTGAAAATAAGTAAATATTGTTTACTGATGCTAACTGTCTAGCTAACAAGCTTGTTGGTGCTAAGTTGATGTAATTTTTATAAATAATGTCCAAATATTTTTATTCAGCCACATATTTTTATTCAGCCACATATATATATATATATATATATATATATATATATATATATATATATATATATTACATCTGGTTAGAAAAGAAAGGATGTGATGTTCAGAACATGGTAACTACAGTAATTATCAAAGTGGGAAGAGATGCACCCCGTTTGGCCAGGGGTGTTTTTAAACCACAGACAAGATTTGAGAAGGAAAAAATCATTATGCATTTTTTTTTTTTTTTTCTTAAAATGTTCTTCCTAACTTCAGGCCTTATTATCATGTCATATATACAGTACAGACCAAAAGTTTGGACACACCTTCTCATTCAAAGAGTTTTCTTTATTTTCATGACTATGAAAATTGTAGATTCACACTGAAGGCATCAAAACTATGAATTAACACATGTGGAATTATATATGGAATTATATACATAACAAAAAAGTGTGAAACAACTGAAAATATGTCATATTCTAGGTTCTTCAAAGTAGCCACCTTTTACTTTGATTACTGCTTTGCACACTCTTGGCACTCTCTTGATGAGCTTCAAGAGGTAGTCACCTGAAATGGTCTTCCAACAGTCTTGAAGGAGTTCCCCGAGAGATGCGTAGCACTTGTTGGTTCTTTTGCCTTCTGTCTGAGGTCCAGCTCACCCCTAAACCATCTGGATTGGATTCAGGTCCAGTGACTGTGGAGGCCAGGTCATCTGGCGCAGCACCCCATCACTCTCCTTCTTGGTCAAATAGCCCTTGATGCCTTCAGTGTGACTCTACAATCTTCATAGTCATGAAAATAAAGAAAACTCTTTGTATGAGTTTTCCAAACTTTTGGTCTGTACTGTAACTTTGATGTTCTGTAAAACAACTAACTTTAAAATACTTTTTTCTTACTGGTGAAAATCAGATGGTCATCTCTGTTTTCTCTCAGGTACATCACAGTGTAAGCTTCACAGTGAGCATTACTCTCATCAGCGTAGTCCATATCAACAACAAAAATATATTTTGACTCCATATAGTGGTTATTTTGGAAAAAATCCCAGGTATTTTGAGCAGTAGGATTATAAAAAAATGTGCTAATATAAAATTAAATTAAGTAGCCTATGTAAAATTGCAAACATCTATCTTGCAGTACTTTTTTACTTAAGTACATAAAAAATTTAGTACTTTTGTACTTTCACTTGAGTAAAATTGAAAAAGGAGTACTTTTACTTTTACTGGAGTAATATTTTACCATATGTATCTGTACTTTTACTCAAGTACTTGATTTGTGTACTTCGTCCACCACTGTTCAAAGTATCTTGGAGAGGTGAGGTGTCCAAGTCTCAACATCTAACTACTGGGGTGCCTCAGGGCTCAGTTCTTGGACCACTTCTCTTCTCTGTCTACATGGCATCATTAGGTTCTGTCATTCAGAAACATGGCTTTTCATACCACTACTATGCTGATGACACTCAACTCTACCTCTCATTCCATCCTGATGATCCAACGGTAGCTATTCGCATGTCAGCTTGTCTAACAGACATTTCTTCCTGGATGATGGACCATCACCTTCAACTCAGCCTTGCCAAGACATAACTGCTTGTGATTCCAGCAAACCCATCGTTCCATCACAGATCTGGTCATTTTGTAGCTCATATCTCATTTCTGACTGTCATACATGATGCCTAGCTCATATTTTCTATTATCAAGGCAAAAACTAAGAATTAACGAAAAAAATTATGCAAGAACGTATATATGTGCGAACACGTGAAATTGGTATCACATGTTATTGCCATGTTATGGAATTTAACTATGGCAATATATTAACATGATATACAGAGCCGGACAGTAACGGAGTACATTTACTTGAGTACAGTACTTAAGTACAATTTTGAGGGATCTGTACTTTACTCGAGTATCATTTTTGGGGAGTACTCATGACTTTACTCAAGTACATTTAAGAGGCAAATATTGTACTCTTTACTCCGCTATATTTCTATCCATAACCATAAGTACCCATTACTTCTTCGGCCCCGTCCACATGGAGACGGTCCCCCGATCTTTTTTCCCCTCATCTCAAAAAAATATCAGCTTCCACACAAAACCGATGTTGTATACATGCCAGACCAGCATGTGGCGCTGTAATTCTGCCACAGAGATACACTTAAAACGGAAAAGAAGACATGGATTTGCTGATAAACCTTGTGCATGGTACACAAACGAACATGGAACAATACATTTATTAATCCGTGTTAATGTTAGTTAATAAAAAATGCAATCGTTCAGTGTTTGTTCATGTTTTTGTTGCTGTTACGTGATGTAGTGGTGTTTGACTAGGGGCGAGACATGGGCTGATGATTTTAGATTTTCACAAAATTTACGGATACGCCATCCAGATGAAATGCAAAGGCAGTATATTTTCTAATATATCCACTCTGGAACCCGGTTTCAAAACATCGTTTCACTCTTCCAAAATGCCAGATCCGTGTGGACAAAAATGCCTATCCGTTAAAAGAATTGTGCGCTGAATAAAAAAGAGGAAAAAAAAAAATCTCAGACACCCTACCAAACGTCTTTGGATAGTGCAGGAAGGAAGAGGTGGAGGAGGATAAGGCGCGTCATGACAGACCTTCAAAGAATAATAAAGATTTTTTTCTGTTCAGTTTTTTTGTCTTATTTTTGTTCTTGTACTATATTTTTACTAGGTACTATTTGATTGATCTTGAGTAAATAAATAATGTACATTTCTACATTTTGGACTTATTTAGGTTGCCTAGCAGCTATGGATTTTAATTTTACTATTATAGGTGAACATATAGGTGCATATATACGTGCATATATGTACCTATATAGGCATATGTATGCACATAAATATGTGTACATATATATGTAAGTATATGTGTGCATATGTATGCACATAAATATGTGTACATATATATGCAAGTAGCTTTCATACAGAAGCCTTCTCTGCCTTAAATATGGGACGGTCGGCAACCCTGTAAGACACAAAAGATAATTTGGGCTGCAACCTATGTTAGGATAAGGATAATGCGGCTCTGGTGATGCTTATGTATTATAGTACATATTATGTAGTCTTTTAATATTCCTATTACTTAGCAACCAAATAACAAACACCACAGTGATTGGTCAACAGGTGGAGTGTTTATATTTTATACACAATACATAAATGTATATATATATATATACACACATTTATAAGAAATATAAATAAAGTAAGAAATAATTGTGGTAGATTGATTTGTTATTTGCAGGTGTGGCCAAATGTAAATTTGTGCCCTCTATCCTTAACAGCTTTAGCTCTTTCATTCTTTAAAAATATGATTTCAGCTTAAATTTTTTATTTATTTTTTACATGCCTAAAAATAAGTCACAACATATTAACTTTTTTTTTCCACCACAGTTGAACAATCTTTTGTCTTATCTCTTTAGTTTGTAAACCATATACAGTATTGTTCAAAATAATAGCAGTACAATGTGACTAACCAGAATAATCAAGGTTTTTAGTATATTTTTTATTGCTACGTGGCAAACAAGTTACCAGTAGGTTCAGTAGATTGTCAGAAAACAAACAAGACCCAGCATTCATGATATGCACGCTCTTAAGGCTGTGCAATTGGGCAATTAGTTGAAAGGGGTGTGTTCAAAAAAATAGCAGTGTCTACCTTTGACTGTACAAACTCAAAACTATTTTGTACAAACATTTTTTTTTTCTGGGATTTAGCAATCCTGTGAATCACTAAACTAATATTTAGTTGTATGACCAAAGTTTTTTAAAACTGCTTGACATCTGTGTGGCATGGAGTCAACCAACTTGTGGCACCTCTCAGCTGTTATTCCACTCCATGATTCTTTAACAACATTCCACAATTCATTCACATTTCTTGGTTTTGCTTCAGAAACAGCATTTTTGATATCACCCCACAAGTTCTCAATTGGATTAAGGTCTGGAGATTGGGCTGGCCACTCCATAACATTAATTTTGTTGGTTTGGAACCAAGACTTTGCCCGTTTACTAGTGTGTTTTAGGGTCATTGTCTTGTTGAAACAACCATTTCAAGGGCATGTCCTCTTCAGCATAGGGCAACATGACCTCTTCAAGTATTTTAACATATGCAAACTGATCCATGATCCCTGGTATGCGATAAATAGGACCAACACCATAGTAGGAGAAACATGCCCATATCATGATGCTTGCACCTCCATGCTTCACTGTCTTCACTGTGTACTGTGGTTTGAATTCAGAGTTTGGGGGTCGTCTCACAAACTGCCTGTGGCCCTTGGACCCAAAAAGAACAATTTTACTCTCATCAGTCCACAAAATGTTCCTCCATTTCTCTTTAGGCCAGTTGATGTGTTCTTTGGCAAATTGTAACCTCTTCTGCACATGCCTTTTTTTTAACAGAGGGACTTTGCGGGGGATTCTTGAAAATAGATTAGCTTCACACAGACGTCTTCTAACTGTCACAGTACTTACAGGTAACTCCAGACTGTCTTTGATCATTCTGGAGGTGATCATTGGCTGAGCCTTTGCCATTCTGGTTATTCTTCTATCCATTTTGATGGTTGTCTTCCGTTTTCTTCCACGTCTCTCTGGTTTTGCTCTCCATTTTAAGGCATTGGAGATCATTTTAGCTGAACAGCCTATCATTTTTTGCACCTCTTTATAGGTTTTCCCCTCTCTAATCAACTTTTTAATCAAAGTACGCTGTTCTTCTGAACAATGTCTTGAACGACCCATTTTCCTCAGCTTTCAAATGCATGTTCAACAAGTGTTGGCTTCATCCTTAAATAGGGGCCACCTGATTCACACCTGTTTCTTCACAAAATTGATGACCTCAGTGATTGAATGCCACACTGCTATTTTTTTGAACACACCCCTTTCAACTAATTCAACTAATTGCCCAATTGCACAGCCTTAAGAGCGTGCATATCATGAATGCTAGGTCTCATTTGTTTTCTGAGAATCTACTGAACCTACTGGTAACTTGTTTGCCACGTAGCAATAAAAAAATATACGAAAAACCTTGATTATTCTGGTTAGTCACATTGTACTGCTATTATTTTGAACAATACTGTACTATAGGATTTAGTCCTGGTGGTACAATATGAAACATTATACTAGCTAGCTTCCTGTTTTCAGAGTATTCAGGAAAACGATGGAGAAAAATCATGATGGCGCAAGAAACAAACATTATTAAATAAACGGCTATGTGACTGCCACATGTTTTTATGGCTTTACTGTTGAGTGCTTTGTTTTTGCTAATTATACATACAGCAACAATCCTGATATATGTTATAAACATCAATGTCAATGATATGCTGAGTGCTCCCACAGAATAAACAATTCCAAACATGTTATTAATGGCCACATTTTCACAGGACAATTTATAAAGCGAAGCATTGTCACAGAAAGGGTTTTCAATTTTAGATCTGCAGTGAGAGAGGTGTACAGTGAGACCTATCATAATTGCCACTACAATTACAGGCAGCGCCCAGGCTATTGCTGATAATTTAACCACCATTTTATTGGTCATTATAGTTGTGTACAGCAATGGATTGCATATAGCCACTTGTCTGTCATAAGCCATGGTTACTAATGCAGTGTGGCTTGCTGTTGCAAATATGTGAACAAAATATGCTTGAATAACACACTCCACATATGTTATATAGCGCTCTGAAGCCTGTCTGAAAATATCCTGCATTAAGCGTGGTAAAATGACAGTTGTCCCTATTATATCATTCACTGGAAGGTTACAGAAAAGAAAATGCATAGGATGATGTAGGTTCTTCTCCATTCCAATCAGTATTATTAGTCCAATGTTACATCCCATTGCAAAGATGTAAAAAAAGAAAAGGAAGATAAAAACAAGATAGGAAGCCTGAGGTGCAACTTTCAGTCCCTCCACAAGGAGAATGTTATTTGTAAATGTCAGGTTATCCATTAGTTGCTGTACACAAAACCTGAAAACAGTAAAACTCAGACTGTCATTAAATGTCTTAAATGTCATCTTAAATGTCTACATCTTAAATAGTTTCATTACACTAAGAGGGATATAAATGGACTATGTTGACAGATATTTGTGTTTTAGCAGTAAACCCTAGTTTTTTGCATATAACATATGATAGCATTTTAATGTGCTTTATTTTTACATAAATCTATGTATGCTGCATATTTACAAAATAACATATTTTACATGGATTTCTCTTCTCAATGATTTTCAGAGTCAACATAAATTGGCACTTTTCAAAGCATGCGGTCAGTTAAACTTTCTAACAATACACAGTATTTAAAAAAATAAAAGAACCTGGAATCATATTTTCTGCTATGAAGTTGCGTAATGTCTGGTATTTGCTTTTAACATAACATAATTGTACCAGAAGTATTTTACCTCAGATCAAGTTGTCTAGTAAATAGTTACAGCCAAAACTATGAATCATGAGTGTTACTATAAGAACTTAAATATCAACTTGTTCTTCTCTAAAGAAATCTTTGCTCATTCTTGGCTTTTAATAACTGATTCAAATGTGTTTTCTGTGATGTCATCACCCAAGAGGGGTGCTCTTGTTATCTGTCGACTTTTTGTTGTTCTCAGTATGGCAAAGGCACACCGTTTGCCCTGAAAGAATGGTCCAGTTAGCCACCACTAGTTAATGAAGGTGCACCTAATGAGTCCTAAAATCAGCAGGTTGTAACCACCTTCAAAAGTTCTAATTTTATGGGTCTTGTATGTTAGAGGATAGACTGTCACCCTGTGGATAGAAGTAATTCCACATGCTTATGGGTCTAGAGGGCATCTTTTTCCTGCATCTATCCACCTTCATTTTACATTTTACATATTCTGCAGCATTAAATGGTTTATCAGTTTCAATAATAATAATAACAATAATAATAGTCAAAAAATGGCACTGAATATTACTTTCTATATTTTACGTAAAATATCCCAGACCAGTCGGGGATGTAATTACACCAGTCATAGTGTTGACCTCCTACAGTTCAGGCACCAAGGGGCCTGAGAACAAAGGGAACAAAGCTAACCCCAGGGATCCAGACGTAGTCGAACTCAAGACGGGAGGGACTCATGGAGAGTGCCTGTAAGTCTCCTACTCGCTTAACTGATGCTACCACCACTAGCAGAGCAGTTTTCTCAAGGGAATCGGCCATGGCTCCACTAGCGACCACTGCAACAGGTCCGAGAGCCACGGTAGGCTCCTCTAAATAGGGGCTACCAGGATGACCTTGTGGGCATCCCCTGTGATTCGTCTGATGACCTGGGGGATCAGAGCGATCAGGGGGAAAAGCATAAAGGAGTAGACTGGGCCAGTCGTGGGCCAGAGCATTCTTGACTTTGAGCAGAACCTAGGTGTGCTATTTCATAGCAGTCTTTCCTTAGAAAGCCACGTTTCTAGCATTTGTAAAACTGTATTTTTCCATCTCAAATATATATCTAAATTACGGTCTATGCTCTCAATGTCAAATGCAGAAATGTTTATAACAGTAATCTTGGGGGGTGGACTCATTTAAAATAATATAATCATCAGGTTTTAGCCAGGTTTCAGTCAAACAGAGCACATCTATATTATGATCAGTGATCATATTATTTACAAAAAGTGTTTTCGTAGAAAGGGATCTGATATTCAATAAGCCAAGCTTTATCATTTGTTTATCCATATTGCATCTGTTTTTTATTTGTTGAACCTCAATTAAATTGTTTATCTTAACTTGGTTTGGACGTTTTTTGTATGTTCTAGTTCAGGGAACAGACACAGTCTCTATAGTGATATCTAGGTGAAAGAGTCTTTATGTGCTGAGAATTAGCTGAGCTCTGTGACATGAGGCAGCTAGCAGACAGCCGGTTTAGCCAGTCTGTCTGCTTCCTGACTTGGGCCCCAGTTAGTCAAGTATAAACACTCAGACTATTTGCCATATCACTAGAGAGAAGAGTGGCGCCACCCCAGGAGGGATGAAGACCATGTCTTTTCAACAGGTCAGGTCTGCCCCAAAAGCTCTTCCAATTGTCTATGAAACCTATGTTATTTTGTGGGCACCACTTAGACATCCAGCCATTGAGTGGTGACAATCTGCTATGCATCTTGTCACCACGGTAAGCAGGGAGGGAACCACAGTGTCTGACAACGTGCTTGCAAGTTCACACACCTATTTAATGTTATTTTTAGTGATCTCAGACTGGCAAAGTCGAACATCATTAGCACCAGCATGAATAACAATCTTACTGTATTTACGTTTAGCATAAGCCAGCACTTTTAAATTTGCCAAGATGTCAGGAGCTCTGGCTCCCGTTAAACATTTGACTATGGTGGCTGGTGTCTCTATATTCACGTTCCGTACAATAGAATCACCAATAACTAGAGCACTTTCATCAGGTTTCTCAGTGGGTGCATCACTGAGCGGGGAGAACCTGTTTAATGTTTTGATCGGAACAGAAGAGCGGTGATTTGACCCACGACTACGCTGCCTCACTGTCACCCAGTTGCCCTTCTGCTGGGGCTCTGCCGGAACCGGACAATGTACAGGAATCCCTGAGCTAGACGCATCCAAAGCCGTATCTAGAGCCCTAACATTCTTACTGTCCTCAATTAAAGTTTGGATGCGTGTCTCTAATTCTGAAATCTTCTCTGTCAGCCTAACTATTTCCCTGCATTTATCACATGTGAATCCCTCATCTGCGACAGAGATAGATAAGAGAGAGAGTAGAGGAGAAAAGAAAACAGCGATAAGTTCAAATTAAAATGCTAATGACAAGCTAACGAGTGCTAACGCTTTCTAACACCCAATGTATTTGCTACATCATTAGAAGAATGCCATCTACGCTAATATTAGTCTGTTTCTCTCTTATTCCGAGGTCACTGTAGCCACCAGATCCAGTCTTTATCCAGATCAGAGGGTCACTGCAGTCACCCGGATCCAGTACGTATCCAGACCAGATGGTGTATCGGCACCTAGAATGGACCTCTACAGCCCTAAAAGACAGCGGAGACCAGGACAACTACAGCCCCAGATACAGATCCCCTGTAAAGACCTTGTCTCAGATGACCACCTGGACAAGAACACAATAAACAGATGATTCTTCTGCACAATCTGACTTGCTGCAGCCTGGAATTTAACTGCTGGTTTCGTCTGGTCAGAGGAGAACTGGCCTTGTTTCTCCCAAAGTTTTTTTCTCCATTCTGTCACCGATGTAGTTTCGGTTCCTTGCCGCTGTCGCCTCTAGTTTGCTTAGTTGGGGTCACTTCATCTACAGCGATATCGTTGACTTGATTGCAAATAAATGCACAGACACTATTTAAAATGAACAGAAATGACATCACTGAATTCAATGATGAACTGTCTTTTTGCATTATTGACACACTGTTTTCCTAATGAATATTGTGCAGTTGCTTTGACGCAATGTATTTTGTATAAAGCGCTATATAAATAAAGGTGACTTGACTTGACTTGACTCAATGTCAAATGCAGAAATGTTAATCCATGCATTTATGACCTCAGGGTTAAATTATTGTAATGCTTTATTGGGTGGTTGTTCTGCAGACTTAGTAAACAAACTACAGCTAGTCCAATATGCAGCAGCAAGAGTTCTTAATAGAACCAGGAAGTATGACCATATTAGCCCGGTCCTGTCAACACTGCACTGGCTCCCTATCAAACATCGTATAGATTTTAAAATATTGCTTATTACTTATAAAGCCCTGAATGGTTTAGCACCTCAGTATTTGAATGAGCTCCTGTTACATTATAATCCTCAAATTCTGCTGCGTAGTCTGCACAATCTGACTTGCTGCAGCCTGGAATTGAACTGCTGGTTTTGTCTGGTCAGAGGAGAACTGACCTGGTTTCTCCCACTGTTTTTTCTCCATTCTATCACCGATGGAGTTTCGGTTCCTTGCCGCTGCCGCCTCTGGCTTGCTTAGTTGGGGTCACTTCATCTACAGCGACATTGTTGACTTGATTGCAAATTAATGCACAGACACTATTTAAACTAAACAGAGATGACATCACTGAATTCAATGATGAACTGCCTTTAACTATCATTTTGCCTTATTGCCTATTGTTTTCCTAATGAATGTTGTTCACTTGCTTTGACGCAATGTATTTCGTTTAAAGCGCTATATAAATAAAGGTGACTTGACTTGACTTGACTCCCAAAGACGTCCCAAATCCTTTGAACAGTCTGGGGGATGGAGCCTCCACTCCTCTGAGGGGAGGTTGCCCCGGGACCACATGCTTGCCCCGGTGTTCAGAACGCCCTGCACATGCGTTGCCCTCACTCTAGGATGCCTTTCACTAGAGTGAATAGGGGTTTTGAGGAGATCCCGCCTTGGCGATTTATGAAGGACACCACTGTTATGTTGTCCGAACATGGTTCCCTACCATAAGTGGTAAGAAAGCATAGAGAACTCAGCACCAGAATTTCCATGTGGTTGATATGGAGCTTGCTTTCTGTACTCATCCAGATGCCAAAGGTCGAATGGCCTTCACACAGGGCCCCCCAGCCCGTCTTGGAAGCATCCGTGAAGATGATTTCCTGCCTGACAACTATCCCCACCGCTGCCCCCTGCTCGTACCAGCTGGGCTTCGTCCATGGGGCCAGGGTTGCACTGCACGCCTGGCTCACCTTGATCTTGTAGCGACCGTGCCACCAGGCTTGAGGTTTTAGCCAAAACTGTAGTGGACGCATGTAGAGCAGGCCCAACCGTACAACTGGTGATGCTAAGCTCATGAGACCTAGCATCTTTTGACACACACAGTAGCAGAACTGTCCCAGGCGTAAAGGTTTCTGCAAGCTGCCGAATGGCCTGAGCACGCTCTGGTGAGATTATGTCTGTCTTACGGATCGAGTCGATAATTGTCTAAAATGCCTTGACCCCCCATTTGACCCCCCACTCTCTTCCTGATAAAAAAATATATATATCCGGGATGAAGTTTAAAAAATGTTTCTCTTCGAACTACGCAGAACAATAATAAATAATTATTATTTTGACATTTATTCGTACACTTAATTGAGAACCGTTTCTGCCAGACACGTCCGATTCAAGAACCGAGCACCTGATGATACTGCGCAATGCGTATGTGAGATTCAGCATGAAGCAAACCAACACACAGAGCTAATGTTATAAGCACGGGTAAACCGAAGGCTTGAATCACGGGCAGTCATCGCCAATGACATTACATCAAACGCAAAAGAACCGGTGAACCGTTTTTTTTTTTCAACTGGTTTATTTGATCGAACTCTCCGAAAGAACCAGTTCACTTGAGCACGTGCCCCTTTGCCCCTTAAGTGCCCTTTTATCAAAGCAAAGTTTCCTTAAATTGTTTTTGTAATAACATTCCCTTTTGTGAATGCCTGCCCACGCCCAATCATAATATTAGTACAATTTATTAATAACAATTTAGCCGTTAATAAAATGACCAACATGATGACCTTTCACCTGATTTCACCACATTTTTTAATTGCCAGAGGATATTTTCAACACCATGGCAGCTGGTAAGTGGTGTTTCATTCTCAGCTAAGTGATTTTGATGTTTATTTTACTTTTATTATTTTACAAGAACGATGAGAGAACATGCAGATATGTTGCTGTGTGTAGCCTCTCATGTAGACGTAATGCTAGCATGCTGTTTGAGGGAGAAAAATTTCACAACGTTCCCCAAAACGTTCTTATCGCTAAGTAGCTCTTAACCTATTCCGTATCCTCTCTCTTAACGTTATAGCACGATTCCCAACACGTTAGTACGTTAAGTATATCTTCTGTAAGTCACACTTTTATAAGGTTGGCCTGGACCATTTGTAAGCTCTCTCTTAGCATTGTTTGAACTCAAGACGCTAGTCGCCTCCATTGTGCAGCAGTACTTTTTTTAATCAGCGCAGCGCAGTACAAGTCAAACTATGGTATGTTGACAATGTTGTGGCTCAACAATGATTTTATGTTATGGACATTTTAAAACTCATAATAAATTATGTTCGCAATGGATACAGGACTATTTATGAAGTTGACTTTATGTGGTATCAGAACTAATATGGTAGTAATTAGCTAAGGCTATTTCATTATGTAATTAAAGCGAATTAGCAATCACTTTTGATAATGAAAATCTTGCAAACAATTTGTCTCTAAATGGCTAAGATCTATAAATTGGTAAGCATGGTGGTGTCCAGTAAGTGACCAACTATAGCAGCGATCCAACGTGTCCTTGTATTGAATAAAAGATGGCTCCAGCTGCGGAGCCATTTAGTCCATGTCAATTTTTTGGTCCCCAGGTCCCCAGCTCCGCCTGCAAATTTCTGGCCTCCTGGAAGGGACCCTACTCGGTCGTGGAGAGGATTGGACCGGTCACTTACCGCCTGAGACAGCCGGGACGACGGCAGGTGGAGCAACTCTACCACATCAACCTCCTAAAGAAATGGGTGGGGACCCGGGACCAAGTAGCTGCCCTAAGCCTCACCGAGCCCGTGGTTGTGGATGTCAACCCCCACCTTTCGGCTGCCCAGAAGACGGAGCTGCAGCACCTGGTCCGGATGCCCCCAGGAGTCGTCGTTAGGCAACGGCCCTACCGAGTCCCGGAGGCTCGTCGGCAGGCTATTGAGGAAGAGGTCCAACAGATGCTAAAGTTGGGGGTAATAGAACCCTTCCCTTCGGCCTACATGGGGCCCCCACGACGTTCCAGCGGATGATGGACATCCTCCTGCGGCCTCACCAAGCTTACGCGGCCGCTTACCTGGATGACGTCGTGGTCCACTCCGAGGCGTGGGACGAACATCTGGATCGTCTGCGGAGGGTGCCCTCGGACTTACTGCCAACCCCCGAAAATGCCACCTAGCCCTCTCTGAGGCCAAGTACCTGGGCTATCAAGTCGGTCGAGGACTCATCCGGCCGCAAAACAAGAAAGTCGAGGCCATCCACGCCGCACCAAGACCCGAGACAAAGACCCAGGTACGAGCCTTCTTGGGGTTGGCGGGTTATTACCGTTGTTTTATCCCCAACTTCTCCTCTTTAGCCGCCCCCCAGACAGACCTGACCAGGAAGGGGCAACCAGAGAAAGTATGCTGGACCCTGTCGGCGGAAGAAGCCTTCTCCCAGGTGAAAGCAGCACTCACGTCCTCGCCGGTACTCCACGCCCCGGACTTTAGCTGCCCCTTCCTGCTGCAGACGGATGCTTCCGACACAGGACTAGGAGCGGCCCTCTCCCAAATTCAGGAAGGTGAGGAGCATCCGATCATCTACATCAGCAGGAAGCTGTCCCCCGCCGAGAGGAAGTACGCCGCCGTGGAGAAGGAAGCCCTGGCCATCAGGTGGGCAGTCCTGGAGCTCCAGTACTACCTCCTGGGCCGCAAGTTCACCCTGGTAACCGACCACGCGCCCCTACAGTGGATGGCCCGCGCCAAGGACACCAACGCCAGGGTGACTCGCTGGTTCCTAGCGCTCCAGGACTTCCACTTCGAAGTCGAGCCCCCCATCGAGCTGGGGGTTGGATGGGGGGATGTGATGAGCACTCCCAGAGGAATCGGTGTCGCCCTGGAAACCAAAGCAAAACACCTGCACATCCTCGTCACCGGCTGATCGGTCACAGCTGCTCCCCCTCAGCCAGCACATTTAAAAGGAGCACATGTTACACTCAGAAGAGGTTCTCGAACCGAATGCAACGCTGGTCTAACCCCTCTCTTCTATCTTCACAGAAAGCAGCGAGTGACCGACAGCCCCACACACTTTGGAGCACGTCAGGACACCCACTTTCCCCTTGATTGTCACAGAAGAGCACGGAGAGCACACGGGAAGCACCAACCAGCTGAAGGCGGATCAGGACACTTCACCAGGCACCCTTCACATTTCAATAAATCCACCCTCCGGGGCATTTAATTCACGCACCTCTTGTCGAGTGTTTCTTCACCCCATGACAATACGTAACGGGTGCGTGAAACGATTCCGCCTAGCGGAGCCGTGCCGGATGTGTTACGAATCTGCTTAAATCACCACTGGATTGACCTTTTGCCTTATTTTTGTCATACTAAAACAACGTGAACAAAGTTAAAAAACACTGAATTAATGACCACAAATTCATATATTTAATTATAAAAAACGAACAACAAAGTCATGAACAAAGTCAACAATTAACACAAAACACAGTCAACAACATACACAGAATTAATGGATAAAAAAACGCACAGGCTACAACGTGGAAAAAAAAAAACATGCACTAAAACCAAATCACTAGGTGGGTGCTGTGGCAGCTGTGGCTGTTGCCGCTCCTGCTGCTGACGCGCCAGTCTATCCTGGCGCCCTCCTCTCCTGTCCACCGAAAGGGCAAACCACCTTATAGCATGCCTCAATATTTCAGCTTCAGCACCTGGAAAACAGCAATACTGATTAGGATGAATGAGACATTTGGATCAGTGCTGATCCTACATGACGACAAAATAGGCAGACGTATATTGCATTTGCTCAAAATGAAGATATGCCCATCCTTCTCGGCCTACTTCTATAACAGTTTGTGCATAAGTTGATGGAACTGTAATAAAATAATAGACTAATAATAAATAAAAACTGGTCATGTAAAACTGAATAAGACAAATGCACTATATCTAACCATTGAAGTTAAGACGTAGCCCCAATTAGGCCTAGTAATAAAAAGAATAAGAAGAACTAGATAAAAACTTTGTCAAGACAAACTTTAAGTTGGCTTGAGAAAGCCTGACCAAAAAGTTTGAAAAGTTTGAAAAGTTTAGAAAGTTTGAAAAGTTTGAAAATTTGAAAAGTTTAAAAAGTTTACAAATATTTAAGTTTAAGAAGTTTAAAAAAGACATTGATTAACATATTGCTAGCATTACAAGCAAGTGAATACCATGTCATTAACATGATTAGCAAAGTTGCTAACATGTTTCTAGCATGATTAGCATGTTGCTAGCATGTTGTTAACATGTTTCTAGGATGATTAGCATGCGACAAGCATGTTGTTAGCATGTTTCTAGCATGATTAGCATGTTGCTAACATGTCCCTAGCATGTTTCTAGCATTACTAACATGTTTCTAGCATAATTACCATGCGACAAGCATGTTGCTAGCATGTTTCTAGCATGATTAGCATGTTGCTAACATGTCGCTAGCATGTTTCTAACATGATTAGCATGTTGGTAGCATGTTGTTAAGAAGGTCCTAGCATGATTAGCATGCGGCTAGCATGTTGTTAACATGTTTCTAGCATGATTAGCATGTTGTTAACATGTTTTGTAGCATAATTAGCATGTTGCTAGCATGTTGAAAGCATGTTTCTAGCATTAATAGCATGTTGCTAGCATGTTGTTAACATGTTTCTAGTATGATTAGCATGCAAGTACCATGTTGCTAACATTTTTCTAGCAAGATTATCATGTTGCTAGCATGTTTCTAGCATGATTAGCATGTTGCTAGCATGTCTATAGCATGATTAGCATTCGACTAACATGTTGCTAGGATGTTTCTAGCATTACTAGCATGCGACTAGCATGTTGGTAGCATGATTAGCATGTTGCTAGCATGTTTCTAGCATGACTAGCATGCGACTAGAATGTTGCTAGCATTATTAGAATGTTGCTAGCATGTTTCCAGCATGATTAGCATGTTGCTAACATGTTGTTAACATGTTTCTAGGATGATTAGCGTTCGACTAGCATGTTGCTAGCATGTTTTTAGCATGATTAGCATGTTGCTAGCATGTTGTCAAAATATCGTTAGAAGTTTCTAGCATAATTAGCATGTGGTTAGCATGTTTCTAGCATGACTAGCATGTGACTAGCATGTTGCTAGCATGATTAGCATGTTGTTAGCATGTTTCTAGCATGATTAGCATGCGACTAGCAAGTCGATAGCATGATTTTACCATGATTAGCATGTTGATACCATGTTTCTAGCAAGATTAGCATTTTGCTAGCATGTCGCTAACATATTTCTAGCATGATTAGCATTTTGCTAACATGTTTCTAGCATGACTAGGATGCGATCTACCATGTTGCTAGCATGTTTCTAACATGATTAACATTTTGCTAGCATGTTTCTAGCATGACTAGCATGTTGATAGCATGATTTTAGTATGATTAGCATGTTGCTAGCATGTTTCTAGCATGATTAACATGCGACTAGCATGTTTGCTAGCATGTTTCTAGCATTATTAGCATGTTGCTAGCATGTTTCTAGCATGACTAGCATGTTGTTAGCACGATTTTAGCATGATTAGCATGTTGTTAGGATAGATAGATAGATAGATAGATAGATAGATAGAAACAGTCAGATAGATAGATAGATAGATAAATAGAAATAGTCATATAGATAGATAGATTAGATGAGTTTGAATGAGTTTAAATTGATTAACATCAAAGCTTGATTGAGTCTAATGGGATTTGGAGCTTGGGTCATCTGAACATCCTGTCAATGAAAGTCTATGGGTTTATTTATACCATGCGACAAGCATGTTGCTAGCATGTTTCTAGCATGATTAGCATGTTGCTAACATGTCGCTAGCATGTTTCTAACATGATTAGCATGTTGGTAGCATGTTGTTAAGAAGGTCCTAGCATGATTAGCATGCGGCTAGCATGTTGTTAGCATGTTTCTAGCATGATTAGCATGTTGTTAACATGTTTTGTAGCATAATTAGCATGTTGCTAGCATGTTGAAAGCATGTTTCTAGCATTAATAGCATGTTGCTATCATGTTGTTAACATGTTTCTAGTATGATTAGCATGCAAGTACCATGTTGCTAGCATTTTTCTAGCAAGATTATCATGTTGCTAGCATGTTTCTAGCATGATTAGCATGTTGCTAGCATGTCTATAGCATGATTAGCATTCGACTAACATGTTGCTAGGATGTTTCTAGCATTACTAGCATGCGACTAGCATGTTGGTAGCATGATTAGCATGTTGCTAGCATGTTTCTAGCATGACTAGCATGCGACTAGAATGTTGCTAGCATTATTAGAATGTTGCTAGCATGTTTCCAGCATGATTAGCATGTTGCTAACATGTTGTTAACATGTTTCTAGGATGATTAGCGTTCGACTAGCATGTTGCTAGCATGTTTTTAGCATGATTAGCATGTTGCTAGCATGTTGTCAAAATATCGTTAGAAGTTTCTAGCATAATTAGCATGTGGTTAGCATGTTTCTAGCATGACTAGCATGTGACTAGCATGTTGCTAGCATGATTAGCATGTTGTTAGCATGTTTCTAGCATGATTAGCATGCGACTAGCAAGTCGATAGCATGATTTTACCATGATTAGCATGTTGATACCATGTTTCTAGCAAGATTAGCATTTTGCTAGCATGTCGCTAACATATTTCTAGCATGATTAGCATTTTGCTAACATGTTTCTAGCATGACTAGGATGCGATCTACCATGTTGCTAGCATGTTTCTAACATGATTAACATTTTGCTAGCATGTTTCTAGCATGACTAGCATGTTGATAGCATGATTTTAGTATGATTAGCATGTTGCTAGCATGTTTCTAGCATGATTAACATGCGACTAGCATGTTTGCTAGCATGTTTCTAGCATTATTAGCATGTTGCTAGCATGTTTCTAGCATGACTAGCATGTTGTTAGCACGATTTTAGCATGATTAGCATGTTGTTAGGATAGATAGATAGATAGATAGATAGATAGATAGATAGATAGATAGATAGATAGAAACAGTCAGATAGATAGATAGATAGATAAATAGAAATAGTCATATAGATAGATAGATTAGATGAGTTTGAATGAGTTTAAATTGATTAACATCAAAGCTTGATTGAGTCTAATGGGATTTGGAGCTTGGGTCATCTGAACATCCTGTCAATGAAAGTCTATGGGTTTATTTATGATTTTTAATATTCATTTTTATGAAAATCATAAGTCCAATCAGTTAGAAAAGATATAGCACACCCGGTGGGTATAGGCTAAAGAGCTGGGCTGAGTTTGGAGTCTGTAGAGTTAAAGCTCTAGGAGGAATAGCGATTGCAAAATTTTGGGTCAGAAGAATAGGAATAACTAGATAAAAAAGTTTGTCAAGACAAACTTTAAGTTGGCTTGAGAAAGCCTAGCATGAATGTTTTACGCAGTTGTTGCCTGACTAGAGAGTTTGAAAAAGTTTGAAAACTTAAAACAGTTTTAAGTTCCATGGCAAGTTACAAGCATGTCACTAGCATGGTTCTAGCATGATTAGTGTGGTACTAGCATTTTCCTAGCATGATTAGCAAGTGACTAGCATGTCGCTAGCATGTTTCTAGCATGATTAGTGTGGTACTATCATTTACCTAGCATGATTAGCAAATGATTAGCATGTCAATAGCATGATTAGCAAGTGACTAGCATGGTCCTGGCATGATTAGCAAGTGACTAGCATGTTGCTAACATGATACTAGCATGTCATTAGTATAATTAGCAAGTGACTAGCATGTTCTTAGCATGATTAGCAAGTGGCTAGTATGTCGCTAACATGATTACAAAGTTACTAGCATGTAGCTAGCATGTTTCTAGCATGATTAGCAGGTTACTGGCATGTTGCTAGCATTTTTGTAGCATGATTGGCAGGTGACTAGCATGTTGCTAGCATGATTATTAAGTTGCTAGCATGTCGCTAACATGTTTCTACCATTATTAGCATGTTCCTAGCATGATTAGCATGTTTCTAACATGATTAGCATGTGACTAGCATGTTTCTAATATTATTAGCATGTTGCTAGGATAGATAGATAGATAGATAGATAGATAGATAGATAGATAGATAGATAGATAGATAGATAGATAGAAAAAGTCAGATGACAGATAGATAGATAGATAGATAGATAGATAGATAGATAGATAGATAGATAGATAGATAGATAGATAGATAGACTGAAACAGTCAGATGATAAAAAGATAGATAGATAGATAGATAGATAGATAGATAGATAGATAGATAGATAGATAGATAGATAGATAGATAGATAGATAGATAGATAGATAGAAACAGTCAGTAGATAGATAAATAGATAGATAGATAGATAGACAGAAACAGTCAGACGATAGATAGATAGATAGATAGATAGATAGATAGATAGATAGATAGATAGATAGATAGATAGATAGATAGATAGATAGATAGACAGAAACAGTCAGATGATAGATAGATAGATAGATAGATAGATAGATAGATAGATAGATAGATAGATAGACAGAAACAGTCAGACGATAGATAGATAGATAGATAGATAGATAGATAGATAGATAGATAGATAGATAGAAACAGTCAGACGATAGATAGATAGATAGATAGATAGATAGATAGATAGATAGATAGATAGATAGATAGATAGATAGATAGATAGATAGATAGATAGATAGATGGATAGATAGAAACAGTCAGACGATAGATAGATAGATCGATAGATAGATAGATAGATAGATAGATAGATAGATAGATAGATAGATAGATAGATAGATAGATAGATAGATAGAAACAGTCAGATGATGGATAGATAGATAGATCAATCAATCAATCACTTTTATTTATATAGTGCTTTTAACAAAATACATTGCGTCAAAGCACTGAACAACATTCATTTGGAAAACAGTGTCTCAATAATGCAAAATGATAGTTAAAGGCAGTTCATCATTGAATTCAGTTATGTCATCTCTGTTCAGTTGAAATAGTGTCTGTTTTTACTTGCAATCAAGTCAATGATATCGCTGTAGATGAAGTGACCCCAACTAAGCAAGCCAGAGGCGACAGCGGCAAGGAACCGAAACTCCATCGGTGACAGAATGGAGAAAAAAACCTTGGGAGAAACCAGGCTCAGTTGGGGGGTCAGTTCTCCTCTGACCAGACGAAAACCAGTAGTTCAATTCCAGGCTGCAGCAAAGTCAGATTGTGCAGAAGAATCATCTGTTTCCTGTGGTCTTGTCCCGGTGGTCGTCTGAGACAAGGTCTTTACAGGGGATCTGTATCTGGGGCTCTAGTTGTCCTGGTCTCCGCTGTCTTTCAGGGCAGTAGAGGTCCTTTCTAGGTGCTGATCCACCATCTGGTCTGGATACGTACTGGATCCGGGTGACTGAAGTGACCCTCTGATCTGGACACAGACTGGATCTCGTGGCCACGGTGACCTCGGAACAAGAGAGAAACAGACAAATATTAGCGTAGATGCCATTCTTCTAATGATGTAGAAAGTACAGTTTTATGTGAAGTGTTTCCGGTTCCGGTTTACCTAATTAATGCAGCCTAAAAATCCTTTAACGGATTTGGATATTAAAAGCATATTAGTATGTTATGTGTATGCCAGGTTAAAGAGATGGGTCTTTAATCTAGATTTAAACTGCAAGAGTGTGTCTGCCTCCCGAACAATGTTAGGTAGGTTATTCCAGAGTTTAGGCGCCAAATAGGAAAAGGATCTGCCGCCCGCAGTTGATTTTGATATTCTAGGTATTATCAAATTGCCTGAGTTTTGAGAACGTAGCGGACGTAGAGGAGTATAATGTAAAAGGAGCTCATTCAAATACTGAGGTGCTAAACCATTCAGGGCTTTATAAGTAATAAGCAATATTTTAAAATCTATACAATGTTTGATAGGGAGCCAGTGCAGTGTGGACAGGACCGGGCTAATATGGTCATACTTCCTGGTTCTAGTAAGAACTCTTGCTGCTGCATTTTGGACTAGCTGTAGTTTGTTTACCAAGCGTGCAGAACAACCACCCAATAAAGCATTACAATAGTCTAACCTTGAAGTCATAAATGCATGGATTAACATTTCTGCATTTGACATTGAGAGCATAGGCCGTAATTTAGATATATTTTTGAGATGGAAAAATGCAGTTTTACAAATGCTAGAAACGTGGCTTTCTAAGGAAAGATTGCGATCAAGTAGCACACCTAGGTTCCTAACTGATGACGAAGAATTGACAGAGCAACCATCAAGTCTTAGACAGTGTTCTAGGTTATTACAAGCAGAGTTTTTAGGCCCTATGATTAACACCTCTGTTTTTTCTGAATTTAGCAGTAAGAAATTACTCGTCATCCAATTTTTTATATCGACTATGCATTCCATTAGTTTTTCAAATTGGCGTGTTTCACCAGGCTGCGAGGAAATATAGAGCTGCGTATCATCAGCATAACAGTGAAAGCTAACACCATGTTTCCTGATGATATCTCCCAAGGGTAACATATAAAGCGTGAAGAGTAGCGGCCCTAGTACTGAGCCTTGAGGTACTCCATACTGCACTTGTGATCGATGTGATACATCTTCATTCACTGCAACGAACTGATGGCGGTCATATAAGTACGATTTAAACCATGCTAATGCACTTCCACTGATGCCAACAAAGTGTTCAAGTCTATGCAAAAGAATGTTGTGGTCAATTGTGTCAAACGCAGCACTAAGATCCAATAAAACTAATAGAGAGATACACCCACGATCAGATGATAAGAGCAGATCATTTGTAACTCTAAGGAGAACAGTCTCAGTACTATGATACGGTCTAAATCCTGACTGGAAATCCTCACATATACCATTATTCTCTAAGAAGGAATATAATTGTGAGGATACCACCTTTTCTAGTATCTTGGACAGAAAAGGGAGATTCGAGATTGGTCTATAATTAACAAGTTCTCTGGGGTCAAGTTGTGGCTTTTTTATGAGAGGCTTAATAACAGCCAGTTTGAAGGTTTTGGGGACATATCCTAATGACAATGAGGAATTAATAATGGTCAGAAGAGGACCTATGACTTCTGGAAGCACCTCTTTTAAGAGCTTAGATGGTATAGGGTCTAACATACATGTTGTTGGTTTAGATGATTTAACAAGTTTATACAATTCTTCCTCTCCTATATTAGAGAATGAGTGGAACTGTTCCTCAGGGGGTCTATTGTGCACTGTCTGATATGATACGGTAGCTGACGGCTGAATGGTTGAAATTTTATCTCTAATAGTATTGATTTTAGAAGTAAAGTAGTTCATAAAGTCATTACTGTTGTGGTGTTGGGAAATGTCAACACTTGTTGAGGCTTTATTTTTCGTTAATTTAGCCACTGTTTTGAATAAATACCTGGGGTTATGTTTGTTTTCTTCTAAAAGAGAAGAAAAGTAATCAGATCTAGCAGTTTTTAATGCTTTTCTATAGGATATGCTACTTTCCCGCCAAGCAATACGAAATACCTCTAGTTTTGTTTTCCTCCAGCTGCGCTCCATTTTTCGGGCTGCTCTCTTTAGGGTGCGAGTATGCTCATTATACCATGGTGTCAAACTGTTTTCCTTAACCTTCCTTAAGCGTAAAGGAGCAACTGTATTTAAAGGGCTAGAAAAGAGAGAGTCCATAGTTTCTGTTACATCATCAAGTTGTTCTGAGGTTTTGGATATGCTAAGGAATTCGGATACATCAGGAAGATAACTTAAAAAGCAGTCTTTTGTGGTAGAAGTGATGGTTCTTCGATACTTGTAACAAGAAGTAGAATTTACAATTTTGGCTATATGAAGTTTACACAGAACTAAATAATGATCTGAGATATCATCACTTGGCTGAATAATTTCAACACTATCAACATCAATTCCATGTGACAGTATTAAATCTAGAGTATGATTTCGACAATGAGTAGGTCCTGAAACATGTTGTCTAACACCAATAGAGTTCAGAATGTCTATAAATGCTGATCCCAATGCATCTTTTTCATTATCGACATGGATATTAAAATCACCAACTATTAAGACTTTATCTGCAGCCAGAACTAACTCGGATGTAAAATCACCAAACTCTTTAATAAAGTCTGTATGGTGCCCTGGTGGCCTGTATACAGTAGCCAGTACAAACATAACAGGGGATTTATCATTAACATTGGTTTCTCTGGATAATGTTATATGATCGATAGATAGATAGATAGATAGATAGAAACAGTCAGATGATAGATAGATAGATATATAGATAGATAGATTGATTGAAACAGTCAAATGATAGAAAGATAGATAGCTAGATAGATGGATAGATAGATAGATAGATAGATAGATAGATAGATAGTAACAGATAGATAGAAACAGTCAGATGATAGATAGATAGGTAGATAGATAGATAGATGGATAGATAGATGGATGTTGTTAGCATGTTTCTATCATGATTAGCATGCGACTAGCATGTTGCTAGCATGATTAGCATGTTGCTAGAATTTTTCTAGCATAACTGGCATGCGACTAGCATGTTGCTAACATGATTTTAGCATGATTAGCATTGTTGCTAGCATGTTGCTAGCTTGTTTCTAGCATGACTAGCATGCGACTAGCATGTCGCTAGCATGCTTCTAACATGATTAGCATGCTAATAGCATGTTGCTAGCATATTGCTATCATAACTAACATGTTGCTAGTATATTTTTAGCATGATTAGCATTTGACTAACACGTTGTTAACATGTTTCTAGTATGATTAGCATGTTGTTAGCATGATTCTAGCATTATTAGCATGCGACTAGCATGATTTTAGCATGATTAGCATGTCGCTAGCATGTTTCTAGCATGATTACCGTGCGACTTGCATGTTGCTAGCATGATTAGCATGTGACTAACATGTCACTATCATGTTTCTAGCATGACTAGCATGCGACTAGTATGTTGCTAGCATGTTTCTAGCATGATTAACATGTGACTAACGTGTCACTATCATGTTTCTAACATGATTAGCATGTTGCTAGGATGTTTCTAGCATGATTAACATGTTGCTAGCATTTTGTTAACATGTTTCTAGCATGATTAGCATGTGACTAGCATGTTGCTAGTATGTTTCTACCATGATTAGCATCCGACCAGCATGTTGCTAGCATGTTTCTAGCATGATTAACATGTTGCTAGCATGTTGTTTACATGT
This sequence comes from Carassius gibelio, assembly GCF_023724105.1. NCBI lineage: Eukaryota > Metazoa > Chordata > Actinopteri > Cypriniformes > Cyprinidae > Carassius > Carassius gibelio. The sequence goes on from NC_068391.1 coordinate 23,468,694, forward strand.
TTCTAACATGATTAGCATGTGACTAGCATGTTGCTTGCATGTTTCTAACATGACTAGCATACGACTTGCATGTTGTTAAGATGTTTCTAGCATGATTAGCATGATGCTAGCATGTTTCTAGCATGATTAGCATCCGACCAGCATGTTGCTAGCATGTTTCTAGCATGATTAGCATGTTGCTAGCATGTTTCTAGCATGATTAGCATGTTTTTAGCATGTTGCTAGCATGTTTCTAGCATTATTAGCATTCGACTAGCATGTTGCTAACATGATTTTAGCATGATTAACATGTTGCTAGAATGTTTCTTGCATGATTAGCATGTTGGTAGCATGTCACTAGCATGTTGCTAGCATGTTTGTAGCATGACTAGCATGCAACTAGCATGTTTCTAGCATGATTGACATGTTGCTAGCATGTTTCTAGCATGACTAGCATGCGACTAGCAAGTTGCTAGCATGATTTTACCATGATTAACATGTTGTTAACATGTTTTTAGCATGATTAGCATTCGACTAGCATGTTGCTAGCATGATTAGCATGCGACAAGCATGTAGCTAGCATATTTCTAGCATGATTAACATGTTTCTAGCATGAATAGCATGCGACTAGTATGTTGCTAGCATGCTTCTAACATGATTAGCATGCTAATAGCATGTTGCTAACATATTGCTATCATAACTAACATGTTGCTAGTATATTTCTAGCATGATTAGCATTTGACTAACACGTTGTTAACATGTTTCTAGTATGATTAGTATGTTGCTAGCATGTTTCTAGCATGATTAGCATGCGACTTGCATGTTGCTAGCATGTTGCTAGCATTATTAGCATGTGACTAACATGTCACTATCATGTTTCTAACATGATTAGCATGTTGCTAGGATGTTTCTAGCATGATTAACATGTTGCTAGCATGTTGTTAACATGTTTCTATCATGATTTGCATGTGACTAGCATGTTGCTAGCATTTTTCTAGCATGATTAGCATCCGACCAGCATGTTGCTAGCATGTTTCTAGCATGATTAACATGGTTTTAGCATGTTGCTAGCATATTTCTAGCATTATTAGCATTCGACTAGCATGTTGGTAACATAATTTTAGCATGATTAACATGTTGCTAGAATGTTTCTTGCATGATTAGCATGTTGGTAGCATGTCACTAGCATGTTGCTAGCATGTTTGTAGCATGACTAGCATGCAACTAGCATGTTTCTAGCATGATTGACATGTTGCTAGCATGTTTCTAGCATTACTAGCATGCGACTAGCATGTTTGCTAGCATGATTTTACCATGATTAACATGTTGTTAACATGTTTCTAGCATGATTAGCATTCGACTAGCATGTTGCTAGCATGATTAATAACATGCGACTAGCATGTTTCTAACATGACTAGCATGCAGCTAGCATGTTGCTAGCATTTTTCTAGCACGATTAGCATGTTGCTAGCATGTTTCTAGCATGATTAACATGTTGCTAGCATGTTGTTAACATGTTTCTAGCATGACTAGCATTCGACTAGCATGTTTCTAGCATGTTTCTAGCATGATTAACATATTATTAGGATAGATAGACAGATAGATAGATAGATTTACCATAGTTTACCATGATTTACCATAGATTACCATTATTTACCACGATTTACCATAGTTTACCATGATTTACTATAGTATACCATGATTTACCATGTTCAAGTATGATTTACTGATTCTAGCATGATTTATCATAGTTTACCATGATTTACCATAGTTTACCATGATTTACTATAGTATACCACGATTTACCATGTTAAAGTATGATTTACTATGATTCTAGCATGATTTAGCATAGTTTACCATGATTTACCACGATTTACCATAGTTTACCATGATTTACTATAGTATACCACGATTACCATGTTCAAGTGTGATTTACTGATTCTAGAATGTTTTACCATAGTTTACCATGATTTACCATAGTTTACCATTATTTAACACGATTTACCATAGTTTACCATGATTTACTATAGTATACCACGATTTACCATGTTCAAGTGTGATTTATTGATTCTAGAATGTTTTACCATAGTTTACCATGATTTACCATGGTGTACCATTATTTACCACGATTTACCATAGTTTACCATGATTTACTATAGTATACCACGATTTACCATGTTCAAGTATGATTTACTGATTCTAGCATGTTTTACCATAGTTTACCATGATTTACCATGGTTTACCATTATTTACCACGATTTACCATAGTTTACCATGATTTACTATAGTATACCACGATTTACCATGTTCAAGCGTGATTTACTGATTCTAGCATGATTTACCATAGTTTACCATGATTTACCACGATTTACCTTACTTTACCATGATTTACTATAGTATACCACGATTTAACATGTTCAAGTATGATTTATTGATTCTAGCATGATTTACCATAGTTTACCATGATTTACCACGATTTATTCTAGTTTACCATGTTCAAGTATGATTTACTATGATTCTAGCATGATTTACCATAGTTTACCATAGTTTACCACGATTTACCATAGTTTACCATTATTTACTATAGTATACCATGATTTACCATGTTCAAGTATGATTTACTGATTCTAGCACAATTTACCATAGTTTAGCATGATTTACCATAGTTTACCATGATTTACCATAATTTACCATAGTTTACCATTATTTACTATAATATACCATGATTTACCATGTTCAAGTATGATTTACTATGATTGTAACATGTTCAAGTATGATTTATTGATTCTAGCATGATTTACCATAGTTTACCATGATTTACCACGATTTACTCTAGTTTACCATTATTTACTCTAGTATACCATGATTTACCATGTTCAAGTATGATTTACTGATTCTAGCACAATTTACCATAGTTTAGCATGATTTACCATGATTTACCATGATTTACCACGATTTACCATAGTTTACCATGATTTACTATAATATACCACAATTTACCATGTTCAAGTATGATTTACTGATTCTAGCATGATTTATCATAGTTTACCATGATTTACCATAGTTTACCACAATTTACCATGATTTACCATAGTTTAGCATGATTTACCATGATTTACCATGATTTACCATAGTTTACCATTATTTACTATGGTATACCATGATTTACCATGTTCAAGTATGATTTACTATGATTCTAGCATGAATTACCATAGTTTACCATAGTTTACCACGATTTACCATAGTTTACCATTATTTACTATAGTATACCACGATTTACCATGTTCAAGTATGATTTACTGATTCTAGCATGATTTACCATAGTTTAGCATGATTTACCATAGTTTACCATAATTTACCACGATTTACCATAGTTTACCATGATTTACTACAGTATACCACGATTTACCATTTTCAAGTATGATTTACTGATACTAGCATGATTTACCATAGTTTACCATGATTTACCATAGTTTACCATAGTTTACCATTATTTACCACGATTTACCATAGTTTACCATGATTTACTATAATATACCACAATTTACCATGTTCAAGTATGATTTACTGATTCTAGCATGATTTATCATAGTTTACCATGATTTACCATAGTTTACCACAATTTACCATGATTTACCATAGTTTACCATGATTTACCATAGTTTACCATGATTTACCATAGTTTACCACAATTTACCATGATTTACCATAGTTTACCATGATTTACCATAGTTTACCATGATTTACCATAGTTTACCATTATTTACTATAGTATACCATGATTTACCATGTTCAAGTATGATTTACTATGATTCTAGCATGATTTACCATATTTTACCACAATTTACCATAGTTTACCATGATTTACCATAGTTTACCATTATTTACCACGATTTACCATAGTTTACCATGATTTACCATAGTTTACCATTATTTACCATAGTTTACCATGATTTACTATAGTATACCACGATTTACCATGTTCAAATATGATTTACTGATTCTAGCATGATTTATCATAGTTTACCATGATTTATGATCTGTGATAGATAGATAGATAGATAGATAGATAGATAGATAGATAGATAGATAGATAGATAGATAGATAGATAGATAGATAGATAGATAGATAGATAGATTAGATGAGTTTAAATTGATTAGCATCAAAGGTTGATTGAGTCTAATGGGATTTGGAGCTTGAGTCATCTGAACATCCTGTCAATGAAAGTCTATGGGCATTTTTATGATTTTTAATATTCATTTTTAAGAAAACCGTAACTCAAACCAATCTGAAAAGATATAGCACACAGAGTCAGAACAGTATGAACGTCTGAACCGAGTTTGGAGTATGTAGCTTGAACGGTCTAGGAGGAGTAGGTGTCCAAACATTTTCTGGCCAGAAAAATAATAAGAAGAAGAAGAACTAGAAAAAAAAGTTTGTTGAGACAAACTTTAAGTTAGCTTGAGAAAGCCTGACCAGAAAGTTTGAAGAAGTTAGAAGTTTATAGTTTAAAGTTAGATTGATAGATTAGTTGAAAGAAAGATATATTAGTTAGAAAGAATGACAGATTGATTAGTTAGAAAGAATGACAGATTGATTAGTTAGAAAGAATGATATAGATTAGCTCAAATGAAAGAATGATAGATTAGCTTGACAGAAAGAATGCATGCGACTAACATGTTTCTAGCATGATTAGCAAGTTACTAGCATGTTGTTAGCATGACTAGCATGTCGCTACCATGTTTTTAGCATGACTAGCATGTTACTAGCATGTTTCTAGCATGATTAGCATGTTTTAGCATGACTAGCATGTTACTAGCATGTTTATTGCATGATTAGCATGCGAATAGCATGTTTTTAGCATGACTAACATGTCGCTACCATGTTTCTAGCATGTTTCTAGCATGATTAACATGCTGCTAGCATGTTGCTAGCATGTTTATATTATGATAAGCAAGTTACTAGAATGTGGTTAGCATGACTAGCATGTTGCTAGCATGTTTTTAGCATGACTAGCATGTTTCTAGCATGATTAGCATTTCACTAGCACGTTGCTAACATGTTTCTATCATGATTATCATGTTGTTAACATGTTTATAACATGATTAGCATGCAACTAGCATGTTGCTAGCATGATTTTAGCATGATTAGCATGTCGCTAGCATGTCTCTAGCATGATTAGCATGTTGCTAGCATTTTTCTAGCATGATTAGCATGTTGCTAGCATGTCGCTAACATGTTTCTAGCATGACTAGCATGTTTCTAGCATGATATATTTATATTTTACTTTTGCCTCTACTGTTAACCAAGATAATTTAATATGCATCTCACGGAGACTAGCGCAAAAAGAACAGTGCAGAACTACTCTGGCCGCTCTATTCTGTGCAATTTGAAGTTTTCTTAGATGTTTTTGGGCCGCACTACTCCAAACTACTGGACAGTAATATAAGTGAGACAGAACAAGACTTTGGACAACATTTTTCAATGTAGCAGTTGGACAATATACAGAGCATTTTCTGGACATAGCGATACCCCTGCCCATCTTACTGACAATGTGGTCAATCTGGTCTGACCAAGATAATAAATTATCTAGTCTAACACCCAGCAGTTTGAATCTAATAACCTGCTCGACCACATTGCTCTCTATATGCAGATTAAGTGGGGTGATACTTGGTAACATGTTAGAGCTGTAATCGGGTCCTGTGCAGTTTGAATCTAATAACCTGCTCGACCACATTGCTCTCTATATGCAGATTAAGTGGGGTGATACTTGGTAACATGTTAGAGCTGTAATCGGGCCTTAAAAGTTAGGCCCGACAGGACCCGAGCCCGACAGGTTTCGGCCCGAGCCCGACAAGTACATTTTGATTGACAGCTTTTTTAAAGCCCGAACCCGTTTACAGCCCGACATTATTCAAATGTGCGCACACACACAGCTCTTTTGCCTTTTGTCAACAATGAGTAATTTATTCATGTTTTAACATAATTTACTCATAACTAACGTAGACTAGACCACTTGGAAGTTGGAATAAAGAAATAAAATAAGTCCTAGCTGTGACATCGTAACATCTCAGCATTCTAGACATAGGCTCATTAGCCTATAAATAGACCAATGCACCAATAAAAACGAGTCATTTAAAAACAATTAATTTAAGATAGCTAAATTTTAAATTAAGATGGGTATTTGGCAATAACGAAATTAAGATAAAGGCTCTGCCGGATTTGCTTTATTTAATAAAATAATAATGCCAACATTAGCGTAAATACTCTGTCAACATTATGCATTTAAGACTCAATGAATATTTAGTTAGCATTTGAAAAACCTTTACTCACAGAGATTAGGCTAGGTCTACATGTTTTTGTGGAGGAAAATGATTGAATCCACTGTAGATGTCTTCAGCGCGCTCCTGCGCTCACTGATGGTGCGTCATTATTCACTCATTATTCTCATTATAAGCATGGTCAAAACTTTTCCACACCTTTTCCAGTTTGCTTTAGTTGCTGGTGCAACCAAAACGTAATCACCAGAGGCAAGCCTCCGTTACACCTGCTCAGCATTCATTTTCGCATCTTTCTCGCGCTAATCGAAACACATCACATGACCGCTCGTTTACCTCGCAAACCGGAGCGCAAGCCCGAGCCCGGCCCGAGCCCGCATAAGATGATAGAAATTAAGCCCAACCGAACCCGTCGGGTCCCGACGGGTCCCATTGGGTTCGGGCAAAGATCTTCAGCTCTATAACATATATCTATTGCAAAATATCATACATTTAGTTTTGGAAATATACAGTACCAATTTATTATTTTTCACCCAGTCTACTACTGTGTTTAACTCTGGAGATTCTCATTGAGTTCAGGTAATCTTGATGCTGCAGTGAACAAAGTAGCATCATCAGCATACATAACAACACTAGCCTTTCTAAAAACATGTGGAAAATCATTTATAAATATTGAGAATAAAAGTGGACCTAGGCAGCTTCCTTGTGCTATGCCGCATGATGTTGTTAAGCAGTTGGAAAGACTACCATTGAAATAAACCTGTTGCGTCCTATTGGAAAGATAACTATGCACCCAAGTTAGTGCTGAGTGTGAAAAACCATATGCTTTAAATTTGGCTATGAGAAGACTATGGTCTATTACATCAAAAGCTGCTGTAAAATCCAAAAACACAGCTCCTACTAGTTTCCCTTCATTAAACATGTTAGCCACTCCTCTGTCATTTGTGCTAGGGCAGTGTTTGTGGAAAAGCCTTGTCTATATGCATGTTGGAACTTTGTCATCAATTCATTTGTACTGAAATAATCCATTATTTGATTAAAGATAATCTTCTCCAAAATTTTGCTTAACACTGGGAGTAAACTGATTGGTCTACTATTTGATCCAGTAAAGCCCACTTTTGCATCTTTAAGAAGGTGTATAATTTTTGACTGTTTCCAAAGCTCAGGAAAAGTACCACTCAAAATGGACCTATTAAAAATGTGACTTATAGGTTTTGAAAGCTGAGTCGCAGCTACTTTAAGTATTCTTCCTTCCAAATTATCTATACCTGCAGATGTATCAATAGATAGACCCTGTAGCAGCTTCTCTACGGCATCCTGAGTTACAGTATTGAATTTGAGATGGCAGTTTTTGCCCTTCATTATGTTATCAACCAATTTCTGGCATGCATCACTGTCAGTTTGTTTCATGTCAGATCTTAAATCATCCACTTTTCTTGTAAAAAATTGTTAAAATAATTTGCAATATCATGTGGCTTCGTAATGAACTGCCCCTCACATTCAACAAATTTTGGGGATGACTTTGACTTCTTACACATTAATACATTCAGTATTTTCCACAGTTTTTTTCCCCATCATTCACAGAGTTATACATTTTCTGTTTAAAATAGCCATTCTTTTTACTATGATTTAGTTTTGTGACTTTGTTTCTTAATGTACAGTACGTCTTCCTATCTTCAGGCGTCCCTGTTTTTTGAGCAACTGCTTTGGCTTTATCCCTTTGAAGCATCAATGATCTCAATTCATTGTCCAGCCATGGAGCGCTGTTACTTCTTATTGACCTTTTCCTAAGGGGAGCTTGCATATTAACCAATTTCATTAATTTATGCATAAGCATATTTAAAGCAGTGTTGACATTCTGTTCTTCAAGAACATCTGACCATTGCATATTATTGATGTCTAATATAAATAAATCTGGGTTGAACCTTTTAAACAACCTGCGGAGAACAATTCTGACTCCAGATTTAGGCAATTTAGTTTTTCTTGATAAAGCGATCAGATTGTGGTCACTACACCCCACAGCTTTGGAAACTGTTTATGAACAAAGCTCTGGTATATTAGTGAATATCAGATCAATGCATGTAGATGTATTCCTGCCATCAATACCTACAGCGATTCTAGTGGGCTGAATAACAAGCTGGGTGAAATTACAGAGACTGGCCATTAAGGACAGTTTTTTGCGCAAGGGACAAACTTTAGAGAACCAATCTATGTTAAAATCCCCTAAAAGAAAAGTGTCTTTACTTTCATCAGACACTCTATCTACAATTTCACATATTTTGTCTAAGTAACTTACATGAGCGCTTGGGGGACGATAACAGCATCCAACTAAAAAAGGCTTAGAGTGAGGGATGTGTATCTGAATCCATAATATTTCAACATCAACACACATTATATCATTTCTTTGCACGACTACGATACTATCTTTAATGTATAATGCTACACCTCCACCGTGTTTATCCCGGTCTCTTCTGTACAGGTTATAGCCATCAACTGCAACAACAGAGTTATCAAAACTGTCATCCAAATGGGTTTCTGTCAATGCTAAGATATGAATATTCTCAGATTGACAAAGTGTAGTTATTTCTTCAACTTTGTTTCTGAGGCTACATATGTTTAAGTGGGCCAGGACTAGACCCTTTTTAGAAAACTTTAGCAAAGATGGTTGTATTTTCTTTCTGCCTATATTCATATCTAAGGATGTCAAAATGTACAGATAATTTAAAATAACATGCTTCAAGTTCTAAAATGCCCTTTAAGTTATACATTTTCTGTATGTCCATCTTTTGGCCCAATGACTAACTTGTCATACCTCAGCCATGCTTTTTCACCCCTTTCCCTTACAGCCTTCAGCTTTGGCCAGAGTTCTTTTCTTTTCTGTTGCACAGCCCCTGAGAAATCCTCATTTATATATATGTTGGTCCCCTTCAGCTTTTTAACAGAAGAGAGGATATGCTGTTTATCTTTTAGCCGCAGCAAATTCACCATGATTTTTCTTGGCCTTCCCCCTTCTTGGTACTGACCAATCCTTTGTACCCGCTCCATCTCAATCTTAGTACAATCTAGCTCTAAATTACTAGAGAACATTTGTTGAACTTTAAGCTCCAATTCATTCCATTTTTCTCCTCCAACATTAGGTATCCCATCAATGATGATATTTTTCCTTTTATGTTGATTATCAATGTAATCCAACTTTGTATAATTTAATATCGCTTTCAAAGGATTTTATTTTAGTTACAATTTCCTTATGCCCTGACATCTCCTCCTCCATTTTGATTTGTGTGAACTCCAAACTTGTCTTCAGCTCCTGGACATCTTTTATAACGCCATCCAGCCTCTTATTAGTTCCATCTATCATCACTTGAATGAAAACTTTGAAGTTCTCTTGCTGCAGGTTTAGCATTTCCTTGTAGAATTATTTTTGCTGCTCCAACAACAGTGTGACCATGGCCATGGTAGCAGCAGATTCATCCTCACATGATGTATTTTTCTTGGGAGGCATGATATTCTTACCACGATGTACCCAAATGATGGTCTAACACTAATACTGCCCTTACCCCAATTTCCCAATAGTGGATGATGCAGGACGACGATGCTAGAATGTATTTATGCTCTTAGTCCTGTTGAGGCCTGATGGCCCAAAGGCTTTTTGAGTTTGTTTGCAGCAAAAAGACCTATCAATAGTGATGTAATCCGCAAATTGACAAAGGAGAAGCTGTCCAAGTAGAGTTTGATTCAAAAAGTAGTTCACTTTCAAATTTAACTAAGGGATTACAAAGATATATGATGGATTCTGAAGATCAGCAAACACAAGCTACTTCCTCTGCATGGGAGGTGTCTACGTAATGGATTTCTTCTTCGCTGCTCTAAACAGGGGTTGATTGTGGCAACACAGCACAACTTGCTTTGTTTGCAATGCATTCTGAGCAGCGAAGAAGAACCGTGCAGCGGTTAGGCAAAGCTTGAGGTCATAACTAGGTCTTGTTTAAGAAAATGGTATCGGATCGGTATATGGGTTCATGTACTCGCCGATGCCGAAATTTGTTGTGGTATTGGAGATATTTCCGATACTAGAATCGGAATTGGAACAACTCTAATTGCTGTATTGATATTTTGAACAGAGCCATTTAAAGCCTTGTTCCCTGTACCCCTTTTATACTTTGAGCACCTGCCCCTCCAAAGGTCTCTGCACGGCCCTGATCAGATGGAGTGTCAGCCACCTTAAAAAAGTTAACTGCTTAAGTAATGTGTGGATTAATGCTTATTGGAGATGCAAACAGTTTCAAACGATTCAGTTCGATTTGGTGAACTGGTTCAAGAAGATCCAGTTACATCGAGTGATTCATTCGTGAACCGGATATCACTACACTTGAACGCGCTCACAACAGACATGGAAGAGAAGACAATGCTGAATAAAGTCATAGTATTTGTTATTTTTGGACCAAAATGTATTTTCGATGCTTCAAGAAATTCTAACTGACCCTCTGATGTCATATGGACTACTTTGATGATGTTTTTCTTACCTTTCTGGACATGGACACTATACCGTACACACAGTTTTAATGGAGGGACTGAGAGCTCTTGGACTAAATCCAAAATATCTTAAACTGTGTTCCGAAGATGAACGGAGGTCTCACGGGTTTGGAACGACATGAGGGTCATTAATGACATAATTTCAATTTTTGGCTGAACCAACCCTTTAAAGTTTGAGCATATTGTTTGCAAACTGCAATTGATTAATTAATTAAAAACAATGTAGTTTATATCTGTGTTGTTTTTGTTGTTTAGTAGCAGTAATATGCATTTATTAGCCGTGTCCACTGTATTTTTTGTTGGTTTTCATGAGACCCCCCTTGAAATGACCCCCCCCCCAATCAAAATTGTCTGGAGCCGCCACTGTCTACTGAACACACACATCTTCAAAAAACTCCCTCAGTCTTCAGGCCAGAAAATAGCTTTTCATATTTCATGGTGCAATGGCACCGGTGTAGCAGTCGATTCTGTTCCCCTCTGGAATTCCCCTCAGGTTGCAAGGTCTGTGTAACAAACCCAACCAAATAGTTTATCAAACATTGCCCCAAAGTAGCCTTAATTTTGTCACATGCAAATACACCAAACACAACTGGATGTAAGGAAAGCAAAAAGGGACAAATCTCTTCCTACACTGCAGCATAGTACAATGATTCTCACACTCCAGTTAATGTTCTATTATTATTTTTCTTCATCTTGCAGTTGTTCCTTTGTTTTTGTCTTATGTCTGAGTTTTTGCAGTAAAATTTTTCCATTGCAAATTAGTGTAATCTGTCCATGCTGACATCCAAATGCTGACATTTCCATATAGAGCAACAATACATTTTAACTAATATTCTATGATTAATCTGTTTACCTTATTACTGATACAGTGGAATATAGTTGATATAGGTCAAACCTATATAAGGAAATTCTAAATAAAAAAAACTCAAGTTATTTATCCATTTGTCTATAAAAAAAAGAGCAGAAATATTTCACTTGTATATGTTCCTCCAATTTCAAAGTTGATGGTAAGCAACTTCTCTACACTGACACATTTTATTACAGTAAAGTGAGTATAGTGATACACCAAGACTTGATAATAACAAAAAGTCAGTGCTTGTCAGGAAACTACACTTAACAGTTTAGAGCTTGAAAGAATACAGTAACCAATGTAAACTTGAGGGCTTTATGCTAATGCAGAGAGTACTTTTCAAAAAAAAAAAAAAACAACATTAACAGTGGGAGCCAGCAGCCTGTCATGGAGAAAAAAAAAATATCTCCGAATGCTCCACATGAAACTTTGGCGTTCCGCCCTTTTTCTATCGTGTCTAATGATTTTGGTTAATATGCACAATGGAGAGAGAGAGAGAGAGAGAGAGAGAGAGAGAGAGAGAGACAGCGCCCGTGTAGTTTGAAGACTGTGAGTGTGCGAGCGCGCGTGAAACTTTGATGTTTCGCCCTTTTTCTATCGTGTCTAATGATTTTGGTTAATATGCACGAGGGAGAGAGAGAGAGAGAGAGCAAGACAGCGCTCGTGTAGTTTGAAGACTGTGAGTGCGCGAGTGAAACTTTGATGTTTGCCCTTTTTCTATCATGTTTAATGATTTTGATGAATATGCACAAGGGAGAGAGAGCAAGAAGAGCTCGAGTTGTTTGAAGACTGTTAGTGTGCATGCACATCCGGGCCTCTCTCTCGTACGCTCCCCCGTAAGGTGCAGCAACAATAAAATACGCAGTGTCATAAAATTATATTGCACATACAGCTCAACTAACGTGATCGTTATAAAGGTGTATAAACAACAATACACTTCCACCTGCATGTACTTGACATCGGAATATCAGATATTTAATTCCATAGCTAACACATTTGTGAATATGGGCCTAATCTAGGCTATCCAGTTTTTTTTTTTTTTTTAATTGTATCTGAAAATGACTATGTGCAGCTCATTCTGGCGCAGATCCGCCTCTCGCGATGCTCAGCTGTGAACGATTTCAAAATGGGTGCATTCGTCTTGAAGCACAACCTCAGACGGTGGTATGATTCGCTCTTTTGTTGTTCTGTTTTCTTTCAGGATCAAAAATACAACAAATGAAAGCATTTATCTGTATTTCCGACTGATGAGAACAATGCATATACATTCATAAATCAGTCAATTTTGTATTTTATTATGAGATATTTTATTCTAATGTGATCAACTAACTGATGACGAAGAATTGAAAGAGCAACCATCAAGTCTTAGACAGTGTTCTAGGTTATTACATGCAGAGTTTTTAGGTCCTATAATTAACAACTCTGTTTTTTCAGAATTTAGCAGTAAGCAATTACTCTTCATCCAGTTTTTTATATCGACTATGCATTCCATTAGTTTTTCAAATTGGTGTGTTTCACTGGGCCGCGAAGAAATATAGAGCTGAGTATCATCAGCATAACATTGAAAGCTAACACCATGTTTCCTGATGATATCTCCCAAGGGTAACAGATAAAGCGTGAAGAGTAGCGGCCCTACTGCTGAGCCTTGAGGTACTCCATACTGCACTTGTGATCGATATGATACATCTTCATTTACTGCTACGAACTGATGGCGGTCATATAAGTACGATTTAAACCATGCTAATGCACTTCCATTAATGCCAGCAAAAGAATGTTGTGGTAAATTGTGTCAAACGCAGCACTAAGATCCAATAAAACTAATAGAGAGATACAACCACGATCAAATGATAAGAGCAGGTCATTTGTAACTCACTGAGTAATCTCAGTACTATGATACGGTCTAAATCCTGACTGGAAATCCTCACATATACCATTTTTCTCTAAGAAGGAATATAATGGTGAGAATACCACCTTTTCTAGTATCTTGGACAGAAAAGGGAGATTCAAGATTGGTCTATAATTAACTAGTTCTTTGGGCCAAGTTGTGATTTTTTGATGAGATGCTTAATAACAGCCAGTTTGAAGGTTTTGGGGACATATCCTAATGACAATGAGGAATTAATAATAGTCAGCAGAGGATCTATGACTTCTGGAAGCACCTCTTTTAGGAGCGTAGATGGTATCACTGTAAAAAATTTTGCCGTTAAATAACAGTAATTTTCTGGCAGCAGGGGTGCCAGTAAAGTACTGTTAATTTACAGCTCTTAACCATTAATTTACCACTCTTATTTTTTAACAGTATTTTACCGTAAATTCTATCATGGAAATTAACTCCACTCCCACTGCTTCAAACAGTTCGAGTTTTTAAAACTAGCATTCCTACGATGTTAGTACTATGAACATATTTCATTTGAGTCCACTGAGAAGGAATATTTCTTACACTTAATGTGCAGTAATAAAGTAACTAAATACATGACTTTTACTCAAATCACTGCGGCTCATTGTCAGCTGTATTACACATGTATGTGCTGAAATACTCAACACAGAGATCATCACTGTATCAGCAACTCCACATTTACTGCCTTTATATAAAGCAGCAGAAAATCTGAATTTGTGGCTCATCATTGACTGAAGCACCGGCTCTACTCTCCAGCACAATGGTGAACAACAAAACTACATTAAACTAAACGATCTCTCTTGTGCAAACACACATTAATACAGTCAAGTTCAGTATTTACTCTCATTATCAGTGTATGACTTTGCCTATTTTTTTTCTACGGATGTTCACAAATATTTTAGTTAAATTAACTTTTTTTTCATTTGGTAAATCTGACGTTTACATTTTACAGTATATTACTGTTTTTCCTTGACTTGACGGCAAAAAACTGTAGAAAAACACTTTTTTTTGCTGGCAACCATTAATTTACGGCAAGAAACAGTAGAAAAACAGTTATTTACTGGCAGCAGGGGTGCCAGTAAATAACTGTTTTTTTACAGTTTGTTTCCTGTAAATTAATTACAGTTTATTACTGTTAAATTATGTTTCATGCTGTTTTTTCTTCATCTTAAATCTTTAACCCTTTAAACCCCACAAGAAAATCCTCAGTTTTAAATGAACACTTATAATGTGTGCACACTACAGAGTGTTTGAGTAACACTGAATCAGTGAAGTTAATGAGATAATTCGGTGATTAATTGATTATTGAGCATTAGTGATAAACACCTGCAGAATCACTGAAGGAAAGAGAAACACAAGATCTACAAATGACTTCAGCCACAGCCTTAAATGAAATCAACTGAATAAAAGAATACATCAAATCTCTCAAGATCTGATTAAACAACTACTAAAACAGCTTAACCAGATTCACATTATTAACCAGACTGACTTTATTTCTGTCAGATGTCTACAGAAGATCTTATGGAGAGTTAAATAGGTTTAGGTGTTTTTTTTTTCACTACCATGATGGAGATCAGTGTTTACTTTAGTTGGGCTCTTGAACGTGACTTTTCAACAACTAAGGTTTTTTTTTTTTTTTACATGCTGTAACAATGCGTCTTTGGAACTTGTTATAGCAAAACAAAAGTACACAGAAGAAAAAAAATCTGATATTGTTGTTTATAGATTGACAAGAACAAATACTATTATTTCTGGTCTAATCCCGTGTCTCTTCTCTTATTGAATATTGATACTACTGTTAAGAAAATTTCACTCATAATAAAAAAAAAAAAACCTTAGCTGAAATTTAGACAGAATCATCAAGAATCAGCGTATGAATCACAACAATGGTGACAATCCACAAAATAAATGAAAAGATCAGTTCTGAACATCACAACACATGCTACTAAAACTTAAAACAAATGCAAAATTATAAGCACATAAGAATTCAAGAAAATAAGTGAACAATTCAGGGGCATAATTTATTCATGCCGCAATGCATGCTGGGAATCATGGATGAGTTTTATCCTGTGCTGGTACCCAGCATGCATTGCATCATGAACCTTTTTATTGTCACCATTGTTGAGATTCATATGCTGATTGTTGATTTCTCTCTTTGAGTGTTGTGGGGACTGCTGCCCGAAATACTTTTTAACTAAAACTAGTCGTTAAATCCATAAATATTGGTTATCACACTACTTTTCAATCTTACAAAATTGAAGTGTCATTCACTCAAATATTTCAACACCAAATTAATATTTGATTATCATAGTAACACTTTAAGTCAGTCTAGTAGATCATGCCTGTTAGAAACAACCATAATCACTTGACTATCAAAATTAATACTGCTGTAACAGATGCATCATAAAGATACAAATACAGCAACAAAACAAAATTTAAAGTGCAAAAGTCAATGGTCAGGAGCCCAACTAAAGCAAACACTGATCTCCAAAATGGTGACGCTAAACGAAACAGTAACATTATCATCTAAATCTCTTTAATTCTCAGTAAGATCTTTTGATCTCTGTTCTCTGATCTGACAGAAATAAAGTCAGTCTGGTTAGTAATGTTTGAAGTTGGTGAAGCTGTTTGTTGATCGTTTAAATCTTTAGTTGATTTCATCTAAGGCTGTGGCTGAAGTCAGTTGTATTTCATGTGTTTGTCTTGTTATGTTTTTTTTTCTTCAGTGATTCTACTCATTAACAGCAGCTGTTGATCATTGTCTGATTTCACTCATTAATTTTCATTCTCTCTGTCAGGAGGATTATATTAGTAAACTCATGTAGGGAATAGTGAATGAGGGTGTAGGGTGTGATTTGAAACACAGCCGCTGAGTGTCGACTTTGAACGTTGTTAATTTACTTTATATAGCAGCAGGCTACTTCTCGAAAACGATGAATATTACCCAGAATGCACTGTTTTAATGAAAAACAGTATTTTACTGTTGAAATTTGGCCGTTTTTTTACAGCGATTTTTAACAGTGTAGGGTCTAACATACACGTCGTTGGTTTAGATGATTTAACAAGTTTATACAATTCTTCCTCTTCTATGGTATAGAATGAGTGGAACTGTTCCTCAGGGGGTCTATAGTGCACTGTCTGATGCGATACTGTAGCTGATGGCTGAATGGTTACAATTATATCTCTAATAGTATCGATTTTAGAAGTAAAGTAGCTCATAAAGTCATTACTGCTGTTATGTTGGGAAATGTCAACACTTGTTGAGACTTTATTTTTCGTTAATTTGGCCACTGTATTGAATAAATACCTGGGTTATGTTTGTTTCCTTCTAAAAGAGATCTAGCCGTACTAAATACCTCTAGTTTTGTTTTCCTCCAGCTGCGCTCCGTTTTTCGGGCTGCTCTCTTTAGGGTGCGAGTATGCTCATTATAACATGGTGTCATACTGGTTTCCTTAACCTTCTTTAAGCGTAAAGGAGAAACTGTATTTAGCACTTTGGTCGGCCTGTGGCTGTTTCTATTTGTGCTTTATAAATAAACTGAACTTGAACTAGATAAAGTTTTCCTACACATTCAGAGAGAAATAAGATATAACTAAACATTAAATAACTAAACTCTGTGTGACCATCCTCCTGTTTGTTTCACGGACCAGCAGCAGTAGGTGCAGCGCGCATGCTCATCTCATGGGTCACCTGACCTGCATGGCCAAACGTCCGCTGAGCAGAAATCAGCTCTCACAGTCTCAGTACGACCGTTACTGTTTTAGTTAAACATGTAAAACTGGCCCTTAATCAGTTGACCAGCTGTCATCGTTGATTGACAGCATTTCTCCTTTCTTGTGTTGACAAACTTGACCAACTACCTTTCAGATCTGGGGTGGCCAATGAGCTTTCAGGGGTTGCCCCGGCCACCCCCCAGAATGGCCATTGCCAGGCGTACAGACCAGGAGCACATGAAAAGAGAGTTCGACGTCTGTTCACTCACAGTTTTTTTTTCTCCATCCGGGGAACCCTAGCAGTGAATCCGTTGAAATCATTTAATGCTTTCATTGTAATTGAGATTCGCTGGAAGGCTCACAATGTTCCATGTAGTGATAAATTCAGTCTACGTCATCGCCGGGTTCACGTTGAAAAACACTCAAAAATAAGTCAAAATCACTCAAGAAACAAAATAAAGTTCAGTTCAAAGTAGGGCTGGGACAACACGTCGAGGTCATCAATGACGTCGACGAAAAAAATACGTTGACGCAAAATATGCGCATCGATTCGTCGGCCTGTTTTTATTTCTCGAAAAAACGTTTGCAACACGTTTACCTTACGTGCGCTGAATATACGCGATGGCCGGATCAACATTCTGTCCAACATTACATAGCCAATCCAGGGTTTTTTCTGCATTGACCTTTTTTTTTATTTGATCGGTGAGTGATGTAGAATAGAATGACTGACGCATGAGGGCGCATACGCGAGAGAGCCCCGGCTGCGTGCGCACTCACAATCTTCAAACAACACGAGCGCTTCTTGCTCTCTCTCTCCCTTGTGCATATTAATCAAAATCATTAAACACGATAGAAAAAGGGCGAAACACCAAAGTTTCACGCGCGCTCGCGCACTCACAGTCTTCAAACTACACGAGCGCTGTCTTTCTCTCTCTCTCTCTCTTTCTCTCCCTCCCTCGTGCATATTAACCAAAATCATTAGACACGATAGTTTCACGTGGAGCATTGGGAGATTTT
This sequence comes from Carassius gibelio, assembly GCF_023724105.1. Lineage (NCBI taxonomy): Eukaryota > Metazoa > Chordata > Actinopteri > Cypriniformes > Cyprinidae > Carassius > Carassius gibelio. The sequence continues at coordinate 23,486,963 of NC_068391.1, forward strand.
TTTTTCTCCATGACAGGCTGCTGGCTCACATGTTTTTTTTTTTTTTTTTTTTTGGAAAAGCACTCTCTGTATTAGCCTAAAGCCCTCAAGTTTACATTGGTTACTGCATTCTTTCAATTGCTCTAAACAAGTATTTTGGGTGACCTTTTTTATTGAATCTTAGACATCAAGTTGTTGTTATTTTCATCTCAAAGAAGAACTTTTTTCAGTAAGCTAGGCCCTATGTGTTCAGTAAGCTTGTTTCAGTAAGCTATATGTTTTCAAGGTTTCAAGGTTTCATTGAATGCTATCTCTATCTAGCTCAGTCTTTTATTTTGTAATTTTAAGAGCAATAAACATATATTGCAGTGTTAAGGAATTCATGTTTTTTTTCCATTCTGATATGTAAATCAATACATATAAATTGTTAGTAGTCAATTAATGGGGAGATAATCGAAATCGAATCAGTCTGAAAAATTAATCGTTAGTTTAATCGATGCATCGAAAAAATAATCGCTAGATTAATCGTTTAAAAAATAATCGTTTATCCCAGCCCTAGTTCAAAGGAAAAGCAATGTCTTTCTAGACGGTTTATCTGGTTTCAGTTACAATTACTAATATTTTCAGTCAGAATAATCTTTACCGATCTTTCTGTTTTGTCTCCTCTCTCTCTCTCCCTCTCTCTTTCTCTTCGCATGCTGGCGACGTCATCCGCTTGCTTCACAGACTTTTTCTGGTTCTTTTACGGGTATGCTCTGATCAGTGGGCATGTCAGAAGTAACTGTAGGTACATTTTCATTTACCTCTGGATCATCAAGAGGTAAGTAAATCAAGGTAGGTAGACTTTCAATTGTAGAATGCTTTGGCCCAGGTGACAGGCAAGTCCTCAGTTGGAATGTTATCAACAGATTCCTGAACCACAGAGATTGAGGGAACATCATTCTGTGACCTTTTTACAGTTTCATAAACCTCAATGAATCTGGTATTTTTGCAGTTTACAGGATCTCAGTACAGCAGTTCTAAACAGCTATCATCATCAGAGTCAGATTTTGGCTGCTCTTGTACCCCTTTACTCTGATTTCTACGAGTTGGCAGATGCTTCAGAGACCTGGACAAATCAACTACCTCTTCAGGTAACCGCAATAATTTACAAGGTAGTAAAAGATCTCTATGAAGAGTTCTCAAAGGACCGTCTTTATCTTCTGGCTTAACAGTGTACACGGGAAGATCACCTGCCCTGTTCACAACAACATATACAAGTGATTTCAACTTGTCAGACAGTTTATGTTTACCACTTAGGCATCTAACTAGAACCCTATCTCCAATGTCCAGAGTAGATTCAAGAACATGCTTGTCAAAACAAGCTTTGTTTCTCTCTCCAACTTTAGCAGCATTTCTCATTGCTAAGTCATAAGTTCCTTGTGACCTAGACTTAAGAGAGCATCTTAAACTGCTCTCTGTTCTGAGGTACATTAAAAGACAAGCCTATAGACAAGCGCGGCTGCCTCCCAAACATTAATTCATATGGGGTAAACCCAGTAGAATCATGTTTGGTACAGTTGTACATGTGTAAGAGAGTTTTCACACTCTTAAAGTGTACCAAGCATACTTAGGAGAGTATAATTGAATTGTTCAACTGGGATGGTAAGGGGTTGTTCTGATCTTGTGTATTTAACAAAGCTCTTTAATAGTCTTTGACTCAAAGTCAGCTCCCTGGTCATTATGTAGTTGGGATCCCATAAGGGACTATGAAATTCTCCCAAAGAGCTTTAGCCACAGTACACGACTTCTAATTGGAAGTAGGAACAGCAACAGCATACTTGGTAAAGAAATCAGTGAAAATTAGCACATCCTTGGTATTCTTGGAATCTGTCAATCTGTCAATTGTGTCTATTGACATCTGTCAATAGACAAAAAGTCCATGCACACCAGTTCAAGAGGACGAGTCACTTGGATATTGACCAAAGGAGCAGCTTTCCCAGGTAAGGACTTATGAAACACACATCTGGAGCATGTTCTGATATCTCTCTCCACATCCGCAACCATTTTAGGCCAATATAACCTTGACCTTGCTAGAACCATATCACACAAAGAATCAGGAAGAACCAACTGGTATTGAATATGCTCTCCCTCCTGTCTTCTCCGATAGAGGATTCCATTACGCAACTCCAACTTCTTTAACTCCCTCTTCAGCAAATGGAAGGGTAGGAAGTTCTTTCCTTACAGAAGAAGGAATTGTCTCCCCAATCTCTAATTGGAGAATTATCTCACGGATGATGGGGTCAGATCTTTGCTTTTCCATCAAATCAGTTTCTCCAAAAGTTGGGACTTCAAGAAGATTATCACAACCCTCATTCTGATCAAAACTGCATGGAACTGCATCAACATGTATGGCAAGGGATTCAACCAAAGCAAAAGGAGGATCACCACAATCAACTGAATTATGATGGACAATGTGCTTGTCGCATATGGCCTGAATAATCTCAGCAAGAACAGTGCGAACATCATCAAGCAGGTGATTAAAGGTGAATTGACGGATTCGCTCTTGTTCCTTCCGAGATGTGACATCATTCCTCCATCCACCCTGAGGAAGTCTGGACAGACTATCAGCATCCAGATTCTGTTTACAAGCTCTGTACTGTAGTTCTAAAGAAAAAGTTGAAATAGCTGAGAGCCATCTGTTGCTCGTAGAATCCTGGCATAAGCAATTACTTTCAATTGGCCATCCTGCTCTTGATATAAGGCCGCTCCCAACCCTACAGTACTTGCATCTGTGTGGAGGACATATGGAAGTTTTGGATCAGCAAAACCAAGCACTGGAGCAGTAGTAAGTGCTTCAATGATCACTTCAAATGCCCGCTGACAACTCGCAGACCAACAGCTATCGAAGGCCTCTTTGGGATTATGGTAGTCTTTCCTTTCTTTGACTTTACAACCCTTTCGGAGTGGCGGATACCCAGATGTCAAATCGTTCAAAGCCTTCACGATCATGGCATAAGCTCAAATAAACCTCCTGTAGTACCCCGAGAACCCCAAGAATGAACGTAGTTCTTTCAGGTTCTTTGGGACTGGCCAAGATTTCAGCACCTCAACTTTTTCAGGATCCATCTCCACACCACTGCTAGAAACAAGGTGTCCCAAGTACTTTACAGAATCTTGGAAAAAAATAATTTTTTTGGAGAGAACTTTAATCCATACTTTTTCAGTCGTTGCAACACCCTCAAAAACCTGCGCTTGTGTTCTTCAAATGTATCCGAAAACACTATCAAATCATCAATAAAAAACAACCTCTTTCAGATGGATGTCACTCCTGCACTTCTCCATGAGTCTTTGAAAAGTACTAGGAGCAATAGTGACCCTCTGTGGCATTCTGTTGAACTCCTAAAATCCGAGTGGACAGACAAAAGTGGTCTTATGCTTATCCGACTCCTCTACCTTGATCTGGTAGTAACTTGACATTAAGAACAGAAAACCAGTGAGAACCAGTAAGAGCAGAAAAAGTCTCCTCTAAGTTTGGCAGAGCATAAGCATCTTTTGATGGTTTGCAGTTGACGGTGATTCCTGAATGACACCAGCATCTAGTAACTCCTGCAGATGCTTGCGAACTGCATCAAAATCCTGAGGCTGTATTGGTCGAGCCTTATATTTGAATGGGATTTCATCCTGTAGCCTTATATGATGTGTCACCTTATCAGTTCTGCCAAAGTCAAGATCATGAAGGGCAAAAACTTCTGGCATTGACCATTGTTTTTGTGAAATCCTATCCTTCCACTCCTTTGGTATTGGTGAGTCATGGAAATCAATAATGAAAGGCTGGGCAGCTTTCATATGATTGCCACTTTCCATCACTGCTTCTTTAGTGATCACACTTTGCAGAGAATGTAATTCAGCAATGACACTTTTTGCAGGAACTAAAATGTCATGCTGCGTTTAATTGTTCATGATCACTGGGATTTTCTGTTATGTCATAGAAGGAAGTGTGACAAGACAAGATGCACACAAAATACCTCCTTGCAAAGAAGACTAAGTACGAGATTCCATTAAGACCCATTTATCAGAATGCGGCTCCTGTGTACTGATTGAGCCTTCCAGAGCAAGAGTTTGTCCAACAACTTCAGGCTTTGTACCGAGAATTCGAACAGACCCAATAATGATATTGGACTTTTGCTTCAATCTGTGTCTAAACACATTCAGAATGGCTCTGAATCTGTAAGGTAAGGTCTGACAAGAAATTTCTGACTCAGACTGACTCTCATAAGCTAAGTCAAGGGTGTTTGTGTCTATAAGTACAGGTGACTGCGCACTACCACTGATATCAGCAGTGACCAAAGCAAGTGTGGAAATTTTGGTGTCCGTTTGAAGGAAATCCTTGGGGAACACAACATCAATTTCAATATACCCAAGGTAAGGTACGAGCTGACCATTTGCTGCTTCCACCTCAAGATGATGTTCAAGAGGTTTAATTTCCAAGTGGGACAGATTCTTCTCATAATATGGCTGTGAAATAGTGGTCACCTGTGAGTCTGTATCGAGAAGACCGTTGCAATTTTGCCCTGCAATAATGACTTAAGCTGTGCACTTTGCCTCAACTAATCCTTTGGGCAGAACAAATGGTTTGTTTCTGGTGTGAACGTGCCAATTACAGCTTCTGCTCTTGTAATCGTCGGGATACATTTCTCAGCCCCTGTTTGTCCCACAACTGGAGCTGGTTCTAGTTTAAAGGGGCAGAATGGTATGATCCCTGAGTAGTCTTCCAGGTAGCCTGCCTTTCCTTTAGAAGCTTCCTTTTGGATGCAACCAGAGCAGGATTTGCAGAATTATCACAAGTAGAGACAATGTGGCCATCCTCACCACAGTGAAAACAGTACCATGGTTTAGGTTTAGTCTGTTTAGAAGTAAAGCTGTGGGAAACTTCACTCAGGTTTGTTTGCACAGACTGTGATTTGGTCATCTTTGCAGCATATTTAACATTTACAGACTTGGTTGGCTTAACAGCAAAAATCTGACTTTGCAAATCATGAACCATACTCTCATGAGAATCCTTGGTTTGCTCTTTGGCCTTCTTTTATCTCTCAACCTGTACCTGAAGCAATTCAATTTGCTTCTTTGTAACACTAATGAGCTGATGGTATTTCAGCCATCTGTTCCATATTAATGAATCCTGACTCTAACACATTCTGCACTCAAAGACCAGAACGTGAGTAAACAAGGACCTTCGTTTTACAACATCTTCCAACATAATTCACCATTTGGGGCGTCGCGATGTCGGCAACATCCTGCCGTGGGTGACAGTTATTACACCTATTGAGACTGTCCAGGGATACCCGTGCAAGCCTCAAAGGTGAAACGAAACACATTCCACAACACACAAACACACAACACACACACACACAAACAAACTTTTCTTTATGCTTTTTATGTAAGCCCTTAATAATATGTATCTTGAATAGGTTTGTGTTGCATAAAATGTTTAATCCTTGTTATGCAAGGATTATAAGTTGCTGACTTGCAAATGGGAAATGCTTCTCCTAATTTAATGTTCTCAATAAGAGTCATGATTCTGTAACCCTACTCCTGACTAGGTCGTAAAATTGTATGACCTAACAAACAGGACAGGTAAGCTAACTCTTAGAAAAGAGAATAGCACCCTTTTATTTTCTCAATGTATTTTAAATGTATTGAAGATTGCCTTTTTGTGCAGTAGATGTTTCCCCATATAAATTGGAGTATCTGCAGTTTTATCATGTGTTAATCAAACTTTAAATGTGTGTAATTCTGCATTGGAATGTAACTTCATGTTTTGATCATTTATATAGGTTATTTTTGTTGTCTGTGTAATTGTCATGCTTTGACGGACTCACTTATATAAAGGGAATTAAGGGAAAATGAATTAATCTGGAAATACGAACTTGCTAGAATATCACTGCTGAAATCTGATAAGTCAGAAGTTATTAGAGTGGGTGTTTCCCCAGAGACAAAGGAACTTTTTCCCCCTTCAGATCGCGGACGTTCATCGGTTGTTCACGCGAACAGAGGCGTGAACCCGTCGAGCTATAAAGGACTGACCCAGGACCACCCCCTCTTAGCTTTCTCTTGCCCTTCTTCTCTGGCGCTCGTCCTTGTTTGCGGCCTTGGTCCGCTCTCCTATCGCCATTGATCTCAGCACGGCAGTTGAGAGAACAGCCTGTTCTCATGGCTCCTTCAGGAGCTTTCATCTCCGTTGTTTTCATTTCTTTTCTTTACTAAGTTATTCACCTATTCGCCTCTCCACATGAGGAAGACGAATTCTGAAACATTGCTTTGTTGGACCTTTCAAATACCGCGCGATTCCGCAGCAGCCCCGGAAGACACGAGAGAACACACCCAATCACAGAGACCACATGCAAGTATCATTCTCTATGGAGTTTTAAGTGCTGCTTAAAGTTTGTCTATGATTTGATTCATTGTTGTCTTTCAAGGGTTACTGTCTGTGAGTTTGCATAACTGAGCTTATTCTGTAATCATGCTCTCTCTCTCTCCTCTCTCTCGTCCTTTCTCTCTCATTCTTTCTCTCTCTCTTTCATTCATTCTCTCTCTCTCTCTCTCTCTCCCTCCCTCATTTGGATTCCGTTATGTCTTGTACAAAGTTTACTGTCTGTATTGTCGTACGCGTATTTACTCTGTGTGAATTGTAGTTTGATGTATTATTAGTTCAATTATTAAAAACCAATATATATTCATGATTGCCTCTAAACCTCTCACATTACGAGTCAATGATATGTCTGATCTTTAGCTACATGCTCTTTACTTTTAGTACTAAATTTATCATAATGATAGGATAATGTTTTCATGGCCAGAGAATATTTTCCTTGAATTACAAGAAGTGATAACTTTATTGAAAGTTGATAAGTTAATCTTACGGCCATTTGCTGGACAAACCACTGTTTGATTTGCAGTAATTTACAGTAAGAGATATCACTATAATTGATATGAAGAATGGAATATTGACATATTAATGAGTAAATTACAGTACCTTGTAATGAGTTATTGATATATGCAATTGAGCTATTTTTCATCTTCAATATTTTTAATGTAACTGTCATATGATATATATATATATATATATTAATCATATTCCTGACTAATTATTCAAATTCCCTATGTATCATTTGAGTTAATTATTATGTACAACCCAGTGCGGCTACATCTTCAAGTCAGCAACCGAAATTTGAGCTGACACCACCTCATTCAAGGACTCATACAAGGAGTAAGATGAGGTGCACTGTTTATATGTACCAAGATGCTTTTTCATACGGGAATCTTTTGTGTTTTGTTTGTCTTCGGGTGTATGCAACAGCAGAAAAGGTTCTGAGAAAGGAGGGGGATCAGTTTTATTTTGTTCAAGCTGAAACTCTGATATGAGGACATTGTCCCAACAACCCCTACAGAACTGTCTCAGCAAGTGTCGATCAGCCTCACCAGAGGACACACCACCTCTTCTTATGGCCAGTGTCAAAGCTACTTGCAGACGTTGTAAGAACTGGGATGGGTCTCATCCGTCCTGCAGAGTGTTCAAGAATTAAGCAAACAACTCACTGCCATATTGCACGGCTCCAAAAGCTGAATCTAATAGGTCGTGATATGCTCTGGGTGTAGCATGTGAACCCACCGTCTGCACAATGTCTCTACTGCTGGAGGCAAAAAGCTGTCAAGAATTTCGGAGATCTGACTAGGTCAGAAACAGCAGGATCTTGTAGCATGTAGTGTTGTCAAAAGACCCAGTACTTCGGTACCAACTTGGTACTAAAAAAATGAAAATGAGACGGTACCAGGTTTCTTTAAGTACCGGTGGTACAGAGGACCTGGTTCTTGATGCATACAGCGCTATGATTTCCGCGAAGCAGAAAACACAGATGGAATCTCAAAATCCAGTCATGAAAATGAAACTTACATTTTAATATGGACAGTCACCGAATTTGTCAAAGTTAGCATAAATTAATCAAATCTCCATATGGGTCTGTAGATGTTAAGCCGCAAAAGTTGGTTGAAATCTGAATCCTGCATGTTCTGCACGTCTCTGTGTGAATGAATGAATGGTTTGTTTATTACATAGACTGAAGCGTGTGACGCTTGCAGTAATGAGGACATAAATACATAAACAACATCCCCAGAACTGTTCTGAGCCACTTCACAAGCATTTTACCATTTCATTTGAGTAAAACCAGTGTCAATTTAAAGGTATCCACGGCAACCCGTCAAAACAACCCTCTACATTGCGAGTAAATCACTCACATATGCGACTAAACTTTACTTTGGGTGATTAAATCATGTCTATTGTTAGCCATTGGCTAATCAATTCCAGATTTTACTCGCCAGTGAACCAGTATTTGACGCTCTGTAAACTTTGTGTGAAGGCGCTCAACTCACCGTCGCTTTTATTGATAGCGCTGTTTCTCACACATGCACAGAGAGAGTGAGAGTCTTACCACGGTGAATCGACACGCTATATGTCAGCTATATTCTTTGTTGACTTCTCCTGTCAAAATAATGGACATAATTTAGAATTATTCAGCTATTTGGAAAAAGCAATATGCCGGTTTCTTTGGTAGTGGGCGGAGCTAATGCGCAAATGGCAATTTCATTGGCTGGCGCTCATCTATTTTCAACCCTGTTTTGATTACAGCAAATCCGTTCGAACGAAAGCAGACAACATGATTAATATTCATGAACCCAGCAACTCATCAATCCATAGTGCATTGTATATTGTTAGTATGGTAGTAGAATTAGTATAAGTATTATCTTTTAATAATAATTAATATGATCTATTGTTTTTTTTTTTTTTTTTTTACAGAAACCCTCAATGACCAAAATATCTTAAGCATTACCACCAGTCTTAAGTTCAGTTAAAATGACAAATATGCATTCATACATGGTTATCAAGTTTTTGTTCTAATCACTAAAGTTCTAGCATTAAATAGTGCTTAATACCATAATATAATGCTTGACTGACTGATTAAGAAGCTAAAATTTAAGAAGCTGTACCATTTTACAAAGATAAGCTGACTGCAGTGTTAATTTCGTTGACTAAATATTTTCGTCACGAATATATTTTTACGGACAAAAACGAAATGAAAACTAAAAAAGAAGTCACTGATGGAGACAAAAACTATGACTTAATTGACATTATCGTCAACGAATAAAGGACGAGACGAAAATAGACTGTGACGAAAATCAAATCAGCAGACGGGAGAGATTCGAGGAATGAACAAAAGAACCGGCAAAACGGAACAGGCGAGACTGCATGAGAGAAGAGAACCAATCAGAGCCTGACTTACTGAGATGTGAAGCGAAAGTATTCAGTTTTTGACTGAGCTCCCGGGAAGACGGCATTCGAAGAGGTGATGTCTAAAAGAGCGATAAAATGTCCACAGCTCACTTCACGTTTGACGACCTACAAAATAAAACTAAGTGTAAAGCATTCGAAGCGATCATTCGTGGCATACTAATACTAATGTTTAGTATATTTTATAATGTTCTACTTGTTGACAATATCACAAATATTTCTAGATTAGTCATGTGAAACGTGAATGTTCACATCCTTTCATTATACATACTAATCTAGCAATAGTGTAGTATTTAAAATATACAATATTGCTAGACAAATGAATACCTTATAAAATCTTGTTACTTTTTTATCCACCTAGCTGCCAACTTATTAAATATTTACTTTAAATTAAAAATGTTTGCACTTACTGTTCAGCTCAGCTGTAAGCTTTAAGGTCCTGGACCTAACTTTATTTTTTCTTTTATTGATGGTCAATTGGCAGCTAGTCATTGTTTACATTATCATGACAGTGTTTGTTGCTGCATAAAAGCTTTTGAATTGAAATAAAGACACAGTTGTGTTGAAATAAAGTTGAATTTGTGTTTTATATATTTTGGTTAAGTATGTTTCCTATAACAGTGGTAAAAAAAAATTGTCTAGTAAATCTGTTATTGATTTTAATCTTATTTTAGTCAACTAAAATACCAAGCAATTTTAGTCGACTAAAATAAGACTAAAATGAAAACAAATCAGATGACTAAAACTTGACTAAAACCAAAAAGAATTATAGTCAAAAGAATAAGACTAAAACTAAATTAAAATTTCGTGTCAAAATTAACACTGGCTGACTGGAATCATATGTGTGTGTGTGTGTGTGTGTGTGTGTGTGTGTGTGTGTGTGTGTGTGTGTGTGTGTAAAATAGTATATCAGTCTGGCGAGTAAACTAAAAATTTGACTAGCCACTGGCAATTATATTGCCAAGGTTTGCATAGGGGGCTGCAAAATAAAAGTTCATTTTTACATAAAGGCATTGTGCTAGTAATATTACTATTATTTAGTAAAATGTATGTGATACTGCTACTGTTGAAAAAATTAATTAATAAAACTTTATTTTTTAATTAAATAAATCACCCAATATGTATTCCATGTTATAGCAAATCCCCTTTATTTACCAACAAATAAAATGTGTTTAAATTTCAGTAATTAAAAGACAAATTAAATTTGGGTGAAACTTGTTTACTGATTTTCATAATTATATTACTTGTAGAAAAACTTTAAACACAATTGTAAATAAGTATAAAGAATGGCCTTGGTTTTATTTTTAGTGATAAAAAGTGTCTTATTAACATATTTTTGTGTTTTGCTTTGGTACTGAGAACCGTGGATTTTCACTGGTATCGGTACCGAATACTGAAATTTTGGTACCGTGACAACACTAGTAGCATGAGTTCAACTCTGTTGTGCCATGTATCATAATCCACCTCATTCCCTGGAAGAGGGGACCTTCCAGAAAAGAACTTTAGCTTGAGAGGAGTATGCATGTGAGAAGCTGCATCTTCACTCTTCACAATATGCTCAACTACAACTTGCTTTACTTATGGGGGATTCACATTAGGAATAGGCATTCTGGTTAATGGAACAAATGCAGCATCAGTAGCCGTGTTTCCACTATCGAGCTAGGACCGGGCGTGCTAGTGCGTGCCAGGGCCAGTCGCGTTTCCACTGTCACTTCCGGGGCTTGATTGTGCCTCGCCGGGGCTTCCTCGGGGCCAACGGCCAGGTTTTTTCGGCCCGACGAAATCTTTGGGCCAAAGCGGGCCAGCTGGGGCTAGAGGAGGGGTTACGAACAAAGGCGGAGTTTCTCCGTGTCTGGAGAGCGTCAGCGCAGATCATTTCAGAAAGATAACAACTTTAACACCAGCATTAAATACATTTTAAAATCAGTTGAGCTCAAAACTCATCTTACTCAGCAGCGAGTGTTTGAAATAACTTAATCCGATGTGGATTATAATCACTAAACAAGGCTGAAATATTTATAAGCGATGTAAAAGACTATGCACGATAAACATTAACATTACCATGGTAAATATGACCGCTTGGAGAAATCAGACGTCAGCTTCTTATTCTCTATCACAATTGTGTATTTATTAAGTAACATTTTATCTGTCGTCTTGTTTCGTGAGTTTAGCTCCACGTTGCATATCATCAAAATATAATAATGATTTTTGTTCGGGAGCTTTTATAAAAATAGAGAGTATGTGCTGTTGATCATTTCAGAAAATAGCCGCTATAACGCCAGCATTAAACGCTTTATTTAAATAAGTTGAGCTAAAAACTGACTTTCAGTCAGCAGCGAGTGTTTGAAATAACTTGATCCAATGTGGATTATAGGCTTATCACCATACAGGGCAGAAATATTTATAAGAGATGTAAAAGACTATGCACGCTGGGCATTAACATTAAACATGGTAAATATGACCGCTTGAAGAAATCAGACGTCAGCTTCTTATTCTCTATCACAATCGTGTATTTATTTAGGCTAGTAACTTATATTATCTATCACCACCGGCGGCGCCAGGGGGGGTCTTGGGGGGTCTCAAGACCCTGCCAAAAAATGCCTTGACCCCCCATTTGACCCCCCAGCCTCTTCCTGATTAAAAAATATATATAATCGGGATAAAGATCCAAAAATGTTTCTCTTCAAACTACGCAGAACAATAATAAATAATAATTATTTCGACATTTATTCATACACTGAACCGAGAACCGTTTCTGTCGGACGCGTCCGATTCGAGAACCGATGAGCTGATGATAACTGCGCATGCGTGATTCAGCGCGAAGCAGACTGACACAGAGCGCATCTGAACCGAACTGATTCTTTTGGTGATTGATTCTGAACTGATTATTTGCTAATGTTATAAGCGCGGGTAAACCAAAGGCTTGAATGAAGGGCAATCATCGCCAATGACGGCATTACATCGAGCGCAAAAGAACCGGTGAACCATTTTTTTTTCCAGCTGGTTTATTTGATCGAATTGTCCGAAAGAACCGGTTCACTTGAGCACCTGCTCCTTTGCCCCTTAAGTGCCCTTTGGTCACAGCACAATTTCCTCAATTTTTTTTTGTAATAACATAAACTTTTGTGAATGCCTGCCCACGCCCAATCATAATATTAGTACAATTTATTAATAATAATTTAGCCGTAAATAAAATGACCAACATGATGACAGTTCACCTGACTACGACCTCATCCAACCGGGAAGATTCCTCATGCTGCACGCGCATTTTTTAAATGCTAGAGGATATTTTCAACATCGTGGCAGCTGGTAAGTGGTGTTTCATTCTCAGCGAAGTGATTTTGGTGTTTATTTACTTATTATTATTTTACAAGAACGATGTGATGTGAGAACATGCAGATACGTTGTTTATATTGCTGTGTGTAGCCTGTAGTGTAGAAGTAACACTAGCGTGCTGTTTGAGGGAGAAAAGTTTCACAGGCATCGAGGGGTCTGGTGTTTTTTATGTTATTTGAATAAACTTTTATTATATTACAGTACTTATTTATTTTTAACACGTAAAAATAATTATCACAACACTGGTAAGGCTTATTCAGATTTTCTCATTCTCTGAATTATCATTATAAAAATAAAAACAATTCAGAAATGAATTAAAATATAATTATATTTTAAATGTGATGCAAATATTTTTTCTACGAAAGCAACAGTGTTTACAACAGCAAGACCACTTTAGCCTGTAAACTCAATAATATCTATCTGGAAATAAATGTAAAAATATCAATGTCAATAAAAATGCATAATATACCTGACATGAAAGTGCAGTGTGAAGGATATGAATAACAAATGTAGCCTGTCATTTGTTTACATTGCAAAGGTGTTTTTGTTGTTTAGTAGCAGAAATATGCAGCTATTAGCCATGTCCACTGTATTTTTTGTTGGTTTTCATGAGACCCCCCTTGAAAAGACCAGGACCCCCCATTGCCCCCCCAATCAAAATTGTCTGGAGCCGCCACTGTCTATCACAAGCCTCGTCTCGAGAGTTTAGCTCATGTTGCCTATTATAACAATATAATAATGTTTTTGTTCGGGATCCTTTATAAAAATAAAGATATAATTCATTCTTAATGTGACTTAGGCCACTGTGACTACAAATAAACAGAAACAGACTCGCTGAATAAGCAGGCTATTTTCATAAGTGTTAAAAATAAATAAATAAAATAGAAAGTGTATTTATGTTTGATTAATTTTGAGTCTTGATAAATTAAATCAATATGATCACTGTATCACTTATTCTATAGTTAAAACATCGATGCTTTTGAATTAGAATAGGCTATATAACAAAGCATGCAAACAAACGGCCGCTTTTATCATGTTCGTTTTGTGATTGCATGTTCCAGTGACTTATTTCTAAGTTTTCTGATAACTTCTCTAGTGAAATGATGAGGTTGCATGACGTTGTTCTGAGAGGCGTGTAAAGGGCGTGTTTTAGTGACGAGCAGCGGAGCTTCAAGCTCCACTGTGGAAACCCTGCGCTACTCTGGCCTCGGTGCTACTGGCCCGGGGCTATGAGCCCCGCCCGGCCCGCTTTATGCCCTGGCTCGCACTGGCCCGACAGTGGAAATGCGGCTAGTGAGTGCTTCACGGTTCTCCTGAACTTGACTGACCCTGTGAAAATCTGTTTGGATCTCAGGCATGGCATTTGCAATAGTAGGTGGTTGAACAGTTCTCCCAGATTCATCTTCATTTTAAGATACAGGTTCTACGCATTTTGAAAGCTCCTCTTTTAAGAGGTCCTCAAAATATTTACCACTCAGCTTTGCAATGTGCTTCAATTCCTCCATATAGCCCTGGTGGCTGATATGGGCTCTCAAAAATGATTGGCAGCTGAGACTCTAAGCTCTTCAGTGCACTCCCACTATCATACTCAATTATCACATTTTTGTGATATGGCGACTCAGGGTTGCCAATGCTTAATAATCCTGCCAATGCACCCATATCTGCTAAGATGCTCAGTCAGATCTTTATCTCCCAGGTAAAAAAGTAGTATACTTTAGTGTATTTGAAATATGAATAAAGTACATGAATTATAAACGAAGTATGCTTCTACTTGTTGTACTTTATTTAAAGAGTATTTGATTTGTACTTTTTAAAAGTATACTTCAAAAAAGATGTAGTTAAGTTCAACTTAATAGTCCAAAAAATAAGTACACTAATTTATCAGTAATCAAATTATTTTTTAAATGTACTTTTTGAAAGTGGACTTTGTTGTTAATGTATTTTAAATTGTATTGAAGATAAAACATTTTAAGTATATTAAATTTGACATACTTAGAGTGGCAATTCAATGTACTTATGGGAAATATATTTTTTGGAAATTAATTGTTAGTATACTTTTTAAAAGTGTACTATGTTCTCACTTCATTAGAAGTGTGACTTTTGTACACTTTATACAGTACACTCTAAAATAAGTGTATTTCTAGTTGCATATCAGAGTACTCTCATAAAATATGTTAAAATATTAAAATGTATAGTGGTAATTTAGTGTACTTTTAGTAAGTATGTTTATTTGTAATACAAAGTATAATTTATTAACGTGTACAATGATTTCACTTCATCTGTAGTGTAATCTTAGTACACTGTAAACAAAGTGCACTAAATATAAGTGTACTTTTTAGCATATCACAGTACTGTCATAAAATATGCAAAGATGCAAACACTTTTAGTGGAAATTTAGATATTTATTAATTTACTGTAGCCTACTAAGGGAAAGTGTATTGACATTGTTAGGCTGATTGCTTAAAGGGTCATATGCTACAATGCTGCAGTGAGTAAGACAAGTTAATTTTGTTTACTGTTACATCTTGTATTAATGCACACACACTTGATTGACAGAAGGGTCACTTTAAGTAACAGGTAAAGAACTCTCTTTCTTGCTCTTATTATCATCTACTATATATATATATATATATATATATATTTCTATCAGCCAATGATAATTATAAATAATACATAATAAATCTGATTGACAGAGCTCTATCAGTCATTAATGTTCTGGTTATTTTGTTTCAGTGTACGGTTTGTTAATATTATGTAAAGTATACAAAGTAAATGTCATCATTCAGCTGAACTGTGCACATTTATTTTAGACACTTCATGTCTTATTTAATTCATGCGATAAACGCATGTCCCTGCTGAGCTGGGCTATAGATACAGTCGGCATCTAGTCATAGCTGGGGACGTGGCCGGCGTGGGGGAAAACACTGCGAGCATCGTGTGTATCTGAATGGCACAATGGACATATTGAGCACTCATTCCCAGAGACACGTAGCACAATTGTAGTCCCTTTTAACTTTAATATTCATATACACTAGTCCATATCGATATTTGATTCATTTTACAGCCCTAATATAGATGTATTCATTCAAAAATAGCCAAATCGTGTGACGTTCTGCTTTAAACAACAAGTTCTATTTTTGACTGGATTCCGCGATTCAGTCGTTTCGCAAACACAGATGGGGTGAATTTATGAATGAAAGTGTAAAAGTTCAGACACAAAACTAAGTTGTTACGTGTCCACATGCTTTTTTAAGTTGGTTTATGTTCGACAATAGGCTAACGTTACATAGTTTTGCTTAAGGTAGAATGATAAGGCTAATTATATATGCATTCCACTTTCTAAAACAACCTTACACAGTTTGGATAACTTTAATAATGAACACGATGTTAATATGTGCAAAAATTGTGGAATCGAACAGCCCTACTAAGCAATAGATGGCTACTAATGGACCCAGGAATTGTACCTACCCCCCAGTCGGTTCCCACATCCAATCAGTGTGTGCAGCATCATCGACATCCAATCACTATGTAGAAGTTTCGGTGGCAATTAGCTCCAGTAGCTATATAGTAACGGTTAATGTTTGAAATTCGTCACTGAAACTCAGGCGGTAAAGGGGGTCACACACCGGACGAGAAGCGCAGCGTCGCGTCACGTCTTTAAAATTCGAACACATTATTCTCTATGGGAGTACACACACCGGCGGCGCCATTCGGCGTCTGTCCGCGGCGCCCAGCGAAGCCGGTTGCAGCCAAACTGCTGTTCATGGCGGGTAAGTTCTAAAACATTGGTAATTTTCGGAATACTTTTTGTAACATTAGCTAACTGACTACTGTCATCCTGAATAAACCCGCTTTTTTTAAACCGTTAAGCCAGCGGTTTTTTTTTTTTTTTTTGCCAGCATCATTTGAAACAAAAGGTGTCTTCTGGCTGTAGCAACAACAACACACCTTCTACGTTCTGTGTGTGTGTCGCGTAGGTCACGGCAGTTGGCGCTGCTTTTTTACAGTTCCGCGGAGGCTCCAGGCAGAGCTTTCACCGTAGCCTACGTACACACCATGATGGCTCTACGCACACACCAACGCACAAGTATAATCATCAGGCCACTTACATAGGCTGATGTTTATACTTGTGTGCTGGTGTGTTCATCGAGCCGTCATATAAGACGACCAGCCATGCTGTTGAGGATATACTAAAATCTGCAATGGAAAACGGAAGCACAATGTGTCGAGGAGTCGAGCAGGTACCATCATGTAATGGAAAAACGCCATAATTAATAAGTCCTCCTACAGAGAATGCTCCAACACTAGCGTCTACAGACCCATAGCTTATCTTTGAAGTGTTTGGCTTAGGTTCTAGTGAAGGTTTAGCTAGTAACGTTAGTATAATGGAATTCGTCGTCGATATGCATCATGCGTCAGCATGACCATTTAATACAAATTCTTATAATTAGTTAAGACAAAGTTACTAAAGTCATTCGGTTGTTGGGGACAACATATTTATAAGGTGCAACAGGCTAAAATATAGGACAAATAAGTTGTGTCAAGGAGACATTTTGAATGAACAGAGGGATGGACTCCCGCCGTAAGGTGGTATGGACATTACTGCCCAATACTGATGAAAGTCATAAAGTACAAATAAATTAAATGACAGTAACATTGCTGTCTTGAAATTATAATTTTTTATTATTAAAAGGTCACACTGTATTTGTATTTAATGTCTCTTCTAAACAGAAAACTACAAAGTAGTCCAGAAGCGTGTCGCTTTTCTCAAATGCGGGGATATATGGTCTTCCAGTCAGTCTGGCCAGGAGAAGGGGGTGGTGAAGCAAGGAATGACTGTAAGTTTGAATTATGACTTAAGAGTTATGGAACATTGTGATTCCAGTAGGGCTGAAACGATTAGTCGACAATATAGTCAAAAAAATTGTTGACAAATATTTTTGTTGTCAAGTAGTCGTTTTATTTATTTTGACCTAATTTAGAGCCTGCAGTAATGTGGTTTGACCAGTGTGGCACTGTAGCGCAAGACTGTAATTCAGCTCTCCTCATGCAATTCAAGAGAAGAAGAGAAACAGCACTCAGAAACCAGGTGGCAAGGAAGTCGACCGGAAGTTGAAGTCGGCCTCGTGCCGCCATCTTGTAGCAGAACTTCACTTGCATTAGCATTCCCATTGACTCCCATTCATTTTGGCGTCACTTTGACAGCGAATAACTTTACATCTGAGGTGTTTAAAGACTCCGTTTGTCCATTATTTATTTCTAAAGATACACGACAATGTACAAAGGGCTCCATTACCTTCTATGTTACATTATGGCCCCCGTAGAAACAGTTTTTGTAAAAAATAGGCTAATGATTGCGTCATAACCACTCGAGTCTCTGTCGCATTACCGTACAGACAGTAGGAGAAGCTCGCAGGAAATTAACTTAATATGGCATACTGGCGTTAAATTTTAAAATACTATACAAAATAATTAATCAGAATACTTACTCCTGCTCACTCACGCCAAAGAACTCCCCGCTCAAGCTCGCCGTCTCTGCAAGATTAACGATGTCAGTTTGCATGGCAGTTTGAGTCTGCGTGTCAGAAACGGAAGTGCTAAAAACGCTAAAAATGTGCTTCACTTGCCTCAATTGAGTTCCAATGGGGTAGCTGTGTCCATTTCTTTTACTGTCTATGTCAGAAACGCGCCGAACAATGTCATTTGGATATGAAAATATATGACACACACTTTCCTTTCAATAACGAAATAACAACAAAAACAAAATTCACAGCAGTATGAAAGTAGCAGTTAAAAATGCATCTTATTACACCGATGTGGATGTTTGCACGAGCTCAGTAAAGCGTTCACGTCACATCTATAGTTTTTTATTTAAATCAAGCAGCTTTACGGTATTAAACATTATTATTAAATATTTGATTAAAGTGATCGTTTGGTTTGCAGAGATCAAAGCTTAATCTAGCTCAGGACTGTTTTGATTATCATAACCCATGATAAAAGTAAGGTATTTTAAGAGAGATTACTCTACCAGTCAAAAGTTCTTGAATGTAAGATTATTATTATTTTTTTTTTTTTAAAGTCTCTTCTGCTCACCAAGCCTGCATTTAGCAGTAATATTGTGCAATATTTTTACGATTTAAAATAACTACTTTCTATTTGAATATATTTTAAAATGTATTCCTGTTATCAAAGCTGAATTTTCTCCAGTCTTCAGTGTTACACAATCCTTATGAAATCATTCGAATATGCTGATTTGCTGCTCAAGAAACATTTATTATTATTATCTAGTCTATTTTGAATAATATATCTTCGTTTGCTGTTCTCATTCCTCGGTGGTGTGTGACATTACTTAAAGTGGTGGTGTGGACATTTTCAAAATCATTCTCTTAAACAAGATGTATGTTGTCAGTCTGGTTCACAGATGGCCAAGATAGGCGAACAGCTCAAGAGGGACCTCAAACAGCAACCTACAAGACAACTCAGTTTAACTCCTGTTAGATATGAGTCTGATTCTGATGACACATGTTGTGATATTTTTGATCCTCCCAAAATACGAAAAATGGTAAGTTTAAAAATGTAACTGACTTCATCAAATGTGCAGTGTTCCCCAGAAAATTTGACAGAGTTTACAGTGATTGATTATAGCCTATTTGTGCTGAAAGGCATGTACTATCGCACTTTGTGCTTTAATTGAATTATGTACCAAAGCCCAAACACAACCTACAAACCTATATGCCCTTGGTGCTCAGGGTAAAGCTTGTGATGTAGCAGAACTGCATTTTTGTGAAAATTAGTTACTATTCAAGAGTTTATGAACCGTTCATTTCTACACACACTCACACCACTAAAATTGTGTTTTGGCATGTGTATGATTAGGAGTGTATAGCTGCCATTGTTGTTTAAGGTAATTAGGTTGATGTTTTCTGCATAGGTGATTAACACCAGTGAGGAGGAGGAGGACGCCATCCCTCAGGCGGAGTCTCAGCAGTCAGTGACAGTGCCTGCAGTTTTTGTTGAACTGGATGAGGACAGTTTAAAGGCTCTGAAAGGTGGGTGGGTGTATATGTATGCTAGTGATGCCAGGGTTATCTCTGCCACCATCTAAACCCTCCCATACACCTGCAGTCATTGTAATTGAGGTCCTGAAATCAACTTTATGTATTCAAGACATGCATCCCACTGTTAAAGGGTTATTTATAGCAAAATGCAAAATTTTGTCATTAATAACTTACCATGTCGTTCCAAACCCGTTAGACCTTCCGTTTATCTTCAGAACACAGTTTAAGATATTTTAGATTTAGTCCGAGAGCTCTCAGTCCCTCCATTGAAGCTGTGTGTAAGGTATAATGTCCATGTCCAGAAAGGTAAGAAAAACATCATCATAGTAGTCCATGTGACATCAGAGGGTCACTTAGACAAATTAATTTTTTTAAACAACAAACAACGCGGTCATGGATCAAACAATAATAAGCGTGAATAAAAAATGTAAACCCATTTAAAATTATATTGCACCTGAACGCTTTCACATGGAGCAGCAAAACGGCTTTGTGTAGTAAATGCTGCTCCATGTGAAAGCGTTCAGGTGATGGAGATCTATCGCTGATTACAGAACCGGCTTTACTGATCAGATACGCATTAAATGTCACATGCTTTTTATCATGCAGGCAGTATTTCTTGTGTCTTAAAATGCATGATTTTGCCATCTCTAACGGTGTAGCCTCGAGATCATAGATTCTATTAAGATTATTAGGATTTTATGCATTGATCCAAACCTACTGGGATAGCAAATTGTTACCTTATTTAGGGACTATTCCACTATAGTGCAAAGAAATCAGTATCAAATGATCTATCATTATCACATCAATAAAGCAGTTCCAATAGCTTTGAGAAGTATGGCTGGTAACCATTTATATTAGAAATAGAGGACAAGAACATGAGTAAGAATGCCAACTAAACGCTAGAAATGTAGGCCTATATACAGTACCTTTATAAAGTGGTCAGACCCATTTTGCCCACATTTACCTTACAATCTTAGTTGAAAATGTTCACATATATTTAACCTCACCAATATATGGTCAGTACCCTATAATGTTTTTTTTTTCTTTAGCAAATGTAAAACCCTAAATAATATCAGCTTTACATAAGTCCTCAGACCTTTCAGTATAATATATAGTCCGCTCTGCTGTATACCAATCAAACAATGACAACATTATCAAGAGTGAAGCGTTCTGAATATATTCTGAATGCATAACATAAAGATTTTCTCATTGATTCTCATTATGCTCGCATTAACTCTTAATGTAAACTTTGTGTTTAGCAGACCAAGTACCTGGATGTGCTTAGTGCAGCACAGAGCCTCATCTCTGTGCTAACACAAACTCTTAATCAGAATTCTGTAACACCACGTCCTCAAGTTCAAGTGCAGGGTCAGGGGCAGCAGGCAGTCTTACCAGAAAGACAGACAAATACCACCATTGATCAGGACATGGCCAGGTGCATGTTGTTGGCCATACAGTGCATGGATACCCAATCTAATAGTAATTTTTTTTTATTTGAAGGGACTCTGTCATTAACATAGTTAAACCCCTACACTATTAGATTTAAAAAAATTTAAGTTAAACAAACTTAATTCGACATAAACTAATTTTGATTACTGTATACCTACAGACATTAATTTTATTTTAGAAAAAAATATAAATTATTAAATTTTTCTTTTCTTGTAGGGCCTTTCCTAGCATGTTCCGAAGACATGCAATCTGCGGGGAAAAAATAAAATAAATGTTGCATCCAGAACACATACCAAGAATGCGAAAGCATTTAAACCCTATGATTTAAATGTATATCTTTTGGATAAAAATTCTGAGACTACCCCTTCACATGCACACGAGCTTAAGCTTGTTCAAGCAGGATTTGGCAAAAGGACAATCTCAATTGCAATGGACATAACACATTCAGAGGCATGTTAGTGTGTTTGTTTTTTGTACAACTGGAAAAACTACATTTATAGTAGAGTCAAAAGTACAGGAAATAGAATAAAAAAAATCTAAATTAGTGTGTTTCTTTGCATTTCACAATAATTTTCCAGCATACTGTATGAAGCATTCCCGAAAAGGGAGGGTCTGAGTGGAGGATGGATGCTTTATAAGGCTACGTTTTTTTTTTTTTTTTATAGGGGGGTGTGGTATAAGATGGCTAAATGTTATTCCTCCAGACTCAGAAGGTTACACTGGATCCCAGATCAAATCTGCCTCTGCATCTGGAAAGACAATGCTGTATGTAGTTCCTCTGGACCTTAATCCTCTCCCTAATGATGCCAGAGAATTAAATAAATGCCAAAGGCTACTTGCCAAATGTGCAACAAAAGCATGCCCCTGCAAGTGTTGGCTCTCCACATTCAGGTTTGCAAGTCCGCATCCTCAAATGAAGAGGTAATGGATTGATGCTCTCTAATTATTTTATTAATGTAACATTCCATATTGATTTATTAATTTGTACAGACCTGCAAAACGATAAATTATTTTAGTTTATGTCAGCAGATTGCTAATCACATACTTATGATGAAGTACTTTGTATGATTCAGTTTTAATTTATTTTTTTGGAGTAGACAGAAGTTCAGTTCATCTCAGAAAGCAATTTGGATGAGAAAAAAATAAAATGGTAAAAGAAAAAAAATAAAAGGTAATGTGGCATTAAATTTCTCCAGCCCTAATAAAAATTTTCTCTAATCCACGTTACTATTATATAATTTAACATGTTCTTGTTTGTAGTCTGTTTTACCATGCCTCAGTCCCTCCAGTCCCTCAGTGGCCTAATGGTTAGAGGGTTGGACTCCCAATCAAAGGGTTGTGGGTTCTAGTCTCGGGCCGGACGGAATTGTGGGTGGGGGGAGTGCATGTACAGTTCTCTCTCCACCTTCAGTACCACGACTTAGGTGCCCTTGAGCAAGGCATCGAACCCCCAACTGCTCCCCGGGCGCCGCAGCATAAATGGCTGCCCACTGCTCCGGGTGTGTGCTCACAGTGTGTGTGTGCATTTCGGATGGGTTAAATGCAGAGCACAAATTCTGAGTATGGGTCACCATACTTGGCTGAATGTCACTTCACTCACTCACTCACCAATATGTCAACTGAAGTTTCCTGTGGACAGTCTTGAACTACATGCCAGCCTGTGTGGAGAAAAAAATCTTTGTGAGTAACACAAACTTTAGGAAACATAGTTCTGGGAAAGAATGTGTTATAAATCAACCCCAAGTGCTTTGTCACATGTTCCACTGTAAAATGAAAACTGTATTCTTTCCAATTACAGTGGCGTCTCCAGATCACAGTTCTTTTATGCGCAATGATGATTCTTTTATTGCTGATGATACAACAGCCAATTCAAGCTCTCCACAAGTATTATAGTAAAATGTTCATTTAGTACAGAGTCTAAAAAGTTTAATTAAGTGTAAATGTACATAGTGTTCACCATCTCATCATCTCCTGCTACAGTCTAGAAGTTCCGCATTTGTGTTTCACGGGACAATCTCCTAGAGAGTGGACTCAAGCAGTGGCAAAGACATAAAAAAGGAAATCCAGCCAACCAGCTAAAAATAACCTTTATTGGGGAAGCTGGAGTCGACTCTGGTGCTTTACGAAAGGAGTTTCTTACAGGCAAGTTAAGAATAATAAAAATGGAAAAGCTGTAACAAAAATAAATAACTAAATATCGGTGTAATTCACACACTGCTTTTTCTCAATGTTATTCAAAGAAATGTTAAGTGGCATTGAAAAACGCCTCTTCTTGGGTCAGAGAGAAAAGAGTCCACAGTACTCCAACAGTGACCTTGACAATGGTTTCTTCGGGTTTGTATTGTTGAAGCTCAAATTTTTAATTACATGTGTAATGGCAATGACTGAGTGCTTTTTTAAAACCTCACTTTGAAATAATAGGACTGCTGGAGAGATCTTTGCTGTCAGTCTAGCTTAAGGTGGCTCAGCCCCATGTTTTATGAGGGAGTGGTACTACTTTTACCTCACCACTGGGGAAGTTAATGGCAGCAGAATTTGCAAGGATGATGTAGATGACGTTGAATACTCCCTATTGATCGCAAAGGTAATTTCACTCTTAATACTGCCCAATAGCTACCAGCAGTATATTACATTGTTGGTTTGCATATTACAATGAAGTAATCACACGGAGTTAATTTGTCATCCTGTTTTTCATAAGGTTGAATAGGCAACTGATTTGACTGAATTTACAGATGATATTATCAGCTGTGGATACACAGGAGCACTCAACATAGAACAAAAAAAAAAGCTGTAATTAGGTAAATATGGAAAATATTTTCCCTTTTAAGCAGACTGTGTAATGAAAGATAGAATTTGGAAGACTGTGTAATGTTACATTTAGTCAAATTAATTTAACTTATTAACCTTAACTGGTTAACTTACATCTTGAAACAAACTTATGCTGTATTACTAGATCTACAGTTTTTCTAATTATTATTATTAAATGTGTTACTTTTGTTTTTCTCCACAAGAGCAATTGTTCTCCATGCAACATTTCGAGTTATACCAATGCTTGGAGACTTGCGCAAAGGCCTTCAGCTGTATGGATTGCTGGACATACTTAAGGAGCATCCAAGTGTCAGGTATTGGTAAGGGAGGAACTCAGGTGCAGACAGGGATTCTCAAACAAAGGGTTTATTACAAAAAGGGGAAAACAAAACCCACGAGGGGGAAAACAAGGAGCAAGGTAAAGACTAAATAACTAAAACAGGACTGGACTGACAAGATAAACAAGGACTCTAAATACCAACTATGAACACTCACGGTAATACAAGGACTTCAGCGGGTACAGCACAATCTCACACACAATCACAATTGTAGGACACAGTTGAGGTACAATCACAATGACAATCCTAATTCTTAGGGAACAAATCTCAATGAACCGACGCAAGACAGAGCACACTAGGAAAGCTAAATAGGGGAAACAATCAAGACACGACAGGTGGCACAGATGGGACAATCAAGACACGACTAGGTTAACAAGGGGGGCGGGGCAAGGGAACGAGACAACACAAGCACATGGCCCAAAGACAAGGCCATGCGCTTGTACACAAAACACGGGTCTGTCATGATCCTGCCTCAAGACTAGGAAAAATCAAGGACACGAGGGCAGAATCATGACAGAACCCCTCCCTTAAGGAGCGGCTTCCAGACGCTCCTCAAGGGAACATCAAACACGGGACACGACTGACATGACAGACTGGGACACCGACACAAACCAACAAGACATGACAAATAATAACAAAGGCAGACATGAATACACGACGGCAGGGTTAGGGTGACAAATCAAAAAAAACAAACAGGGAAGGGGAGGAGGCGGGACCACAAAGTTCATGGGGGACAGACCAGGGTGAGTGGGTGGGGCAGGAGTTTTAGGAGGACAGGACGAAGGCTGACGACGGGGGGTACGGGCAGGTCTGGGTGGTGAGGGGCGGGGAGGGGTCTCGGGACAACTGACAGGGGACATGATAGGAGCAGACAAGGGACGCGGGGCAACACTTACGGGACGCGGGGCAAGACTTACGGGACGCGGGGAGACGACAGCTGGACACGGGGGGACAACATCTACTGGACACGGGACGACAACATCTACTGGACACGGGACATCTACGGGACACGGAGGGACAACAGGACACGGGACATCTACGGGACACGGGGCCACATCAACAGGATACATGACTTCATCAGCAGGACACGGGGCAACACTCACGGGACACGGGGAGACGACATCAGGACACTCGGGATTTCTGGGGACAGGGTCTGAGGACAAGACAGGACTGACGGGGACTTCTAGGATACGGACAAGACTAGACAAATAATCAGAAAAGGCTTTAGCAGCCAGGACAACTGGCATCTCCTTACGAGATGAGACAGACTGTACAAGAGTCTTTGCTGCAGAGTCGGCCGCGGCTCTCTCCTCCGCTCTCACGACTGCAGACTTGAATACGGCTCTCTGTTTTGCCGGCTCGGGCACGCCAGCGCTCCTCGCTGCTGGCTCGGGCACGCTCCTCGCTGCTGGCTCGGGCACGCTCCTCGCTGCTGGCTCGGGCACGCTCCTCGCTGCTGGCTCGGGCACGCCCACCGCTGCTGGCTCGGGCACGCCAGCTCTCGACGCTGCTGGCTCGGGCACGCCAGCTCTCGACGCTGCTGGCTCGGGCACGCCAGCTCTCGACGCTGCTGGCTCGGGCACGCCAGCTCTCGACGCTGCTGGCACGGGCACGCCAGCTCTCGACGCTGCTGGCACGGGCACGCCAGCTCTCGACGCTGCTGGCACGGGCACGCCAGCTCTCGACGCTGCTGGCACGGGCACGCCAGCTCTCGACGCTGCTGGCACGGGCACGCCAGCTCTCGACGCTGCTGGCACGGGCACGCCAGCTCTCAACGCTGCTGGCACGGGCATCCAGCATTGCCTCCTGTCCGCTGAGTTCCATTCTGGTCGGTTCATTCTGTCAGGTTCTTGGCAAGGAGGAACTCAGGTGCAGACAGGATTTACAACACAAACAGGTTTATTACAAAAAGGGGAAAACAAAACCCACGAGGGGGAAAACACGGAGCAAGGTAAAGACTAAATAACTAAAACAGGACTGGACTGACAAGATAAACAAGGACTCTAAATACTAACTATGAACACTCACGGTAATACAAGGACTTCAGCGGGTACAGCACAATCTCACACACAATCACAATTGTAGGACACAGTTGAGGTACAATCACAATGACAATCCTAATTCTTAGGGAACAAATCTCAATGAACCGACGCAAGACAGAGCACACTAGGAAAGCTAAATAGGGGAAACAATCAAGACACGACAGGTGGCACAGATGGGACAATCAAGACACGACTAGGTTAACAAGGGGGGCGGGGCAAGGGAACGAGACAACACAAGCACATGGCCCAAAGACAAGGCCATGCGCTTGTACACAAAACACGGGTCTGTCATGATCCTGCCTCAAGACTAGGAAAAATCAAGGACACGAGGGCAGAATCATGACACCAAGTCTTTGCAAGCGTCTGTTTGTTCCTGGGGAGGACTGTACAGTAAGTTAAATGTTTTTAAGAACTTTGTTTTTTTTTAAAGCAAACATCAATTTGCTGTTCTACTGACAATTTGTTATTTTTCCAGCCAGATGCAGACTATTTTCTCAGCAAAGTTGCTCCTGAAATGAGTGAGAGAGGAACTTCAAGGGCTTCGGTAGAGAGTAAAATCATAAACTACTTTCAGG
Source organism: Carassius gibelio (assembly GCF_023724105.1). NCBI lineage: Eukaryota > Metazoa > Chordata > Actinopteri > Cypriniformes > Cyprinidae > Carassius > Carassius gibelio. The sequence continues at coordinate 23,513,870 of NC_068391.1, forward strand.
ACTTCCTTCAAGAAATTGAATGTGGAGGTGGGCTTTACATTGTATTGTATTTTATTATTAATGGGATTTTTTTTACCCAAAATTAAAATCGAATAACACTACTTACTCTCAGTTTGTCCAAGATCTGACTTACTTGTTTTTGTTTTTCTTTACACAAAACTATACAGAGTGCTGAAGATGCAGCATAATTGGAAACTGAGCCATCCTACCTCACTGTCCCTTGAGTCATGCAATGGATTACAGGCCAGGGACATAAGCCACTATTGATTTCGGGAACAGTTAGTTAGCTTTTCAGATAGTTTTCAAATTTGATCATGACTGTAAAGTCAGAATGCCACAGCACACCATATGCTTTCCAATAGTGAGTGCTTGCACTAATACAATTTGTTACCTTTCTAGTAGCACACATGACAACATATGAAGACTTTAAATGCATCATTGTGCAAGCCATAAAATCAGGGGGGAGCATTTAGCAGGGTTTAAATATCACCCACAATATAGTGCTGGATTTGAGTTAATCTCTTAAACCATAGCTTTAAATGTTACAGTTTGTTAACATATTTCCTATATCAACCTGGTGGATGTCTGCAGTACTTTTAGACCTACATTAAGATACTTAAGTTGAATTTTCTTTTCTGAAATGTTTTTAAAGTGGGCCTCAGTTAGAGTGCGGTTTCTGTAGTTTATATCTGATTTAAGATATACAACTTGCATTTGCAGTTCAAATCAAGCCGCTCTTATATACAGCTCTCCTTAACTGATTTTATATCTGTTTTAAGGTACTGATGTTGCATTTCATTTATAAGTTTCATGTTTTCCAAGAGAACCTTGGTGTAGAGGTTTGCAACTACAGTAGGTATTTGACAATGTTGATTACAATAATAAAAAAAACTTTTAAAAGTCATTGTTTTTATTTTCATGCCAAAGGTGTTTAGTCACATTTACCACATTAGTCTTGTATATAATTATTATTTTTTGTTTAATCTCTGTGTGGGAAGCACTGATCAATTTCACAATAGAATAATGACACCATACAAGACAAAGACAACTTTACAGGATTTTTTTTTTTCTTTTACGTAACTTATAGTCTGATGTTTTGAGCTCCAAAGTGTTATTCAAGAAGCAGCTGCACAAAACTTAACACTGATAAGTAAATATCTTGGCCAAAGTCTCCTGACTGTGAGACTGGACTAATGGTTGCACAGAATATGCACAGAAAAAGTGAATAGTGTTTGATGGGTCAAGAGAGCCACTCTCTTCCAAATTATGTAGAACATCATAATACAAGTTTGAAACAGACATCCACACATCTTTCCATAGCCGTACGACCCTAAATATAAGACACAAAACAACCTTATTTCTTTGTCATTTATGATTCAAAATTCAAAAACAAATTTATTACCAACACTAAAGTAACAAGAAATTACCTTTGATTATGAACGCTCTTCCCCGAAATGAAACTTCCCCTGCCACAGCCCTGAACAGTGAACATCCACCTTGCAATGTCCTCATTTTCTACACCTTGGTCTGCTCTTACCCTACACATTAAGACAATAAATTTAACAAACACTACATAGTAAAGTTTGACAAAACATCTTATGGTGTTGGCTTGAGAAAGCCTGAGCCTAGCCAAAAAGTTAATTATGTTATATCTTTAAGTTTGAACCATTTTAAATGCTTGGTGAGGGTTTTAAGACCATTCATTCATTCAGTCTGTCATACTGTATATATATAGAGAGAGAGATGGATGGATAGGTAGGGTGTACTCAAATGTACATACATACCGTGAAGGAACTGCACGCTTTTCTACTGCCTTGAGGAAGAAACCTAGTGCAGTCTCTGCTTTGTTGTTGGTTGCAGCCTCCAGATACATGACCTCATAAAATAATTTAGGGAAGTTATTGGAATTTTGCACAATTATTCCATGATTGTATCACACAAACAGGAGTCACACCACTAACATTTCTTGAGTAACCATCTAAGCCCCCAAATATTACAAAGCCATATCTGAATTCAAAAGGAAAAACATCTTATGCACACAGGGACCTTTAATAATAGATTAAGATATCTTGCTGTACAACAAGTGACTTGTATAAAAATAATTTAACCTACCTGATCAGCTTGTGGTTGGTGTCCAAATGCATGAGGGACAGAGGGGCCTGAACTGAATATGATCTCCTCACAACATGCCCAAGTTGTGACATTCTAGCAAGGACTTCAGCCGAATCAACTCTATTCATAGAGCTGAAGACTCTGCTCCACTGGACTCGATGACCAAGAGCTTTCAAGTGTCCTCTCATCATTCTGTAGCCTGAGTGTGGTGATGTTGTTTTGATTGCAGCCACAAGATTGTCTAACTCTTCATTAGTCAATTGACTGTATGTTCCTCTCACTGTTATGCCAAACTCTTGCATTCTGCGTTCGTGTTGACATGCCAAGCAGTTTTGAAATGCAAGGTACAGTCAGACCAATTTCAGTCAATCATCTGCTCAGATGCAATGGTTTTGGTATGTCCCATTAGTCCAGCAATTTCATTCAAAATCACTAAAGAGGTACGTCTTGTGTCCAGGCGATTCACAAGTCAAGTCAAGTCACCTTTATTTATATATCGCTTCAAACAAAATACATTGCGTCAAAGCAACTGAACAACATTCATTAGGAAAACAGTGTGTCAATAATGCAAAATGATAGTTAAAGGCAGATCATCATTGAATTCAGTGATGTCATCTCTGTTCAGTTAAATAGTGTCTGTGCATTTATTTGCAATCAAGTCAACGATATTGCTGTAGATGAAGTGACCCCAACTAAGCAAGCCAGAGGCGACAGTGGCAAGGAACCGAAACTCCATCGGTGACAGAATGAAGAAAAAAACCTTGGGAGAAACCAGGCTCAGTTTGGGGGCCAGTTCTCCTCTGACCAGACGAAACAAATAGTTCAATTCCAGGCTGCAGCAAAGTCAGATTGTGCAGAAGTATCATCTGTTTCCTGTGGTCTTGTCCTGGTGGTCCTCTGAGACAAGGTCTTTACAGGGGATCTGTATCTGGGGCTCTAGTTGTCCTGGTCACTGCTGTCTTTCAGGGCAGTAGAGGTCCTTTCTAGGTGCTGATCCACCATCTGGTCTGGATACGTACTGGAACAGGGTGACTGCAGAGACCCTCTAATCTGGATACAGACTGGATCTGGTGGCTACGGTTACCTCGGAATAAGAGAGAAACAGACAAATATTAGCGTAGATGCCATTCTTCTAATGATGTAGCAAGTACATAGGGTGTTATGGGAAGTGTTCCCGGTTCCGGTTTACCTAAATAATGCAGCCTAAAAATCCTTTAACGGATTTGGATAATAAAAGCATATTAGCATGTTATGTGTAAGCCAGGTTAAAGAGATGGGTCTATAATCTAGATTTAAACTGCAAGAGTGTGTATGCCTCCTGAACAATGTTAGATAGGTTATTCCAGAGTTCAGGCGCCAAATAGGAAAAGGATCTGCCGCCCGCAGTTGATTTTGATATTCTAGGTATTTTCAAAATTGGCTGAGTTTTGAGAACGTAGGGGATGTAGAGGATTATAATGTAAAAGGAGCTCATTCAAATACTGAGGTGCTAAGCCATTCAGGGCTTTATAAGTAATAAGCAATATTTTAAAATCTATACGATGTTTGAGGCCTCCTGTAGTCGTGACAAGAGTCTCTATAAAAGCAACCTTGAGACTGCCTGTGAATATAAATTAAATATAAAACTATCAACATAAATTCAAGCAATCAATGAATTCTTTGCACCTAAACCGAAATCCTCAAAACGGGTATAATTCACACACTATATATATCTAATATATATATATATATATATATATATATATATATATATATATATATATATATATATATATATATATATACAGAGCTGGGTAGATTACTTATGAATTGTAATCAGTTCCTAATTACAGATTACATGAAAAAAATTTGTAGTCAGTAATATAATCTCTTAGATTACACATTTTCGGTAACATAATCTGATTACATTTAGATTACATTTGTGCTAACCCTTATTTGAAATCCCATATATTCAGTTAGCCTAATCTTGTACTTTTTTGAAATTATATTTAGAAATATATACATTTAATTCACCAAAAAGAGCCACAATAGCTTCTTTTTCAAGTGCAATGTATGGACAGTTAATACTTATAAAATACTAACACTAATGTACATTGCTGTTGGTGTTTGCTAGTAACACTGAAAAAAAAATCACATCTTATGTTTTTAAATAATATTTATTTATAATAAAGTAAATTTAAAAAAAACAACAATATAGAAAAAAAATAAATTCACAGCAATAATCACTACTTTGTAAGGTCCAGGCACTCGGCCCAAGGAAGGTATCCGGTGCTGGATGAAGGTTTCCTGCGTGTTCTGTCTTTCAGCGCATAGAGTTATTTAATTCAGGTTAAGCTCAAATCTGACTCCATTTTATTATTTAATCTGGCTCCATTTTCTTATGATCTCGAATTTAGGTTGAAATGCAAATTGGTTGTATGCCTTTTTAATTAATATTCTTCTGACATTTGATTATTCTAGTTAACTCTATTTTTATATTAACTCATTCATTCGGGTGCACATGTTGCTAAAAAGGATACAATGTAATCTACTAGTCAATAATTACAGAGTAAAACAGAATAGAATCAACATGTAACAATTTATTAACAGTCAGGTATATATGTATTTTGCCAATTACACATCCAATTGAAACACATCAAATCATATCAATACAAAACATCAAATTCTCAAAGATGAATCTAAAAGTAAAATATGCATACCTGACCTTAGAAAATACATAGTATGAAGTGAAGAGACACACAACACACTTCGGGCTTTCTGGCTACAGAAATCGCACTGATCCTTTTGCTGCAATCCTTTAAATACCTCAGACCAAGACAAACATCCCCCGAGATGAAGACAGAAACTAACAATTGGAATTTGCATTACCTCAGGTCCCAAGCCTGGGTGGTTTTACAACTCAATGGGAACAGGGGGTAATTTACATGGAGGGCCCTAGGAAAGGACACTCCCATCACAGTAATCAAGATATCTCTTGACTCTTCAGATCTGTATTATCTTCTAATCTACTTTTGTGAGAGTGAGACCATTGTACCAGTTGCACTGAGACATTTCCAATGATACTAGACATGAGTGTTAGTTCACTTGCATTGACATTTTCATGTAATCATTTTGAGCAGACTGAGTAGAAGGAAGAATGGGTGAAGGGATTTAAAATGAAACAAATGGCCAGAAGGGAAGGAGGTCTCCTGCTCCTCCACTCTGTGGGGTGTCTTGAAGATGCCTGTGTATGTTTGTATTGTCTGTTTCTCAGGAGATCAAAGTATCTCAGGTTCTTTCGTACTTACAGTAGAATATTTAATCCCAAAAAAAACACTAGAAGTGTATTTGACCGTATCAATGTAAAACATCAAACAATAGCTACATTGCAAACATGAATTTTGAAAAAGACTAAACTCACACAGCGATGACATTTCTATCCATCGCAAACCATTTTAAGTGCATAGTAACAATGAGAAAAAGACAAACAATAACAACATTACAAAAATGAATATTAAAGAGGATGAAACTCACAACAATAACATTGCTAATACAGGGCTCGACATTAAGCTTTTACATGAGCTTGTCCTTTGAACAAGTAAATAAATAATTCACTTTTCAGAGTTAAAAAGTTAAGTTTTTTGCACAGATGTAATTTATTCTCATGTTTATCTTTTATTTAACATAAACAAACACATATACTTTTATAATAGCGTTCAGTAAGTGAATAATTATGAATTAAATTAATAGTAAATTAAGGCACAATAAATCAAAAGGATTCATTGCAGCAGGTTTTTCTTTGTTAGTTAGTTTGTTTGACATATGACTTAATGGCAAGTTCAACAATAACTATAAAAATAATATAAAATAGGACTATGGAACCATAACGTAGGATACAAGGTAATGGAGCCTTTTATACGGTTTCATGTGTCTTTAGAAATAATTAATGGACAAATGGAGTCTTTAAACACCTCAGATGTAAAGTTATTCAGTCAAAGTGACGCCAAAATGAATGGGAGTCAATGGAATGCTAACAGTAGGTGGGGGTCCGCTAGCCAATGGCTTACCAAAATTTGCTCCTGTTCACGTTCGCCTTCTCTGCAAGATCCGGTGGGTGATTCAGATTTCTCTTGGCACAGCGATTAGAAGACTTTCAGGTTGCACATGTGACATCTATGTCATCAAGCAATCAATCAGTTTGAGTCTGCACAGTGCGCCCAAACTCCCGGAAACGCGTGCTTCTAATTGACTTAATTTTTCTGTTGAATCCAACAGGGTCGCTGTATCCATTTCTTTTAAAGTCTATGTTCAAGATACATTTTAAGTGAAGATACGACTCTTTTCTCATGTTTATCTTTTATTTAACATAAACAAACACATATACTTTTATAATAGCGTTCAGTAAGTGAATAATTATGAATTAAACTAATAGTAAATTAAGGCACAATAAATCAAAAGGATTCATTGCAGCAGGTTTTTCTTTGTTGGTTAGTTTGTTTGACATATGACTTAATGGCAAGTTCAACAATAACTATAAAAATAATATAAAATAGGACTACGTGATTTTTGTAATTTTTATTACAAAAATTTAATTGACTTCACTTGTCTCCGTTGAATCCAATCCGCTGTGTCCATTTCTTTTACTGTCTAGTGGGACCCGATTGTTCAAGACACATTATATATATATATATATATATATATATATATATATATATATATATATATATATATATATATATTAGTGGTGGGCCATTATTGCCGTTAACGTGCTGCGTTAATGCGAGACTCTTACCGGGCGATAAAAAAAAAATATCGCCGTTAATCTATTCTCAAAGTTGGGTTGGGAGCTGGGTCTATACTAAGGCCTGGTTCACATGGGATGATTTTAAAATTGTCGGCCGATTTTCCAAACCTGAGAGACCCCACACACGGCGATAAAAAATCACGGGTCTAACAGTTTTGGTCGTTCAGTGTGTGGTGTGCAGCCACACGGCAATATCAACACATCATACACGAACAGATTTGACTCCCGAGCATTCCCAGGTCAGACGGGAAATCTCGCAAAATCCCTCAAGATCAAACGTGACTTCAGAGTAAACAATCATGGCGGACGAAGAGGATGCAGTGGCCATAGTTTGTGCTTTGTTTTTAATGGGAAAAAAAACATAAGAAAAACAAGAAAAGGCAATGGTCAAAGAGGTGGAGACAACGCGAGCATGGAGCAGATGAGAGCGGTCTTAACACACCACACACGGCAGGAATATTTGATCAGATTATTTTACAATAATCGGAGCATCCTAAGATTGTCGGAAGGGGTGAATCAGGGCTAAAATCAGCCTAATTATCCTGCCGTGTGAACCAGCCTTAAGCAAGCTATGATGACTTTCACCTTGATATTTTATATAACCGACTGGTTGAGGCCAGCCTAACGGACAGCGACACTGAACCAATCGAGCTCTCTTCTGCGAAGTTCTCCTCAAAGTCCCTCCTGCACCGGAACGAACAAATCGCAGTTGCGATAAGCGTTTTCAAGTGTTTTGATCAAAACACTTGAACATCGAATTTGCTTATTTTTGCTCTAGTGCCGACAAATACATACGACATATGTCAAAATATCCACCTTGGAAATTATGCATGAAAAAGCTGTCAGTTAATTTTTAAGTGAAAGTATACAGTTGAGGAAAAATGGGATGTGTATTATATTGGATGCGTTCATCGTCTCTTAAAGGGACCGCGCCTAATTTAGCTACTGGCTGCTGTAATGTTCATCCATGAAAATGAAAATCACTCACTGCTCTTTGTAGTTTTATCAGTCAAACCAAAAATTATTCAGACACCAGATATAATTTTTGATATATATATATATATATAGCAAAACTGTAATAATGTGAGAAATGTTGAAGGTGTCTGAATAAATGTAGGTTTGATTATATATTTTATTTTTACATTGAAAACTATCCAGTGCTATTTTACATTTAATTATTTGGTTTCTGTACCTTGACACCTACAAACTTGAAAAAAAACTTAAACATTGTGTAAATAGCACAAATAAATAAAAATAAACGAACATACAAATTAGACAATTTCAATCAGGGCCCACTGGTACAACCTTCACCGGGTCCCGACTTGTGCAATGTGGAATTAGTTTACAGCTTTTTCAAGCAGTTTTTGATGCATTTTGGAAACAGTAGATGTACATTTCTAATGCACCATCTAGCTTGATAAACCCCTCCTCAAAGACTTACTGTTTGTCAATTTTATTTGGGTAACACACATATTTTGAATGCCGTCGGCAGAATTTGAATGAGCCATTTTAATCTAGATTAATTTCAAGATCACAGTGAAATTAATCTAGATTAAAAAAATAATAATCTATGCCCTCCTCTAATATATATATATAATTTTGTATTTTCATATTAGTCTTTCCAAATAGTGGGGGAAGAAAACAAACTCTGCTAAAATAAGTCGCCTGCCAGCTAAAAAAGGCAGGTGAAAGAATTTAAAGCAATGTTTGAATGCAAAATAGACTGAGTTTAACAGATTACATTTATGTCTGTTTGATTGTTTTTATAACAACATACACATAAATCATTCTTGATTTGTGCAAGAATTGTAAACCGATGCTCTACGGTTAACAATGATTTTTGGTGTTTCCTGCTTCTAAAGTATTCTGAACCCTTTCTGCATGATGTCAAGAAAGTCTTCAAGCATACTGTATATCACAAAGGCAGAGAGGAATTTTTTTATATTTTTCTTTACCACAAAAGCTCTGTCCCGAGACACTCTCGAGTTACGTTGAGACTGATTATTTCCCAATCTTCCACAATGGACTTCTCGTTGGGATGAACTGTTTCCTGTTTTAGCAAAACAGCAAGGATTCATTAATGGATGACTGCACCTAGGAACTCTTCACTAACACTGCCTGCCTCACCTGGGCCACAGAGGAAACAATGTTATTGTCTGTACATGACACAATTACCCTTTAACCTTACAGCTGAATCAATGCAGTAACACTGTTAACTACCATTGACATTGTACCAAATGTTCAGACTGAATAGACAGAGGAAATTGGTCCCCAGTGTTTTTGGTTAGTCTGGTTTCTCCAAAGGTTTTTTACTCCAGTATCGGCATCTTATAGATTTTTCTTTTACCACTGTTGCCTTTGGCTTGCTTGCTCTATGTATGAAGACTAAAGCATTTCACGAGTTTACACTTACATATAATTATCTGAAGTATTATAATGCATATTTGGTGTGCTGTCCGGGGAAGGGCTCCAAGCTTGGGAATGGCCCGAACCTAGAGTACCCCCCCCTCTTATAAGAGTGTAAAATGAACTCTAGTGGAGGAGATGGGGTGGAGGGGGGATGCTGATAAACTGTCAATGGAGACAGGTAGGCTAAGTCAGGTGTATTTATGTCCTAAGGTTGATTATCTTAAGTGGCTTCACCTGTGCTAATTAGGCTAAGTATCTGACGTGCTCCTCCTGAACCTTGGGAGGTGAGATGATCAGGAAATCGTTGAGGAGGTGAATCAGGTGGGGAATTGTGTAATTGTTCGACAAAATCCAGCAAACTGCTTCTGATAATGTATCAAAAACTTTCAGGCTGCTTTTGCATCCGAAAGTTAGACGAACGGTGAAATAGAATTTACCTCACCATCGTATTCCGAATAAATGCCACGCATCCGGATGAATAGACATCACTTTGAAAGCAGAATTGTGTGGTGATGACAGATCGATTATTAAGCGTTTCTTGCCTGAAAATTTTCTGGTAGCCACTCCGATAGGGCTGACGCGATACAATTCGAAAGGGGGTTTTTCGAAAGGGCTGATCATGAAGCCTGGATTCACTTCTTTTTTGATTAAACTGTCTACAACGTCGGGCTCTGTGTGGGCAGACTGGAGATTATTGCATATGAAAATTTGGGAGAGCACACATTCGATGACGGGATTAAAACCATTGCTGAGGCCAGAGAGAAGATAGTTCGTGAATTCTTTGTCTGGATGGTTAGCGGGTTCGATAGTAAGGCAATACCCAGCAAACACAGAACGTTGTGAGGACGTTGCCAGTTAGTCGTCATTTGGTCAGCGCGACATTACTTTATGGCAACGTTGTGAGGACGTCGTGGTAAAGTTCCATTTTTTTAAATCTTGGCTAACTTCCCAGAAACGTCTTGGGCACGTACTCAAAAGACGTCACTAGTTAGTCCCATTGGGGACGTTGTAGCGACGTGGTCAGCTGGTCTTCAGATAACTTTTAATATTATTGCACTAGATGTATTATTATTATTAAGATACCATTTGAACAGCATATTCTTTGGGAAATATACAAAAAAATTAATCAAGCATGTTAAAATAATATATATATATATGCCATCAGTTTAAGAACAATAAAATAAACAATTTACTTGGTGATAATGTTTGTTAATGAAAGAGAGTACGGGACAAATTAACATTTAAACCTTAAACTAGCAGCGCACGTCACTTTCTGAGTGAAGTGCGCGACGTGCGCGTGCCCGTCATTTTGTAACGGTCAACTTCCAGCAGACGGACACGGAGGAAAGGTAAGTCCTATAAATCTACTTTTATTCATAGATTTTAACTGATATAACGTTAAATGCCATCAAAGAGGAGTAGTGTTTTGTATTTTTGTAGGTTTTCTCTTTCAATTTAATAAATAAATGCTCTGTTTGGTTAATTAGCTCAAAATCAGTCTCAGAGGTGGTCTAAGGTAACGGTAACTGTTAAAATCGAATATAACCTTACCTGTTTTAAATTATTTGAAATTTATCACTATAAACTATACAGTATTAACTTTCTAATAATTAAATTTTTAACCGTAGTAACGTTAATTAGTTTGTTTGAATACCTGCTGCTCGAGCTTGATGATGCTCATGCTATCCATGCTGTGAACTTGAATATAAACCGATATAACGTTAAATATAAAGTTTAACGTTAATTAGACCGAGGCTGCCGAAATCATGTTCAGTGTAACGTTATGTGGGATTAATAATTTCCCCTTTTCTCCCTCAAGTGGCAGGCTTGTAAATTCTGTCATCTGTTCATTATTGGTGTTGATGGTGTTTTTCACATGCATGCTTTTTAATGCTAGTTTAATTCTCAAATTGATCTGATACTTTCGTTCCACAAAAAGTAAACAAATTGTTCACTTTCTTAGGGCCTGACAACCACCAGTTGAGTCCATGATTCAGTGAGTTCCTTATAAGGAAATATATTTGTTACCACCTAGTAATTTAAATGTATTATTTATTGCTTTAAAATGAACACATATATTTATAATCAGGGGAAGAGACAGTCTGGGCAGCAGCAACAAGACAACTATTACAAGTAGAGATGGGTTTCAAGAACTGGTACTAATTTGGTTCCTGACTTGTTCGGTACTGAAAACATTTACATAAGTTACAGGATCAATAGTGCTGCTATCAGTATTCTTGTAACATTGATTCATTACCCTTTAGACACAACCACATATCCTCCAAATCATCTCTGCGTGGATGGCAGCAAGGATCCAGGATCAAGAGATCATTCTTCATGGAAGCAGTTTCTCCTGGGTGAAAAACTAAACCTGGTTGTTTCAGCATCACTCAGGCAAGACTAAATACTTTTAAATTGATTTCAGTTGGTTATGTGTTTCAGGTCATCCTGACCATTCTGCTGTCCTGGCTGTAAGGCCGTGCTGGAACTACATTTCTCGTTGTTGAAAGATTTGTGCAGCGGTAACCCGACATATAACGCCCCATCACATGGGGTGTCAATGCCTCTCGTTTACTTTTAAATGAAGTGACGTCAAGCATGGTGAAATAAATTCTAGAAATTAATTCTAAATAGAAGTTGAAGACTTTTTAAGCGCCAATGCAGCCGTCCTCCAGTCAGAATGTCTTATGCAAATACCCTAGCGCAGACGCAAGCCAATCAAGTGCATGCAATACCAGAAAACTAATGTGATTGGCTGTCACTATGAGAAGAGACAGTAATTCTGATCCGATATCAGTGTCGTTTTTTGCAAAAAAATTTTTTAATCAATGTAGAATTTTCTATACTTCTGTGTAGGGATGTCAATTTTCAATCATTTCCATGATTGATCGTCGTTTATATTAATGATCAAATAATCGATTAATCGTTAACCTTAATGCTGCAAAGTCTATTGCAGTAACACCCAGTCACTGGTATGACAGGATGTGCAAAAGTGTGTGTGTGTGTATATATAAAAAAACTGTAAAATATATATTTTACAGTAAAGACCAAAAGTTTGGACACACCTTCTCATTCAAAGAGTTTTCTTTATTTTCATGACTATGAAGATTGTAGAGTCACACTGAAGGCATCAAGGGCTATTTGACCAAGAAGGAGAGTGATGGGGTGCTGCGCCAGATGACCTGGCCTCCACAGTCACCGGACCTGAACCCAATCCAGATGGTTTAGGGGTGAGCTGGACCGCAGACAGAAGGCAGAAGGGCCAACAAGTGCTAAGCATCTCTCTGGGAACTCCTTCAAGACTGTTGAAGACCATTTCAGGTGACTACCTCTTGAAGCTCATCAAGAGAATGCTAAGAGTGTGCAAAGCAGTAATCAAAGCAAAAGGTGGCTACTTTGAAGAACCTAGAATATTACATATTTTCAGTTGTTTCACACTTTTTTGTTATGTATATAATTCCATATATAATTCCACATGTGTTAATCCATAGTTTTGATGCCTTCAGTGTGAATCTACAATTTTCATAGTCATGAAAATAAAGAAAACTCTTTGAATGAGAAGGTATGTCCAAACCTTTGGTCTCAAACTGATATATATATATTCCGGTCTGTGTTGTGTATATCGGTCTGGCTGCGGTGCCATCTACAAACGCAGTTAAAGGCAAGGTGATGAGTAGACTGAAGTTGGGCTCAGGTGGTTGTGCTGCGGGATGTTTCCCATACATTTATTTATTTTTGGAGACTCGCCACAATTTTAAAACTGATAGATTTTCAAAAAGGCTTCGTTGAATAAACATGAGTAACGTTACGTACTGCACGTTTAATAATTCCTAACATTTATATGTTTAAATATCAAAACGAGGCACAGGTGTTTTTATATCGCTGTATTTCTGAAGGAAGACTTGCATGTTATATGCCTGAGAGAGCCGCGTGTGAGCGTACCAGCTCTGCTTTGTTTACAGCTGTTACTGGGAAAACCTCTATTTCTCGCACTTTATGTCTATGCTTTAAAACATCTCCTGCTGGCAAAGGCTGAATTTGCATTTTCATCAAGTCCGCCTGATCTACACAGAAAACATATTTTGTTTGTTATCAAAAAATATCTACTCTAGAGGGACTTGGCTGTTGTTATTGATTCTATTTGGAGTCTACCGGTTAGGTTAGGTCTACAGAAGCGTTTGTTTATAAAAGTTTGTTTATGTTGTTGCCGTTGAAACCGTCTATATATATATATATATATATATGTGTGTGTGTGTGTGTGTGTGTGTGTGTATAATGTATGTGTGTGTAAAATACATTTCTTTTAAATTTATAGCACAGTAATGAAGGCAGCAACATGTGGTAGATGGGACAGAACAAGAATCTTTCATTGTGCTAATGTATTATAATACGAAAGGGAATGGCTCCTATACAGCGTGCATCGCGTAAACACAACCAGTGCGCAGAATGATGCACTTGAAGCAACACAGAGTCACAGCGTGTAGCATTACTCACAGAAATGTTCAAAGCACCAAAGGAAGAGATATTGTTGTGTATTATATGTGTGCAATATTTTGAGCCTTTTCTTTTAACAGTTTTAAATATCAGTTATTGTGCGCTCTTGAAGAGAGTTTCATTGTTTTGACTGTAGTAACTAGGGCTGGGATGATACGCTAATCTGCCAATTCAATACTATCCCGATACTTGTGTGCCGATTCAATATATATTTATAATTATTTATATATATATATATATATATATATAATTTAGCATTGTGATTATAGTTATATAACTATTGCAATTCGTGACTTATCCAAATTGACTGTAAAATGATGTTTGTTTCTGTAGATTTGAGGGAAAGAGTAAAAACAAGGAGGTCTGGGAATGACTGAAGGGAACTGACAGCAGTGAGGGAAGGAAGTTATCACCAGAATGTAAGTTCTTTGAGAATGTGTGCATTATTACAAGTTGAGTTTTCATTTAAATGTGGCAATGTACACAGTGAGTCAAAAGTTTTAAATATATTTTAAAAGTTTAATTTATTTCTATAATGCACAGCTATATTTTCAGCATTAATTACTCCAGTCTTCAGTGTCACATGATCTTCAGAAATCATTCTAATATGATGATTTACTGCTCAATACATTTTTCTGATTATTATCAGTGTTGGAAACAGTTGTGCTGCCCAAACATTTTGTCTACACTACAGTTATATTTATTTTATTTGGGGGTGGTTGGCTAATAGCAAGAATGCATAAAATTGAAAACCAGTGGTAGAGAAGACTTTTGTAATTTTACAAAAGATTACCTTTTTTTTTTCAATGTTTTGAACTTTGTGTTTTATAAAATAATAATGAAGAAAAAATTCAACTTTCCAGAAATGCTAAGTTTTCTTCCCCATCATTTCTAATATGGGGTGCGTTTCCCTAAAACCAACTTTGGTCACAAGTTCCTTCTTTACCAATAGAGTTCAGTGGAACTAACAACCGTAGTAAGCTAACTGCAGATGTGATTTACATCATGTATGTCATGAGCAGATGTACACTTTGATCTTAGCCGCAATAATGCGATTGGGTGCATGTAAATGCACTGATTTGTGATAATCAGCAATGGTTCCCGATCAGCAAATCAGTATATGAAAAAGATCATGTGACACTGCAGACTGGAGTAAAGTTACTGAAAAATTCAGCTTTGCCTCATAATTATTTCAATAAATATGTTTAAGTATATTCAAAAAAGAGTATGAAAACTGTTATTTCTTTCTTTCTGTTTTCTTTTTTTTTTTTTTACAATTACTTTAAAACATTTTTTTTATCAAATTAATCTAGCCTTGGTGAGCAGAAGAGACTTCTCTTGAAAACCATAAAGAAAAGATTCCAGATTTTTGACTGGTTGTGAACATACATGAGCAACATTAACAAGATGATCCTCCCTTTCAGCTCAGAGGATGTTGACAGCAGGCCCAGGATGAAGAAGAGGAGGAAGAACACATTTAACAATTTTCTCATAAGCTTGCCATGTGTTATAATAAAAACAATGAACATGACTACAATAATATGCTAAATGTTATTGAAAGATTCCAGTTTGCAAGAAGTCTGAGTGTCTGACTCTACACTAGAGGAACTCTTTTCTGAAGAAGATCAGGTGCTGAGAAGGAGCCTTGTTCTACAGCAAAACACTGCATCAAGCCTCCTGTCCTTCCCTCAGAAGAGCCTGTCTTCTGCTGCTGGGGTAAGAAACACACTCTTCCTCTTCTCTATCAGCTGTCCAGCACCTAACCCTGCCTCCTCAGCACTGTCTGAAAGAGTCTTCTCCACAGTCAGTAATCAGAGATCACAGATTCTTCTGAGAAAGTCGATATGCTCATTTTCTTAAAAAACTTTGTTTTTTCAGGTGGGACAAATAATACAGGAGAGATGCTAGAAATCTCTATATTGTTCATTTTTCATATCTTTACGCTTTATGAATGTTTTTCTTCTGAGAAGCTCAAAAATTATGGTTCTTTGGTAATTGTTATATTGTTTAGTTTTATCCTCTGATAGTGAGCACAGAGCCCTGATCATGACATGCAAGAAAAAGAAAGAAATCATGTCCATGATTTACTAATTCGTTCCCTCTATGTACTAAACGTGCACGATTACTTTTACATTTCATTGATTTGCTAAATCGTATGCACAATTTACTAATTCGTTCTCTTGATGTATAAAAAGTGTACACGTTTTAGCAAATCGAGGGAATGAAATAGAAAATCGTGCGCATGAATTAGCCTAATTTTTTTCCTGCATGTCGTGTAATTAAAGCACATCACCACCAGACATTTATACCAGGAGCCTCATATATGACGCTCACAGTTTTACTTTGTGCAGTATCTCGGTGCAGTATCTGCTGAATTGTTTCATATCTATTTATCATGTATTTTTTGTTGCACTAAATTATGTTGTATCAATAAGTTTACT
Source organism: Carassius gibelio (assembly GCF_023724105.1). Lineage (NCBI taxonomy): Eukaryota > Metazoa > Chordata > Actinopteri > Cypriniformes > Cyprinidae > Carassius > Carassius gibelio. The sequence continues at coordinate 23,530,109 of NC_068391.1, forward strand.
GATAATTATTTTTAATTTTCACTAATAACGTCATTAACCATCTCCCCATCTTTAAGACAAAAATGTTCTATTGTTTATATTGTGTAATCTATGAATTGTTGTGTTTAGTTTTCTGTGCTCATAACTTAGTAACATTTTGCATGTTTAAAGAACAGGTGCGATGTTCAAAATGTTTTGGCTTCCTATTTGTACAAAGTAGTGCTGAATAAATATTGATTTGTGAATGAATGCAGTGTGTTTTTGTATATTTTATATTAGAATGTAATGTTTTTGTATTTGTTTGCATTGCATGTATGTAATTAATGTATTAACTATGAATCCCCTATAATTAGATTACAATTAGATTTCATAAGGTTTATTTTTTGCACCAGAGATGGATTGAGTTTATTAGTTCTTTATGTATTTCAAGGTAATGGTGAGGTGAAAATATGAATTACCAATATGATCCTGTAATGTCACGTCCTCATAACGTGCCAGTTTGGTCGTCAGGACATACTCATCACGTTCCAGCGACGTTCCACTATAACGTTGCCACGACGGATATGGGAATCACAAAGTTACATCACTGGAACGTTATGTGGTACGTCGCTGAGACCAATATGGTATTTTATAGGAACGTCCTCATAACGTGACAGTGTGGTCGTTGGGACGTACTCATCACGTTCCAGCGACGTTCCACTATAACGTCGCCACGACGGATATGGGAATCACAAAGTTACGTCACTGGAACGTTATGTGGTACATGGCTGAGACCAATATGGTATTTTATAGGAACGACCTCATAACGTGACAGTGTGGTCGTTGGGACGTACTCATCACGTTCCAGCGACGTTCCACTATAACGTCGCCACGACGGATATGGGAATCACAAAGTTACGTCACTGGAACGTTATATGGTACGTCGCTGAGACCAATATGGTACTTTATAGTAACGTTCTCATAACGTGACAGTTTGGTCGTTGGGACGTACTCATCACGTTCCAGCGACGTTCCACTATAACGTCGCCACGACGGATATGGGAATCACAAAGTTACGTCGCTGGAACGTTATTTGGGATGTCGCTGCAACGAATATGGTCTGGTCCAGTTACGTCGTCACAACGTAACTGTGTTAGCTGGGATAGCTACTACTACAATAAGTGGATATAAGTGAAGTATAATCGTGGGTCGCGCTGACGGAAAAGCGTGCGTGCGCGCATGCGTGCGTCCGTGGGTGCGTGAGACTGTCATGTCAGTATGTCAGTTTAATTATAACGGGTTGAATTATCAGATTATGAAAGTTATGAGGTTATGAAATGTCTTTCTATATTTATTTTTCTATCGTCGACGTCAACTTCTATTTATTTATTTTTTTTATTAATGTGTAAAAATATAAATAGAAGGATAACCCAAAAAGGCCCGAGGCCCGGCCCGCATGTGAGCTATAACGTGAAAATTGGCCCGAAGCCCGGCCCGAGGGGTAAGTCGGGGCCCGTCGGGCTCGGGCTGAAATGCAGGGCTCTAGAAAGAAGGGAGGAGAGATCAACATCTGCACCTGCTAATATCTGCGCACTGATGTTTTGCGCCACTTGTGGAGGTTCGGAGGCGATTGCATTTGATGGGGCGGGCATTGGTGTAGCGGTGAAGAGTGAGTATTGGGATTTTGCTTGGAGGAGAGTGGTGAAAGGGACTGCGGGCGGGGCTGGGTTTGACGGTGGGTTCGGCCAAATGCTCACTTGAGCAGCAGCCCCGAAGCTGGCAGGAGCAGGCGGCGGAGTTATGTTTTGAGGCAAGTACGGCAAGGCATTAGTTTGAGCCGCGGCCCCAAAACTGGAAGGATCGGACGGCGGAGCTGTTTGTAGCCAGTACAGCCAGGCATTAGTTTGAGCCGCGGCCCCGAAACTGGAAGGAGCGGACGGTGGAGCAGTGTTTTGTAGCCAGGTGTTAGTTTGAGCCATGGCCTCCAGGCTGGGAGGAGCAGATGGAGGAGCGGTGTCTTGAGGGCAAAACGGCCAGGTGTTAGTTTGAGCCGTGGCCCAGAAGCTGGAAGGAGCGAGCGATGGCGCTGTGTTTGACACCAAGTTCGGGCGAGCGCATGTTTGGGCTCCAGGGTCTGTATTCAGTTGTGTTCTGCGGTGGTCTGGGCTGAGGCTGACGTTGCATGGACCCTTGCGGCTGGATCCGGGGCGCGGCACAGGCTTGCTGATGGCCTGTTGCCGCAGCTTGATGGGCGGTAGACGATAGGCCTAGCACCTGAGGATGGTGGAGAATGGCGAGGTGTATCTGTAAGTTGGCCTTTCTTTTTACCCTTCTTACGGGTCGGGGTGGACACTGGAGAGATATTACTTCTTTGCAAATTAGAATACAAATCGTATAGTTAAGTCTAATTTAATTTGCTTGAAGGTCTGCTTTAGCCAGCGCTTGCCTGAGCCTCGACAAGGTCCACTTTTCTTTTGGCGGTATCGTAGGCCTGGCTGATCGGTAGGAGGATGCCGGGGAATCGACCGGGGTTCTCGCCGGGGGCGGCGAGGGTGAGCCCAGGCATCTCGGGAGGCGAGTAGCAGCTTGCGTCTTACCGCAGCCGCGAGTTGGAGTCTGGGGCTCAATTGGAACGCCAATGCCAGGAAAGAGTGGCCTTAGAGCCGGCTGGTTGCGGCGGTGGAGCCGTAGGCAAATTGGATGAGTCTTCAGATGAAGAGCTTTGGCTTTGCGGCATAGTGCTGTAGAAGCGAACCAGAATGCTGATAAACTGTCAATGGAGACAGGTAGGCTAAGTCAGCTGTATTTATGTCCTAAGGTTGATTATCTTAAGTGGCTCCACCTGTGCTAATTAGGCTAAGTATCTGACGTGCTTCTCCCGAACCTTGTTATGAAACTACATTTAGCACCAACTATTAAAGGGATAGTTCACCCAAAACTGAAAATTCTGTCAGTAATTACTCACCCTCATGTTGATCCAACCATGTAAGTCTTTCGTTCATCTTCGGATCACAAATTAATATTTTTATGATTAAATATGAGCGCTAGAATACTCCTCGATTGGCTTTAAGGGGGCCCAAACTTGTCCGTCCATAAAGTCAGTGAAGAAAATGTTTAAATAGTCCATGCCACTACAGTGGCTCAACCGTATGTTTCTCAAGCGACGATAATACTTTTCGTTAGAAAATAAACAAACAAAAGAATGACTTTATTCAACTATTCATTTTCTCTCTTGCAGGCATCTGACGTTAGTTCACGAGAGCTCTAAACTGACAAGAGAACTAAACTGACGACGGTCTTCTTCTACTACTACTTGTTACTGGCTGCTCACTCCTTAGGAGTATTACCGCTACCTAGTGTTCAAGATGAAGTGCTGGCAAAGCCGGAAGCGCTAAACTTTGTTTACAAGCAGGTGAGTGTGCGCGGTAGTTAAAACCATTATTTATAAATATGTCGGCAGATTTTTACGTAGATGAAGACTTGAATTTTTTAACCAACCTTACTTATTCTAACCTGAATACACAGACATTGAAAGAGATGGAAGAGGCTGCCGCTGCAGCACAACAGTCTCAAGCTTCCGAAAGACAGAGAGCATTGGAGAGCTGGTGTTGTAAATGTAATCAGTGCCAGGAAATGCCAACTGAACAGGAGAGCATGTGCTGCATCGATTGGGACATTGTCATGCCACAGCTTGAAAGTTTGGATAACGCAGACAATGGGACAAGTGTATTTCGCTGTATAACCGAGGATCCCGGTTTTCTGCCCCTGCTAAGTCGAAGTGTTTTAGAAGTGCTTTTTAATTTGCTTAAAGTGAACTGGAAGAGACGTCCGAGGCCAGAAGGACCTGCTGGCACTTTATCTATGGAGTAAGTAGGTTTGTTTTGACTGTAGAATAACACGTGCAGCCTAGATTTTTACAATGTGTTTTCTTTATCATCTATCCTTATGTGTGTAAACACTTTCTAAATCTTTTTTTTTTGTTGTTTACAGTCAGTACAGACTGGTGGCACACCGCGTGGTTCTAGAATGGATATTGAAAGGTCAAAAACTTGGAAGACACAACAGAAAAGTACTTCCATCTTGTGTAGTGCGAGCCATACAGGAAAGATATCCCTCATCCTCGGGAGTATATGTTGGTTTCAAGGATGCTGAAGAAGCTTTTATGCTAATGTAAAGAAATTAAAACCAAGTCAATACACTATTTTTATTTATTTTATTTTTTTGAATATTTACATTTAACATTTTTGTGTATTGCTGATATACTTGTTAAATAAAAATGTTAATAAAAATATATTTTCTTTTGTTTGTAATTTAGGTTTAAGGTTTACCAAACAGTTTTACTTTAGATGTTAAAGAGAATTTTAGTCAGAGAGCTTTCTTTATCACTGCAATAGATATGCACATTTTTTTTTTATTATCAACAGTTTCAAACACTATATACAAATTTTCTAACAACAAAAAAAATTTAAATATGCATCATGAGATAGCATTTCACCAAAAGAAATATCAAACAAAATAAGAAAAGGCCAACAAATGTTTTACAGTATTCTGTTGACAGTCCTTTACTTGGAAAACCTTGACACATGTTTTGCAATAGCAGCCTCCTTGTCCGGTTTGGGTTTTGTTGCAATATTGCACGGTATATCAGGCAAAGAAACTTGAGAGGAAGGGTCCTTGAAAAGTACAGTAGGGTCACTGTGCCGTTCCTGTACCCTTTGTAGCAGTTCATCCCTGAAGTTTTGTGTTGTTGGTTCAGAAATTTTCCTTGCCAACCAATCTTTATTTTGCTTGGGGAAAACATGTTGTATCGCGGAACACCTGTTAAAGTGAAATATATACAGTTGTAATGCATTATTTTTTGCCCTAACTAAATTACCTTGTCTATTTTGCTCTCTGTCAGTGTGTATGTATAATTCCATTGTGCATTTTGCATTGTCAGCACCCCACTTTTGGAAAGTTGATTACTTGCCTGAGCTGGTTGTGGCCTGTTGACGGTTTACATTTTCATTGTGATCCATGACAGCAAGTTGAGAACGAGCTGTCATCGAGGAGTAGTGAAAATGCAGGTTCTTTCTGCAGTATTTCAGAAGAACAGAATGGTAAACCTCAAGACTGCCTGAGAAAAAAAAAAAAAATTTAGGTTTTCCCTATGCATGTGAATTTGAAACCATTTGTTTTAGCATTTACTTGCCTCTGTGCTTGAAGAGGGCCATTTGCCTCATGTCCTTCAACAGATTGGGATGTAAAACCAGTGTTGATAGTGTGCGGAAGGCTGTGGACTCTTTTCGTAGCCATCGTTTCCTCCTTTGCTGGTCATGGGTGAGGTCATCGTGGGCACACGTTTGTTGATGTCCATTTTCTTCCCACCTGTGTTCACCGCAAATGTGATGGAGCAGAGATTTCCACTTTTCTGTCAAAACCTGTTTAAAACATTTTTACAATGAAATTTTTGATAAGGGTTTGTCTACATCGGATGTATAAATAAATATTAGATAACAAACCTCTGGGTCACCGTTGCAGGATGCACATGCATACCACAAATGGTTGCATATGCTTTTAATCCATGGCTGAAGGTCTACATTTTCTTTCTTTTTAGAAACTGATAGTAATTTCTTGAATAAACCTGCAAAACATTATGACAGTTATTTATTATACATTATGAGATTGTGGGGTAAACCTAGTACATACAAACAGTGTTTATATTATTGTCAAACTGTAGTTTATGCAAAGCCACTTTTATGTACAACAGTAGTTAAGAAATAAAAAGTTATAAAAAAAAAATACGTATGAATTAGTATGGAAAGATGTATACCCTTCACTACGTGCCAGATGTCAAACTCATAATGAATTTGTGGATAATCAACCCTCATGATCTTTCTTATAGATGGGGATCTGTCCGTAGTCATCACGTCAATGTCAATTCTCATTTCCAAAAGAGAGTAGACCTATATTAGGCAAGGCAAGTTTATTTATATAGCACATTTCGTACACAATGGTAATTCAAAGTGCTTTACATAAAATAAAGTAAAATAATCATGAAGAAAAATAATAACAAAAATAAAACAAGCTATTTTAAAACTTTTAAAATGATTAAAACATTTAAAAACAGCTAGAAAATGATTTTACAGAGAAAAATAAAATAAAACAGTGAAAATATAGTGCAATCAGTTCGGACATTGCACAGTGCTCATTCAATAAATGCACAGCTAAAAAGATGCGTTTTGAGTCTAGATTTAAATGTGACTAGTGTTTTAGCACATCTGATCTCTTCTGGAAGCTGATTCCAACTGCGGCGGCATAGTAACTAAAGGCGGACTCCCCTTGTTTTGTGTGAACCCTTGGTATTTCTAACTGACTTGATCCTAGTGATCTGAGTGCTCTGTTAGGTTTATATTCAGTGAACATATCTGAAATATATTTTGGTCCTAGGTCATTTAGTGACTTATATATGAGTAAAAGTACTTTAAAATCAATCTTAAATGTAACTGGAAGCCAGTGTAAGGACCTGAGAACTGGTGTGATATGATCAGATTTTCTGGTTCTAGTCAGAATCCTGGCAGCAGCGTCCTGGATGAGCTGCAGCTGTCTAATGGTGTTTTTGGGAAGGCCAGTGAGGAGCCCATTACAATAGTCCACCCTGCTGGTGATAAATGCATGAACAAATTTCTCCAAGTCTTGACTGGAAACAAAACATCTAATTCTTGCAATGTTTTTTAAATGATAGTATGCTCATTTAGTTACTGCTTTGACATGACTACTGAAACTAAGGTCTGTCTCCAGAATCACACCAAGATTCCTTAACAAGATTCCTTACCACACCAAGATTAAAGCCTATTCGGTTGTTAAGTGATGACGTAAGAAGCGCTGTTTCCGGGTCCAAGCCTCAACTCGCTTCACTTGAGAATACGACCTCAGCAGCCGTTTATGAGCACTGTTTATTCATATTGATAATTTAAGCTAAACGCTTTCAAACTTACACTACAATCTCCATGCTCACAGCGTCCCAAACACAAATAATTTATATATATATTTTTTTATATTTATATTTTCATTGTCTGGCTATCTGGGACTTCGGTATGGAGTTAAAGGTTACAATTATAATTTTTTCGCTTGTATTCTATAACATTGTGAGTTTATATTAGCATCTAACTGATAGAGCGTTTGGACACGGAAGCGCTGCTACGTGACGTCAGACTTAACAAGCGAATAGAGAATGGGCAACTATGTCATCGCGCAGTAGCGGCGGCCATCTTTTAGGACACGGCTGTGGTAACTCCAAGAGGCAGTTGGTGGCGGTAATTCTTAGTTTTCCAAACTCATGCACACAGAACTGATTGAAAACACTTCGTTGTTTAATAGATTGTGAATAGTTTGTACATAATGCCTTTTTTATTATGACATGTTGTCATTTCTTGAAGTTATGTTTGTTATATACTGTTATATTTGCACTACATTGTTACTGTGCAGGTCCTGTTATAATTACTTTTTTACTTACCATATTTACTTCAACATTGCACTAAGTTCAAGTTGTTATTTATTTAACCTGTTATATTTGCACTACATTGTTACTGTGCAAGTCCTGTTATAATTATTTACTTAACATATTTACTTCAGCATTGCACTAAGTTCAAGTTGTTATTTATTTTACCTGTTATATTTGCACTACATTTTTACTGTGCAGGTCCTGTTATTTTACAGAGAAAAATAAAATAAAATAAAACAGTGAAAATATAGTGCAATCAGTTCGGACATTGCACAGTGCTCATTCAATAAATGCACAGCTAAAAAGATGCGTTTTGAGTCTAGATTTAAATGTGACTAGTGTTTTAGCACATCTGATCTCTTCTGGAAGCTGATTCCAACTGCGGCGGCATAGTAACTAAAGGCGGACTCCCCTTGTTTTGTGTGAACCCTTGGTATTTCTAACTGACTTGATCCTAGTGATCTGAGTGCTCTGTTAGGTTTATATTCAGTGAACATATCTGAAATATATTTTGGTCCTAGGTCATTTAGTGACTTATATATGAGTAAAAGTACTTTAAAATCAATCTTAAATGTAACTGGAAGCCAGTGTTAGGACCTGAGGACTGGTGTGATATGATCAGATTTTCTGGTTCTAGTCAGAATCCTGGCAGCAGCGTCCTGGATGAGCTGCAGCTGTCTAATGGTCTTTTTGGGAAGGCCAGTGAGGAGCCCATTACAATAGTCCACCCTGCTGGTGATAAATGCATGAACAAATTTCTCCAAGTCTTGACTGGAAACAAAACATCTAATTCTTGCAATGTTTTTTAAATGATAGTATGCTCATTTAGTTACTGCTTTGACATGACTACTGAAACTAAGGTCTGTCTCCAGAATCACACCAAGATTCCTTAACAAGATTCCTTACCACACCAAGATTAAAGCCTATTCGGTTGTTAAGTGATGACGTAAGAAGCGCTGTTTCCGGGTCCAAGCCTCAACTCGCTTCACTTGAGAATACGACCTCAGCAGCCGTTTATGAGCACTGTTTATTCATATTGATAATTTAAGCTAAACGCTTTCAAACTTACACTACAATCTCCATGCTCACAGCGTCCCAAACACAAATAATTTATATATTTTTTTTTTATATTTATATTTTCATTGTCTGGCTATCTGGGACTTCGGTATGGAGTTAAAGGTTACGATTATAATTTTTTCGCTTGTATTCTATAACATTGTGAGTTTATATTAGCATCTAAGGGGAAGTTGTGGCCTAATGGTTAGAGGGTTGGACTCCCAATCGAAGGGTTGTGGGTTCTAGTCTCGGGCCGGACGGAATTGTGGGTGGGGGGAGTGCATGTACAGTTCTCTCTCCACCTTCAATACCACGACTTAGGTGCCCTTGAGCAAGGCATCGAACCCCCAACTGCTCCCCGGGCGCCGCAGCATAAATGGCTGCCCACTGCTCCGGGTGTGTGCTCACAGTGTGTGTGTGTGTGTGTGCTCACTGCTCTGTGTGTGTGCATTTCGGATGGGTTAAATGCAGAGCACAAATTCTGAGTATGGGTCACCATACTTGGCTGAATGTCACTTCACTTAACTGATAGAGCGTTTGGACACGGAAGCGCTGCTACGTGACGTCAGACTTAACAAGCGAATAGAGAATGGGCAACTATGTCATCGCGCAGTAGCGGCGGCCATCTTTTAGGACACGGCTGTGGTAACTCCAAGAGGCAGTTGGTGGCGGTAATTCTTAGTTTTCCAAACTCATGCACACAGAACTGATTGAAAACACTTCGTTGTTTAATAGATTGTGAATAGTTTGTACATAATGCCTTTTTTATTATGACATGTTGTCATTTCTTGAAGTTATGTTTGTTATATACTGTTATATTTGCACTACATTGTTACTGTGCAGGTCCTGTTATAATTACTTTTTTACTTACCATATTTACTTCAACATTGCACTAAGTTCAAGTTGTTATTTATTTAACCTGTTATATGTGCACTACATTGTTACTGTGCAAGTCCTGTTATAATTATTTACTTAACATATTTACTTCAGCATTGCACTAAGTTCAAGTTGTTATTTATTTTACCTGTTATATTTGCACTACATTTTTACTGTGCAGGTCCTGTTATAAGTGCCTGTTATTTATTTTACCTGTTATATTTGCACTACATTGTTACTGTGCAGGTCCTGTTATTTATTTTACCTGTTATATTTGCACTACATTATTACTGTGCAAGTCCTGTTATAATTATTTACTTAACATATTTACTTCAGCATTGCACTAAGTTCAAGTTGTTATTTATGTTACCTGTTATATTTGCACTACATTGTTACTGTGCAGGTCCTGTTATAAGTGCCTGTTATTTATTTTACCTGTTATATTTGCACTACATTGTTACTGTGCAAGTCCTGTTATAATTACTTATTTACTTACCATATTTACTTCAGCACTGCACTAACTTCATGTTATGTGACACAAATATCATTTAGTCCATCATTTATAATAATAATAGTAATAATATATTTTATTTGTGGGTGCCTTTCATAGCACTCAAGGACACCTTACAGATTAAAACAGTTAGAATACATTTCAAGGAGGCAATACAATAAAAAAAAGACAATGTAAAGAATAAGAAAAAATAAAATAGAGAAAAAAGAAGCAGTTAAACATGAAGCTGTTTGAAGGTGAAGTTATGTGGGGTAGGCTAAATAACTATATTAACTTTAATAACACATGGTTAACTTTAACACATGGTATGCAACATATGCAGTTTATAAGGTTTATGGCATGTTTTATGGTTTCATGACAACACTAGGGCACATATTAGTCAAGGCACAGCACACAGACACAATCTTGTCAAGGAAAATAATGTCCTCGTCTTCACATGGGAGCACCATGCTCACAGGTATTGTCTCATTTAGTATGGTGTACTTGTTGCGTACACATCCGATCACCCTCTCCACATGGACCCTGAGGTGAGCTATCTGCCTTGTCTCCTCGACATCTTTTGCATCCAACTGGCAGCGTCCTCTTGTGAATGCAGGGTCTTTCACTTCTGCACACATAAATCCGACGCTGTCCCTGATGTCAAATCCCTGATCTGCCAACACCAAGTCTCTGGGTAATAATTTATTTAGGAGACCACTGTTCTCAGTCACATGCTTGTCACTGACACGACCTCCCCATCCTTTGGAAATGAAAGAGATAGCTCCCTGTGGTGTAATGCCAATAAGATACTTGAGGGTGTGCCTGTGTTTGTAATGGGAAAATGCCTGTGCTCTAGCTTTCAGATTTGATGATCTCTCAATGTTAATTTCAAAGCAGTCCACAATAACTGAAACATGACTGCCAAAAGCCTCAACAAACTGATGTGGCATACTACCTTGCAAGCAATGTCGCTCAGGCCAGTGCACCAAAGGGCTAAGGTGTGTAAACATTGTAGCTATGGTGTCTCTGAACGTGGTGGAAACAGTCTTTCGGTTTATGCAGAAGATGTGTGCAATGTGCTGGATTGGCAGATTCAGCCTCAGGCACATCAGAGTTAAGACAAGCATCTGAAAAGGCGAAAGTTTTCAGACAGTCTGTGGCAGGCAAAGAAGAAGCTGCTGCAGCACGCCCATCAAAACAGCAAAACATGGAAGCCCAGTGTAGTACTTTACCTTCACATCATCATCTTTAAAGAAATGCTCATCCACCTTCTTTTGGGAGAGCTCTTTCTTCAGTATCCTGTTCTCCTTCAGCAAGCGGTTAATTTCAGCACGCCTGTGGCTACAAAAACTGCATTCCTGCTGTTCTCTGTTGGTATCCTCCTGTGACCTCTGTGCAGCTTCATCTGGAGGTGCAGCTTTATCCTCCCATGACCTCTGTGCAGCTTCATCTGGAGGTGCAGCTTCATCTGGAGGTGCAGCATCCTCCACCTGTGACCTCTGTGCAGCTTCATCTGGAGGTGCAGCATCATCCACCTGTGACCTCTGTGCAGCTTGCTGTCTCTTCGTCCTCCGGTTAAAACGCTGTGTATGTGTTGTTTTGACTTCTGTGTGGCCAAGGTGTGATGATGGTATCCAGTCAGGATGACACTCCAGCATTTCATAGGCTGGTTTGCCTGAAAAAACAAAACAGAATTTCTTAGTATGTGCTTGCAGTTGTCTGAATACCTGCTCATCCAAATAACTCCACACTCAAGTGTAAAGTTGATCGGATGAACGGTTACAGATACATAATGTAACAGTTACATACGTTATAGAGATTACATATTACAGTTTACAATGCAACATGCGTTCACCATTCTGTCGTTTTTCTAAACTGAATTAGCCTACTTCTAAAATATACCAATACACTACCGTAAATACTAATATTACTGCTACTCTATTCTTCTCCCGTAACCTCCGTGTCCTAAAATCCCACAATGCCTTACGTTACTGTGATCCGCTCACATCACGATCCCGCGCTCTATAGGCTCCATGCCAACAGGAGTGGACCTGCTGACTGGGGGTCCTGACTGAGTTGTGATGGATCCTTTGATTCCTAAAACATTTCAAGTCAATGTTGTAACTCGGCTTTAATTCACTGTATCATGTATTATAATTTTTTTTATTTAATATATAGCCATATACAAATATAGACAAAACTAAATGAGTGTTTCATGACTTTAACAATTACCACATACTGCTTCCACTTACCTTGTTGGTCTGTATAAACAAGTTGGGCACAGCTGTTGATTTCAGTAATCTTTTTTGTTGAACTGATTTGAAGTCGTCTGGAGAAAAATGTTCACTGCACAACTTCATGTGCTTGACGAAATTAATCGGTAAATTAACATCCCCTTGAACAGCCAGCAGCCATAGATTCAGTCGCTCACGATCATTTGATGGAAAACGGTGAAAGGTAAGCCGTTCATTTTGTGGCAATGTTAAGGCACCTTTACCTTTACTCATTAGTTTTTCATGATTCGGACATCCAGGAAATGCACACTTTCTAACCATTGTAAACAATTACTTAGAGCAAGACCAAAAGCGCGATCAATGTCGAATTCAATAGCTTACACCGCGCGCACGTTCACCTGCTTGTAAACAAAGTTTAGCGCTTCCGGCTATACCAGCACTTCATCTTGAACACTAGGTGGCGGTAATACTCCTAAGGAGTGAGCAGCCAGTAAAAAGTAGTAGTATAAGAAGACCATCATCAGTTTAGTTCTCGTGCATGCGTCATGGAGCTCTCGTGAACTAACGTCACAGGCCTGCAAGTGAGAAAATGAATAGTTGAATAAAGTTGTTATTTTGTTTGTTTTTTTTCGCACGAAAAGTATTATCGTCGCTTGAGAAACGTACGGTTGAGTCACTGTAGTGGCATGGACTATTTAAACATTTTCTTCACTGACTTTCTGGACGGACAAGTTTGGGCCCCGTTAAAGCCAATGGAGGAGTATTCCAGCACTCATATTTAATCATAAAAATATTAATTTGTGATCTGAAGATGAACGAAAGACTTACATGGTTGGATCAACATGAGGGTGAGTAATTACTGACAGAATTTTCATTTTTGGGTGAACTATCCCTTTAAACCATTCCCTTAACTGAGCAGCTCGGTGAAAACTGACATTGTCCCACACTCATAGGTGGGAATGGCATTCTAATTTAGCTCTTGACCCTGCTGCACTTGAACCTACTGCTCAAATAAAATATCTGTCATGATCCTGGTCTTTTCCTCTGTCTCTGTCTCCCTCTTGTGATCACTTACTCACTCTATCACGCACACTCCTCCGCTCATTATCACTTTCAGCTGTCTCCCCTTTCATTCCCTCACCTGTCCCTCTTTTGCCCTTGATTGTCTCTGCTTCTTATTCTCTCTTTCTAGCCCTGTCTCATTGTCGGATTATTCGATGACCTTTCGTGAAACACGTCCGTGGATTGTTTAGTCATTATTGCAACTGTGAGTTATACTGTCATTGGACTGTGTATTATCCGGCTGTGCCTGTTTGCAGAGAACCTGTGCAGCACCTGCCCTTGGCTTTTCACACCGCCGGCGGTCTTCTCTGTTTTTGGACTGGGAGTTGGCATCCCGGGATCCCTGCCTCTCCTCTCATGGAGATCTATGTAGTTTTTTCCCTTAGACCCCGTCGTCTGGCAATTTCTGTTTTGGCTGAAAGAAGTCCGTGATTTTTGTTCTCTTTATGCTGTGAAAGACTATTTCCTTTATTAAAGACTGTCAATTGCACCCCGCCCTGGTCTACCATCGTTCTTACCTCCTAACAGAATAATCCGACCAGAAGATGGACCAGGCGAGTGGTAATCCCCTCCAGCGTGCGGTGGAGCTCCAGGGTGCTCTGCTGGGGAGACATGAGGGGGATTTATCCACCACGAGACGAGCCGTAGAATCCCTGACCGCCCAGCTCTCAGGTCTAACTCAGCAGTTCCATCACTACCGTCATGAGACCACTGCAGCAGCCGGACAGCACGACCCTTCTGAGCCACGCATAAACAACCCTCCGTGCTATTCTGGTGAGCCTTTACAATGCCGAGCCTTTCTCACCCAATGCGAGGTTGTTTTTTCTCTCCAGCCGTCCACCTACGCCAGGGATCGATCTAAGGTGGCCTATGTGATCTCTCTTCTCAATGGACGGGCTCGAGAGTGGGCAGCGGCGAACTGGGAGGCAGAGGTAGACTGCGTCTTTAAGTTTTCTCTGTTCAAGGAGGAGATGATCCGAGTATTCGACCGGTCTGCACATGGTGGTGAAGCGTCCCGTCTCCTATCCACCTTGCGCCAGGGGAGGAGGTCAGTCACAGACTTTTCTATTGAGTTTCGTACTCTGGCCACTACTAGTGGATGGAACGGCCCGGCACTAATCTCCCGCTTTCTCGAGGGCCTCGACTCTGAGATTAAGGATGAGATCGTTGTCCGAGAGGTTCCTGACAATTTCGACTCCCTGGTCGAGCTGGCCCTTCGCATTGAAGGACGCTTCGAGAGGCGACGGTGGGCTCGCGGATTGGTGGCTCCGTTTCTCCCCTCTTCCACAGCTACTCGTCCGCCACTGCCCTCTGCTGCTAATCCTGAGCCTATGCAGCTAGGGGGGCTTCACATATCTACACGGGAACGCCAGCGCAGGATTATGGATCGTCTATGTATGTACTGTGGTTTTAGGCCACCCGTGGTTAGTGCTTCACAACCCCCAGATTAACTGGGCAGAAGGCACTATTCTTTCTTGGAAATTGTCCTGTCATGTAGATTGTCTGTCTTCTGCTGTGCCCCCTGTCTTGCCCGTAACTGTTTTTCAGGAGGAGCCAGGTGACTTGTCTGGGGTTCCGGAGGAGTATCACGATTTGCGGGAGGTCTTCAGTCGTTCCCGGGCCACTTCTCTCCCCCCTCATCGCCCGTATGACTGCAGTATAGATCTTCTCCCAGGTACAACGCCCCCCCGTGGTAGACTATACTCATTATCCGCCCCCGAGAGGGAGGCGCTCGAGAAATACCTTTCTGAATCACTGAATGCGGGTACCATCGTTCCTTCCTCGTCTCCAGCGGGAGCCGGTTTCTTCTTTGTTAAGAAGAAAGATGGCTCCCTGCGTCCCTGCATAGACTATCGGGGTTTAAATGATATCACTGTGAAGAATCGTTATCCATTACCCCTGATGTCCTCCGCCTTCGAGATCTTGCAGGGAGCTAAGATATTCACTAAGCTCGACTTGCGTAACGCCTATCACTTAGTACGTATAAAGGAGGGGGATGAATGGAAGACCGCGTTTAATACGCCCCTCGGACACTTTGAATACCGGGTTCTTCCCTTCGGATTGGTTAACGCCCCCGCGGTTTGTCAAGCCTTAATCAATGATGTCCTACGAGACATGCTCAATGTTTTCGTATTCGTCTACCTAGATGACATTCTGATTTTTTCGCCGTCTCTCCAGGTGCACGTCCAACATGTTCGTCGTGTTCTTCAGCGTCTATTAGAAAATCGACTTTATGTTAAGGCCGAGAAGTGTTCTTTCCATGCTCCCTCAGTTACGTTTCTGGGCTCTATCATCTCGGCAGAGGGGATTAGTATGGACCCTGCTAAGGTCCAGGCTGTTACCGACTGGCCCGTGCCCGATTCCCGCCTCGCACTACAACGTTTTCTCGGGTTTGCAAATTTTTATCGTCGTTTTATACGTAATTTTAGTCAAGTAGCCGCACCCCTTACAGCTCTGACCTCCGTCAAGTCCCAGTTTAGATGGTCCGCTTCTGCGCAGACTGCGTTCGACACTCTTAAATCGCTTTTTACTACCGCACCTATCCTTCTCACCCCTGACTTCTCTAAACAATTTATAGTCGAGGTCGATGCCTCTGAAGTAGGGGTCGGGGCGGTGCTATCCCAGCGCTCCTCTGCTGACGGCAAGATACACCCCTGCGCCTTTTTCTCCCACCGTCTTTCTCCTGCTGAACGCAATTACGACGTAGGCAACCGCGAACTGCTCGCCATCCGTCTAGCGTTAGGCGAATGGCGACAGTGGCTAGAGGGAGCTCCCGTTCCTTTTATCGTCTGGACAGATCACCGAAACCTAGAATATATCCGCAAGGCCAAGAGACTAAATGCTCGTCAGGCCCGCTGGGCGTTATTCTTTACCCGTTTCGATTTCACCATCTCGTTCCGTCCGGGTACCAAGAACGTCAAGCCTGATGCACTATCCCGTCTTTTTGACTCCTCTGCTTCTTCTGAGCCTGAGGAGATTATTCCCCCGGGTCATGTTATTGGCACGGCCGTCTGGGGAATAGAGAAGCTGGTTAAGCGTTCCCTTTCTCGTGTCATAGTTCCGCGCAACTGCCCTAGGGGGCTGCTTTTTGTCCCTGTGTCAGCGCGTCGGGCAGTCCTTCAATGGGGACACACCTCTAGACTGACAGTCCATCCAGGCGTCCGGGGCACCATCGCTTTTATCCGTCAGCGTTTTTGGTGGGCCTCTTTAGAACGGGACGTGCGACGATTTATTGCCTCCTGCAATACGTGCGCCCAAACTAAGACTGACAGTTCTCCTCCGGCCGGTCTACTTCGTCCGCTACCGGTTCCGTCTCGACCGTGGTCTCACTTAGCACTCGACTTTATCACCGGTCTTCCTCCCTCAGGGGGTAACACCGTTATTCTAACCGTGGTAGATCGTTTTTCTAAGTCGGCCCATTTTATTCCTCTCGCCAAACTCCCTTCTGCCAAAGAGACCGCCCAGATCATGGTTGATCATGTTTTTAAGCTACATGGGTTACCCATTGATATTGTGTCTGATAGAGGCCCCCAATTTTCTTCTCAATTTTGGAAAGAGTTTTGTCGTCTGATTGGGGCATCCGTTAGCCTTTCGTCCGGGTTTCATCCCCAGACGAACGGTCAAGCTGAACGGACCAATCAAATTGTCGCCCGTATGCTCCGCAGTCTCACCCATCAGAATCCCGCGTCATGGTCACAGCAACTCTCTTGGGCCGAATACGCCCATAATTCGCTCCCCTCCTCTGCTACGGGTCTTTCGCCCTTTCATTGCTGTCTCGGTTATCAACCTCCGATATTTGCGTCCCAAGACTCTGAATCTAATGTTCCGTCCGTGCAAGCTTTTATTAGCCGATGCAAACGCACCTGGAGGAGAGTGCGATCTGCTCTCTGTCGAGCTAGAAGACGCATGACTGTTACGGCCAATAGGCGCAGAGTTAAGAGCCCTCGTTACGTTTGCAGCCAGAGAGTGTGGTTGTCCACTTCAAATTTACCTCTCCGGTCCGATTCACGTAAATTGTCTCCCCGCTTTATTGGACCATTTCGCATTGTAAGAGTCATTAACCCCGTCGCAGTTAAACTTCATCTTCCGCCTAATCTGCGCCGGGTCCACCCCGTGTTTCACGTCTCTTGCATTAAACCAGTCATCCGTCCCCCTTCTCGCCCTGTGCGCGTCCCTAGTCTTGTCGATGATACCCCTGTCTACAGGGTTCGCCGCATCCTCGACATGCGCCGTCGGGGACGCGGTCGTCAATATCTGGTCGATTGGGAGGGGTATGGTCCTGAGGAGAGAAGTTGGGTTCCCTCCCGGGACGTCCTGGATCCTTCACTCATCGATGATTTCCTCCGGTCCCGCCAGTTGTCCTCAGGAGCGCCAGGAGGCGCTCGTTGAGAGAGGGGTACTGTCATGATCCTGGTCTTTTCCTCTGTCTCTGTCTCCCTCTTGTGATCACTTACTCACTCTATCACGCACACTCCTCCGCTCATTATCACTTTCAGCTGTCTCCCCTTTCATTCCCTCACCTGTCCCTCTTTTGCCCTTGATTGTCTCTGCTTCTTATTCTCTCTTTCTAGCCCTGTCTCATTGTCGGATTATTCGATGACCTTTCGTGAGACACGTCTGTTTCCTAGTCCTGTCCTGTCTTGTCCGTGGATTGTTTAGTCATTATTGCAACTGTGAGTTATACTGTCATTGGACTGTGTATTATCCGGCTGTGCCTGTTTGCAGAGAACCTGTGCAGCACCTGCCCTTGGCTTTTCACACCGCCGGCGGTCTTCTCTGTTTTTGGACTGGGAGTTGGCATCCCGGGATCCCTGCCTCTCCTCTCATGGAGATCTATGTAGTTTTTTCCCTTAGACCCTGTCGTCTGGCAATTTCTGTTTTGGCTGAAAGAAGTCCGTGATTTTTGTTCTCTTTATGCTGTGAAAGACTATTTCCTTTATTAAAGACTGTCAATTGCACCCCGCCCTGGTCTACCATCGTTCTTACCTCCTAACAATATCTCTTAGATTTGCAATAAATCATAGAAGAAGCTGGGTATTATATGACCTGAGTGTGACATGGTGATGCAGAACACCATGGTTGCTGACAGCAGCACTGTGACATTGCCACCTAGTTGACTAAAGACTTCAACAATGGCCTGCTGTCCAATCATGTTTTGGCCTCTCCTTCTCCTCTTCCTCTTTCTTGCCCTCCTCCTCGTCGCCCAACTCACATATGCACTCGTCCTCTTACCTTGTTTATTCTATCCATTTTCAAACTTTCTCCTTCCCACCTTCAACAACCTGTTTGCTCTCTGAACTGGCTTATATTGGTTGTGTCACGTAATTTGAAACAGGTTCTATAGATTTTCAGTATTTGTGTTTAATCAATGATGTTCTCTATTTGTATTTGATTGTTGCCACTTGTGTTTACCAGTATGGATGACATTTGCATTAGAGTGCAGAATGTGTTTTGAGAATGAGAATGTTTAGCGTTAATCCAGAACGATAATTAAAGGCTTTAATGCACAACAGTATATGTGTGTATTGTAAGAGCTAGACAAGGAATGATGATGTGTGACGGCATTCTAGTGATGTCCCAATCCTTAGGGGAACATTTTCTCCCCTACCCCTTGACACTCTGTTTCAAGGGACAAGGGGAAGGGGTAGGCGGAGGGGTAGGGGAAGGGGAGTAAAATAGAATTGGGATTGGGCCTAAATGAGATCTGTAAATTGTGTTTTACCATGTGAAATGGTTTAAGGTATTGACAACAGACTGAACAATTAGCTAAATAAGTTTACTGAGAACTTTGTTCAGCCAGTGGGTTTTAGTGTTTTAGCAATTGAGAAAAACTGTAATAAATATATTAATAAAATAAAAACAACATTAAAAGCATTAGTATTCCATAACCCAGTGGTTATGCAATAGGCTGATTCCAAGTCCTTGTGAGAACATCTTTTTTTCCCCGTTATATTAAGGAAGTATGACACCAAATAAGTACACACTATTAATAATAATAATAATAATAATAATAATAACTTACATTTATATAACGCTTTTATAGACACTCAAAGCACTTACATGGTCATGGTCTCCTCATCCACCACCAGTGTGCAGCATCCACCTGGATGATGCGACGGCAGCCATAGTGCGCCAGAACGCCCACCACACACCAGCTTACTGGTGGAGAGGAGACAGAATGATGAAGCCAATCAGCAGATATGGGGATTGTTAGGAGGCCATGATGGTCGGAGGCCAATGGGTGAATTGAGCCAGGATGCCGAGGTCACACCTCTACTCTTTTCGAAAGACATCCTGGGATTTTTAATGACCACAGAGAGTCAGGACCTCGGTTTAACGTCCCATCCGAAGGACGGTGCTTGTTGACAGTATAGTGTCCCCATCACTACATTGGGGCGCTAGGACCCACACAGACCACAGGGTGAGCACCCCCTGCTGGCCTCACTAGCACCTCCTCCAGCAGCAACCTAGTTTTCTCAGGAGGTCTCCCATCCAGGTATTGACCAGGCTCAGCCCTGCTTCAGTGGGCAACCAGTCTTGGGCTCCAGGGTGATATGGCTATTGAAATTAAAACCAATAAAGAAATTAATTGAAAATAATACACTCCCCTGTATCAACTTCATTGTATGTGTCTTGTTATTGTTTTCATAAGAAGAGTTTTTTAATTTGTTTTAGTCACAGAACTATGTTATTGAAATTCAGCAAATAAGACAACACTGGAAAAGTGTTGTTTTTCAGTTGTTTTGACTTGAGTGCGAAAATCTACATTTTATTAAATTAATTTATAGCACACCCAATTTTATTATACATCTTAAATAGGTGTGTCTTGTTACATATTAGACAAACATTTTGATGGTGGTTTTAGCCACCTAACTATAATAGAACTCATACTATTGAAAATTATACCAATACATCATTTAGTTTCAAATAAATACAGTCTTCTATTTTAGCTTCAAAGGCTGTGTCTTGAAACAGATTTCGTATGGAACATTTTGCAACATTTTTCAGTGTCAAAAGTGATGCAGAAGTCATCAAGTTCAAAAATCGAATGCAAAGCCTTCCAAAGAGTCTCCAGTATTACTGTCCCCTAGAGGAAGATACTGCAGGTGTTTTGACTGAGTTTGACATTCAAACGTATACAGTACATTAATTTTAAATTAATAAAGCCTTTTATCTCAACTTCAACAAGTGTGACTTGTTACCTGGGCCTAAATTAACATTTCCTTGCAGGTTTTACTCTCATTTGTAATTCAGGATACATGGTATTGAACTAAATTCAGATCTGTTACTAAATTCATGTAAAATGCATGCAGTGTTCTTTCTCAAATCTAAAGGGTGTGTCTTGTTACTGGTTCCAAGAAGAACATTTTGATGGTGGTTTTAAAATTTTTGGTGGGTTCACAGAACTATAATAGAACTCATACTATTGAAAATGAAACCAACACATCATTTAGTTTCAAATAAATACAGTCTTTTATATCAGCTACAAATATATCAAAGTTTACTCCATATTTGTGCCAATCTTTGTGTCATTATAATGGACTATTGGCCTTCAGATGTGTTCAGGGCAGGACTCTTATCGAACATGTGAAGTTTGGGGAAGATCGAACAAATTATGCCTGAGTTACAACAACTTCTCTTGCTGTGGCGAGACATCAAAATTTGTCATGACGCCATGGACATGCCCTTTAACAAAAACTCAAGATCTCCACAAGTTAACATTGCACAGGCCTTTAGATTAGACTGACTACAAAAAATACATTAATCTCAAAAAAATATGCACTCCGTTGAAAGTTTATAGGTGGCGCTATCGAGCCATTTTGCCACACCCAATGGAATATTGGCCTTCAGATCTGTTCAGGCCAGGACCCTTATCACACATGTGAAGTTTGGGCAAGATCGGACACTTTATGCCTGAGATATAACATCTTTTATTCCCATGACGAGACATCGAACTTCGTCACTGCGCCATGGACACGCCTTTTAACAAAAACTCAAGATCTTCACAACTAAACATCACACAGGTCTTTAGATTAGACTGACCACAAAAAAGACATTGATGTCATAAAATTTCTAGAAATAGTCTGTCACAGTGTAAAATATGTCACTTCCTGTTGCCAATAGGTAGCGCTATGACTATAACTGAATATGGGCATGTAGATCTGTTCAGGTCAAGAGTCTCATCCAACATGTGAAGTTTGGGGCAGATTGGACATTGTATGTCTGAGTTACAGCAACTTCCTTTTTCATGGCGAAACATCGAAATTTGTCAGGCCGCCATGGACACACCTTTTAACGAAACCTCAAGTCCTTTGCAATTTAACATCGCAAATGGCTTTAGATTACACTGACCAAGTTTGGTGTTCATCTGAATAAATCTCTAGGAGGAGTTCGTTAAAGTACAACCCCTGAAAATGGCAAAAACAACACCAATTTTGCAGGGAAAATTCAAAATAACCGACTTCCTGTTGGGATTCGGATTTCGTACCAAGAGACTTTTTTGTAGATATTGGTGAGTTACATGTGTGTACCAATTTTTGTACATGTACGTGAAACATAGCTCGAGGCACATTCCGTTGAAAGTGTATAGGTGGCGCTATCGAGCCATTCTGCCACACCCTGTGGAATATTGGCCTGCAGATCTGTTCAGGTCAGGACTCTTATCACACATGTGAAGTTTGGGGAAGATCGGACATTTTATGCCTGAGTTATAACATCTGTTATTCCCATGGCGAGACATCGAACTTCGCCATGGTGCCGTGGACACGCCTTTTAACGAAAACTCAAGATCTTCACAACTGAACATCGCACAGGCCTTTAGATTAGACTGACCACAAAAAATACATTGATGTCAAAACATTTCTAGGAGTAGTTCGTAGTTCGTTAAAACAGATTTAATAAATGATATTTTGCAGCAGTTTTCATTTTCAAAAGCGATCGAGAAGTCATGCTATTGACTTTCAAAAATCGCTTGTGCAGCCTTCCATTGAGTCTCCAGTATTACTGCCCCCTAAAGAAAGATACTTCAATTGTTCTGAACCAGTATGACATTCAAAGTCTTCTATTTCAACTTCAAAAGGTGTGTCTCATTCTGATTTCTAAATGAACATTTCAATTCAGATTGTACACTCATATGTAAATCAGGACACATGCTATTGAATTAAATAAAAAAAAAAAAGATCCATTCAATTCCATTCAATTTATTTTTTATTTTTTTGACAGTTGTCCCTTATTTTTCCTGAGCAGTTAAACTGTCCACTATTCTTCAAACTCTTTGGATAAATTGTGCCAAGCTTCTGACATAATTCAGTTATTATTTTGTCTTGTGGACTATATGTAAAAATCTTTGATACAGCATATCTTATTCAGGGGAGCACTAAAAATAAAACTCATAAATAATACCTCTTAAATTAGTAATATAATTAAAATTGTGCCCACAAACTGCAATCATTTTTTTTTTGCTTTGATAGCTAGCAAATGTATATATTTATTTATCTTTTTACCGTTATTTATAATCACATTTCTAAATGTTACAATCCAAAATAAACAATTTAAATAAATTCCTGCTTATATATTTTCTGTATGTACATGACATTTTAATTAAGCATGATTTTTAAATACTGTCTGTAATTGTTTTTGTTATTATCATATATATATATATTGTGACGAGTCAGCTGCCTCCTCCCTGATTGTCACCGGCACCCCGTCCTAAATCGCCGCCCTTCACCAGGCTCCCGACTGGAGTGGGTGTGTGAGAGGAGGGGCGCTGGACGAGTCAGGGCTGGCGGCGTGTGATGGGGCACACCTGATGTGAATGGAGCCTGATCCCCGACGCTGTGTAAAAGCCCAACGCGCCTCTCCTCGGGAGACCGGTCTCTTCAAACTGGCTGTTATTAAGCCTCTCATAAAAAAGCCACAACTTGACCCCAGAGAACTTGTTAATTATAGACCAATCTCGAATCTCCCTTTTCTGTCCAAGATACTAGAAAAGGTGGTATCCTCACAATTATATTCCTTCTTAGAGAATAATGGTATACAGTATGTGAGGATTTCCAGTCAGGATTTAGACCATATCATAGTACTGAGACTGCTCTCCTTAGAGTTACAAATGATCTGCTCTTATCATCTGATCGTGGGTGTATCTCTCTATTAGTTTTATTGGATCTTAGTGCTGCGTTTGACACAATTGACCACAACATTCTTTTGCATAGACTTGAACACTTTGTTGGCATCAGTGGAAGTGCATTAGCATGGTTTAAATCGTACTTATATGACCGCCATCAGTTCGTAGCAGTGAATGAAGATGTATCATATCGATCACAAGTGCAGTATGGAGTACCTCAAGGCTCAGTACTAGGGCCGCTACTCTTCACGCTTTATATGTTACCCTTGGGAGATATCATCAGGAAACATGGTGTTAGTTTTCACTGTTATGCTGATGATACGCAGCTCTATATTTCCTCGCAGCCTGGTGAAACACACCAATTTGAAAAACTAATGGAATGCATAGTCGATATAAAAAATTGGATGACGAGTAATTTCTTACTGCTAAATTCAGAAAAAACAGAGGTGTTAATCATAGGGCCTAAAAACTCTGCTTATAATAAACTAGAACACTGTCTAAGACTTGATGGTTGCTCTGTCAATTCTTCGTCATCAGTTAGGAACCTAGGTGTGCTACTTGATCGCAATCTTTCCTTAGAAAGCCACGTTTCTAGCATTTGTAAAACTGCATTTTTCCATCTCAAAAATATATCTAAATTACGGCCTATGCTCTCAATATCAAATGCAGAAATGTTAATCCATGCATTTATGACTTCAAGGTTAGACTATTGTAATGCTTTATTGGGTGGTTGTTCTGCACGCTTGGTAAACAAACTACAGCTAGTCCAAAATGCAGCAGCAAGAGTTCTTACTAGAACCAGGAAGTATGACCATATTAGCCCGGTCCTGTCCACACTGCACTGGCTCCCTATCAAACATCGTATAGATTTTAAAATATTGCTTATTACTTATAAAGCCCTGAATGGTTTAGCACCTCAGCATTTGAATGAGCTCCTTTTACATTATACTCCTCTATGTCCGCTACGTTCTCAAAACTCAGGCAATTTGATAATACCTAGAATATCAAAATCAACTGCGGGCGGAAGATCCTTTTCCTATTTGGCGCCTAAACTCTGGAATAACCTACCTAACATTGTTCGGGAGGCAGACACACTCTTGCAGTTTAAATCTAGATTAAAGACCCATCTCTTTAATCTGGCATACACATAACATACTAATATGCTTTTAATATCCAAATCCGTTAAAGGATTTTTAGGCTGCATTAATTAGGTAAACCGGAACCGGAAACACTTCACATAACACCGTACTTTCTACATCATTAGAAGAATGGCATCTACGCTAATATTTGTCTGTTTCTCTATTGTTCCGAGGTCACCGTGGCCACGAGATCCAGTCTGTGTCCAGATCAGAGGGTCACTGCAGTCACCCGGATCCAGTACGTATCCAGACCAGATGGTGGATCAGCACCTAGAAAGGACCTCTACTGCCCTGAAAGACAGCGGAGACCAGGACAACTAGAGCCCCAGATACAGATCCCCTGTAAAGACCTTGTCTCAGAGGAGCACCAGGACAAGACCACAGGAAACAGATGATTCTTCTGCACAATCTGACTTTGCTGCAGCCTGGAATTGAACTACTGGTTTTCGTCTGGTCAGAGGAGAACTGACCCCCCAACTGAGCCTGGTTTCTCCCAAGGTTTTTTCTCCATTCTGTCACCGATGGAGTTTCGGTTCCTTGCC
Organism: Carassius gibelio; assembly: GCF_023724105.1. Lineage (NCBI taxonomy): Eukaryota > Metazoa > Chordata > Actinopteri > Cypriniformes > Cyprinidae > Carassius > Carassius gibelio. Next base: position 23,555,072 of record NC_068391.1, read on the forward strand.
ACTGTCGCCTCTGGCTTGCTTAGTTGGGGTCACTTCATCTACAGCGATATCATTGACTTGATTGCAAATAAAAACAGACACTATTTCAACTGAACAGAGATGACATAACTGAATTCAATGATGAACTGCCTTTAACTATCATTTTGCATTATTGAGACACTGTTTTCCAAATGAATGTTGTTCAGTGCTTTGACGCAATGTATTTTGTTTAAAGCACTATATAAATAAAGGTGATTGATTGATTGATTGATTGAGGAGAACTGGACCCGTTTACACGGCCGACGGGCCAGGATGCCGGGCCGTCCATCCCCTACCAGCGCCGCGGCCAACGAGAGAGAGACGCGGCTGTTAGGAGAAGCCACCGCCCCTCGCGCCCCGGACCGAGGAGGGGAGCGCGTGCGGCCGCCGGACTCCGCCCCTTACCTGGACCCTTCCTCGATGAACACTGCCCGATCCACACGAACCCCGCAGCACAACGAGGACACCAGATCCCCTGTTATTTTGGACACTATCCCCCTTTGGCCACTTTTATTCCCGGTGCTATTTTATGATTTCTGTTAATAAAAGCCTCTCCGAGGCCTGACGCCACTCCCACTGTGTCTGTCTTGTGCTCCTCCCGTGACTATATATATATATATATATATATAATGATGTTCATTAAACAAAATAATTTCCTGTTTGAATATATTTTCTGTATATGTCACTGAAATAACATTTGGGACTTTCCTTAATATTTTACTCAAAAGTACAGTAACTTTTGTTTTAAAAAAGGTAATGCATGGACAGAAATTTTATGCATAGGCCGTAATTTAGATATATTTTTGAGATGGTACTCCATACTGCACTTCTGTTCTGTGCTTTCTCTCATTGAGTGTCCACTTGTGTCGCAGTTTCGCTGTTCATTTCTCTGCCGTTGCAGGTCGTTGGCTGCTTTGGGCTGAAGGATGTCCATCACAGTTCTCTGCTGGGTGGTCCTCTTGAGCTGGCAGGGCTGGATGTCTGTGGAATGTCTGTGACATACTGGCACACTTGTTGGAACACCAGTGATAGGGAGAGACAGAAGGCAAATGCAAGTACATACAGAGTACGTAAAGCTATCCTTATGGGGAACGTCTGCATGGGCCGTGTAAGGTGAATAGCTGGTGAGGGGCAGCTAGTGAGGTAGGTTTTTGTGTTTGTGAACATAGAGAGAGTGTGAGTAACTTTGTTGATGGGGCTATAAGCAGGGGTCATCTAATACATGTGATCAATCTATTACTCAAAGCACTGATGGTTCACAGGTTTTGGTCACTAGGAATGTATCAAATAAAACAAAAATAAAATAAAATCAGAAAGAGACAGAGGGAAAATGAAAAGGGCTTTCCTTATTTAGTTGAAGCTAGGAGATATGACTAAGCGGTTATCACTTGTTCAAAGGTATGTAGCATGGTCATGAAACCTAGGGAGACTGTTAGCTGCGCTAGCAGGGACACACCAAACACCTCAAGGTTATCAACAGAAACAATAAGAATTGTTTCTAGTTTGCTCAGGGGCCTGGTGTAAGAAGGGTAATAGAAGATACAGGAATTAGGCTATTAAAAACTGTACAACTCATTAAGGGGACAACAGTTGTGAGAACTGCTCAAACCTATAACCTATAGTAACTAAAATAAGGAAAAGGTAAAATGAAAATGTCCTAATAGCTTTAGGAAACTAAAAAGAAATGAAAAAATAATCAAAGTGATTTAATTAAATCTCAGATTTAATTAGAATCAATTTAGGTGAATGTATACCTTCAAGCTTAAAAGTAAATTAATGAAATTGAATTACAGAGAGGTAGAATACAGTCAAAATGACAATAACACAAATCAGCATGTGAGGAGGGGCAAACCTGAGTCTAACAGGTGTTAGAACAAACAGGAAGTGAAACCAAGAGAGAGAGAGAGAAAGAGAGAGAGGAGTGGTTTGAGAGTTACACTTTATGCACACACCTATCTAAGTGTCAGTCAGATGCTGACAGCTAGCAGTTGAGGTAAAGGGCTTAGCTTAGCCTGTGTGGCTGCTATAAAGAGTTAGCTTTGGCTACATGCAGTCCTTTGTTTACACAAAGGTCTGTGAAGTATGTGCGGTTTTCATATTAGCCCAGAAGAGTCTGCTCACATTTCAGGAGTCATTGCTAGGAGACCAATGCAAGCATGTGCCAGCCTGCATAGGAACTCACATGTGGTCAGATGAGGTGGGCTCAGTCATGACGTCATATGCAACTCATTCTCAAATTAAAACAGCATGTTCACTTCACAGGCAATGATGAATTCATAGTTAGCTACGCTAGGATAACACCATTAATTTGACATAAATGTTTCACATGAGCGGGTCACTATGAATACAGTGATACGTAACATATAATAAGGCCTTAAATTGGTGAAATGAGGAGCATCGCTCAGATCACCTATAACAGTGTTGAAAGTGGTGATTTCTTCGCCCAAGATCCGACTGATTTATTCTGGTACAATTTATATGGGCTGCTACTCTGAGATTTCTTTGTCTGAAAAGTCGTACCCTCTAAAATCAGGTTAGTTTCTTATCATACGATTTAAACACATTATAGCACTGAAAACTTTGTACTGCTTGTAGCAAGGCACATTCAAGCAATAGTTTTATCTGATTTTGATCAGAAACTGGGGCGCACAAGTATAAGAAGTAGTTTTGGGCCGTTATCTGCGTTAACGTGCTGCGTTAATGGGAGACTCTTATCGGGCGATAAAAAAAATAAAAGAATCGCCGTTAATCTATTCTCAAAGTTGGGTTTGGAGCTGGGTGTATACTAAGCAAGCTATGATTATTTTCACCTTGATATTTTATATAACCGACTTACTGTGGCCAGCCTAAAAATATGCTCAGGACAGTTGACGGGCCACTGCTGCGCGTCATCATGAAAGCTTATCTTTTTAACGTGTTTTTAAGCCTTATCGCTTATCGATTTAAACATTAAAGCATCCAAAAAGATGTGAAAGAGCCCAATTCAGTACTCGCAGTGTTCTGTTGTTCAGGGCTCACGCAGGGAAAGGCATCTCAAAACACTTGAACATCGAATTTGCTTATTTTTGCTCTTGTGCCGGCAAATACATACAAAATATAAAATGTCAAAATATCCACCTTGGAAATTATGCTAAAAAAAACTGTCATGTATTTCTTAAGTGAAAGTAAACAGTTGAGGAAAAAAATGGGATGTTGATTATATTGGATGCGTTCATCGTCTCTTAAAGTGACCGTGCCTAATTTAGCTACTGGCTGCTGTAATGTTAATCCAAGAAAATGAAAATGAAAATCACTCACTGCTCTTGACTATACCAAAAATTATTTTTGATATATATAGCAAAAGTGTAATAATGTGAGAAATGTTGAAGGTGTCTGAATAAATGTATGTTTGATTGTATATTTCATTTTTACATTGAAGACTATCCAGTGCTATTTTACATTTAATTATTTGGTTTCTGTACCTTGACACCTACAAACTTGTAACATTGTGTAGATAGCACAAATAATTAAAAATAAACAAACATACAAATGAAACAATTTCAAAAAGGGCCCACTGGTACAACCTTCAGCAGGGCCCCGCTGACCCCAGCTATGGCCCTGCTCACGCCTATATCACACATACTCCGTCTGCAGTGCATATGCAGTCCGTGTGTGTTACGTATGTGGTGCAGCACGAACTCAATGTGCTTTCACACAGGACACGTTTGCAGTTTGCTACTCAGTACGTAAACGATCGCTGCACTGCTGCAGATGCAACGCTCCTGGAACGCAACTGGAATCCGTTAATATGCGTGCATAAAAAAATATGAAACGCATACGGACTGCAGACGTAGTATGTGTGAAACAGGCGTAAGGTTGTATGCACCTTCTGCAATGTGGAATTAGTTTACCGATTTTTCAAGCACTTTGTGATGCATTTGGGAAACAGGAGATGAGCCCCTTTTCTAATGCACCACCTAGCTTGATAAACCCCTTCTCAAAGACTTACTGTTTGTCAATTTTATTTGGGTAACACACATATTCTGAATGCCTTCGGCAAAATTAATTTTGATTAATTTCAAGATCACAGTGAGATTAATCTAGATTAAAAAAAAATGCCCACAACTAATAATAAGTTACTACAACTTATGAGACAGACGCATACGATTGATTACTGGGTCTGCTTGCAAGCAATGTTTAAAATTATGCCACCATTCTAAATTACTGCTTGTACTACATAAAGTAGGAAAACTATTGTTTTCCTTGTTATGTGAATGCTGGGATGTTCCTGGCTAGCTTGTTGAGGTCTCTGGGGGTCACATCATGCACTGCAGCAGGGATGCTTGGAAGGGACCCCCTCCTCTCTGTGGTTGCTGTAGGTATTATGGTTCTGTCTGCTAAGTTGTTAAGCAGAAATTGCTGGCTCGTCCTTTGTAGTTTGGCTTGTCCCATGTAGCAAGTCTGAGGGAATTAGCACTGCTGAGCAAGAGTGAGGGAGTAGAGTAACACTACCACTGTGGTTCCTATTGCAGCCTATAAGACTACTTGAGTTCTCTCTGGACAGGTCAAGTTCGTCTTGAGTTTTCTCCAGCCACTCCAGGTCCGGTGGAGTGGAGGGAGTTACAGTACCATGGAAACGGGGCGGCAGCTCAACTGACAAGTAGCAAACTTTCTCCTCTCTCACGGTTGTTTTTACTGCTTTCAGGTACGTTTAGTCCCTAAAATTACACAAATAATACATACAACTTTTACTGACACTTTCTTACATGTAATTGACATGCTTCGGTTGAATATTTACTTTACAGAAATGGTTCAGTGTCATGGGAATAAGTCCATTATCATCACAACCATGAGCTAAAATCTTTAAATGGACAGAATCACATTTTTTTTTTCATCAATATGACGTTTTTTTTTTTTTTGTTGTTGTTTTGTTTTTTTTTGTAGAAAGTTAAGTTTAAAATCACAAACCAAATCAAGTAATTTCATTCGCAAATAAAATTAATTACCATAGAAAGTTTTTTTCAAGTTAAGAGCTTATTTGTCACATTTGTGTTGTAAAATTAAAAACTTCTACAGTTAATTAAATTGGGAAAGCATCAAATAAAAACTATCACAAAAATAGAGTCCTAAATAATGTGCAAAAATAACATCGGGTCCAGTCAAAAATGTATTGGCTTTCATATCTGTCCTTCATATCTATCACAAGCAATATAAAATTAACTGCAACTTTGATAAAAGTGTGTGCATAGCAACAGAGTTTGTGGCTCACTGTCTTTTGGTTCTGCATTTTGAATAATGATATTTGCTTTAAAGTCTGTAATGGAAAAGCTGCAATGTTTTTGACTTCTGTGACCACTGGATGAAGAAATCAGATGTGTTTTAAAAACCACACTGGCTAAAAGGGCACCTTCAAGTTTCATTTAAAAAAAAATGGCTCCTTATATGTTTGGAGTAATAGTGAAAGTGAAAGTGAAAGTGAGAAAGTGAAGTGACATTCAGCCAAGTATGGTGACCCATACTCAGAATTTGTGCTCTGCATTTAACCCATCCGAAGTGTACACACACAGAGCAGTGAACACACACACTGTGAGCACACACCCGGAGCAGTGGGCAGCCATTTATGCTGCGGCGCCCGGGGAGCAGTTGGGGTTCAATGCCTTGCTCAAGGGCACCTAAGTCATGGTATTGAAGGTGGAGAGAGCACTGTACATGCACTCCCCCCACCCACAATTCCTCCCGGCCCGGGACTCGAACTCGCAACCTTTCGATTGGGAGTCCGACTCTCTAACCATTAGGCCACGACGGGTGTTTTACAAATTTCCTTAAAGTTACACAATTCACCATTCAATGTTAAGTGACTCTCACGTGAAAATATACACTTGTGTGATCTTAAAAGGTGAGACTTCAACCAGTGGTTTTAAAGGAGCAGATGCAATCTGTGTAGAGGCAGGGTAGTTGGCAGTATCTTCCCTGGTAGTGGCACAATTGGTCATGTTTCAAAAGGACCTCCTGGGTAGGGTGTTCAAATCTGCATATCTTGCACTGCATCAACCTAATCAGCAAAAAAAGCAATGCAGCTAATGTTAGAGCTAATTCTTTTGGCAACAACATAAGATTTTATTTTATTTTTTACCACCAGGTATACATTAATTCATTGCTGGAGAACGATATAAAATAACAACTTAAAGGGATAGTTCACCAAAAAATCATAATAATGTTATTAATAACTCACCCTCATGTCGTTCCAAACCAGTAAGACCTCTATTTATCTTCAGAACACAGTTTAAGATATTTAAGATTTAGATTCCATGTGACATCATGTGACCAAAATGTATTTTCGATGCATCAAAAAATTCTAACTGACCCTCAGATGCCACATGGACTACTTTGATGATGTTTTTCTTACCTTTCTGGACATGGACAGTATACTGTACACACAGCTTCAATGGAAAGACTGAGAGCTCTTGGACTAAATCTAAAATATCTTAAACTGTGTTCCAAAGATAAACGGAGGTCTTACGGGTTTGAAGCAACATGAGGGTACAGAATTGAACACTTTGTTGGCATCAGTGGAAGTGCATTAGCATGGTTTAAATCGTACTTATATGACCGCCATCAGTTCGTAGCAGTGAATGAAGATGTATCATATCGATCACAAGTGCAGTATGGAGTACCTCAAGGCTCAGTACTAGGGCCGCTACTCTTCACGCTTTATATGTTACCCTTGGGAGATATCATCAGGAAACATGGTGTTAGCTTTCACTGTTATGCTGATGATACTCAGCTCTATATTTCCTCGTAGCCCGGTGAAACACACCAATTTGAAAAACTAATGGAATGCATAGTCGATATAAAAAATTGGATGACGAGTAATTTCTTACTGCTAAATTCAGAAAAAACAGAGGTGTTAATCATACGGCCTAAAAACTCTGCTTGTAATAACCTAGAACACTGTCTAAGACTTGATGGTTGCTCTGTCAATTCTTCGTCATCAGTTAGGAACCTAGGTGTGCTACTTGATCGCATTCTTTCCTTAGAAAGCCACGTTTCTAGCATTTGTAAAACTGCAGTTTTCCATCTCAAAAATATATCTAAATTACGGCCTATGCTCTCAATGTCAAATGCAGAAATGTTAATCCATGCATTTATGACTTCAAGGTTAGACTATTGTAATGCTTTATTGGGTGGTTGTTCTGCACGCTTGGTAAACAAACTACAGCTAGTCCAAAATGGAGCAGCAAGAGTTCTTACTAGAACCTGGAAGTATGACCATATTAGCCCGGTCCTGTCCACACTGCACTGGCTTCCTATCAAACATCGTATAGATTTTAAAATATTGCTTATTACTTATAAAACCCTGAATGGTTTAGCACCTCAGTATTTGAATGAGCTCCTTTTACATTATACTCCTCTACGTCCGCTACGTTCTCAAAACTCAATTGAGACTCAACAGGCAATTTGATAATACCTAGAATATCAAAATCAACTCCGGGCGGCAGATCCTTTTCCTATTTGGCGCCTAAACTCTGGAATAACCTACCTAACATTGTTCGGGAGGCAGACACACTCTTGCAGTTTAAATCTAGATTAAAATTGGCCGGCAGCCATATCACCCTGAAGCCCAAGACCGGTTGCCCACTGAATCTAAGCAGGGCTGAGCCTGGTCAGTACCTGGATGGGAGACCTCCTGAGAAAACTAGGTTGCTGCTGGAAGAGGTGCTAGTGAGGCCAGCAGGGGGTGCTCACCCTGTGGTCTGTGTTGGTCCTAGCGCCCCAGTGTAGTGATGGGGACACTATACTGTCAACAAGCACCGTCCTTCGGATGAGACGTTAAACCGAGGTCCTGACTCTCTGTGGTCATTAAAAATCCCAGGATGTCTTTCGGAAAGAGTAGAGGTGTGACCTCGGCATCCTGGCTAAATTCGCCCATTGGTCTCTGACCATCATGGCCTCCTAACAATCCCCATATCTACTGATTGGCTTCATCACTCTGTCTCCTCTCCACCAGTAAGCTGGTGTGTGGTGGGCGTTCTGGCGCAATATGGCTGCCGTCGCATCATCCAGGTGGATGCTGCACACTGGTGGTGGATGAGGAGATACCCCCTGTCTATGTAAAGCGCTTTGAGTGTCTAGAAAAGCGCTATATAAATGTAAAGAATTATTATTATTATTATTATAAAGACCCATCTCTTTAACCTGGCATACACATAACATACTAATATGCTTTTAATATCCAAATCCGTTAAAGGATTTTTAGGCTGCATTAATTAGGTAAACTGGAACCGGAAACACTTCACATAACACCGTACTTTCTACATCATTAGAAGAATGGCATCTACGCTAATATTTGTCTGTTTCTCTCTTGTTCCGAGGTCACCGTGGCCAACGGATCCAGTCTGTATCCAGATCAGAGGGTCACTGCAGTCGCCCGGATCCAGTACGTATCCAGACCAGATGGTGGATCAGCACCTAGAAAGGACCTCTACTGCCCTGAAAGACAGCGGAGACCAGATACAGATCCCCTGTAAAGACCTTGTCTCAGAGGACCACCAGGACAAGACCACAGGAAACAGATGATTCTTCTGCACAATCTGACTTTGCTGCAGCCTGGAATTGAACTACTGGTTTCGTCTGGTCAGAGGAGAACTGGCCCCCCAACTGAGCCTGGTTTCTCCCAAGTTTTTTCAACGACGGACAATGACGCCTGGCTGAACAAATTCTGTACAGAGCTCGGATACCATAACCTCGCCTTCCTCACAAAGTACAATCCACCACCTCCCCACGCTGGTCCATCTGGCACGGCAAATTCTGAAAACGTATCGGACACCGTCGATGGTTGCATCGGGGTAATTAGACATAAGATCATTAAAGCTGTTGTTGTCATAATTCTGGAAAATCTGGTTGACAAGCAGCTGAAGAAAGATTGTTACAGATGTCAGGTCGATCATCCTTCGCAAACACAACATTCATGTCTCTATGAGGCACCTGCGTACTATTTTCTGGGATGTTTTGAACAACTCTCGCATAAATTGTGTAAACCTGATCTGAAACTCATTCTGGCACAAACCTTGAAACTGTTTGGTTTAACACCGCATCAGCAAAGAATTCAGGGGGTTGTCGACGGCGTTCTGTGTGAGCGCAGAGATGAGATGTACATAGTGGAAGGTCTGGCAGAACTCCGGATGAAACTTGTGGATGAAACTTGCGAGCAGGCCATTTACGACGCTGTTAACAGCTAGAAGAAGAGTACACCTGCTGATTCTGATTAACCGGGGGACATGGGTAACCTCTGCAGCACAAACTGTCTGGAAAAACTCATATTTAAACAAAGCATTAAGAGTGAAATAACTTTTTTATTGTATAAGATTATAGATGATGAGAGTGAATGTTATGTGGACAATAAACGTTTAACGAAATTAAAAAAACAAATGTTAGCTGTGAGGGGCATGTCGGAGGAGTGGTGTGTAATGACAACTCAGTGCCTCACAAACAGGTGTAACCCACGCATGACTGTTAAAAATATTCTTGAACTTATGCCTGAATGTGAAGAAAGTCTTAAAATAGGTAACATTTTATGTATTTGTACTTATGTAACCGATGTGTGTGTAATGTTGTTGTCAAGAAATGATCCAATAGATGTATATAAAATTATTGACATGCTGTGACGGTTGGGTTTGGGAAAACACAAGGAGAGGGTAGGATCCAATTGCAAGTATGGGTTTTTATTTACAGAAGGGAAAAATACAAAATAAACAGTCATGGGAGACAAACCAAACAAAAGAGGGAACCGGATGAAACGGATAAGAACTCGGAGGAACAAGAAGGTAACGGGAAGACTCGGGAGACGAGCACAACTCACACATAGGGTAAGGACTCCATACAGACAACAGAGAAAGACAGCTCTATATAGGGAGACTAATGACAAAGGATTGTCAGCACCTGTGCGATTTAATTGGAGTGCAATTACTGTGACGACATGACCAGACTAGCGGAATTAAAGTGCCTATGGTGAAGTGCCTAAGGAGAAGTGAGCTCACTAGGGGACACCCAGGAAAACAGAGACTGACAGCGTGACATTACCCCCTCCCCTACGGAGCAGCTCCCAGATGCTCCACCTGAAACCCCGGAAAACCCAACAGAAAAAGAGGTAGGAGGGAGGTGAAGTGGCGGCGGACAGGGGGGAGGGACGGAGGGTCAGAAAACAGAGACAAACAACCAGGTGGAATGTAGAGACAAAGACAGGACAACCAGGTAAAATGGAAGAAAACAGAGACGGAACAACCAGATGGAATGGCGAGGCAGAAGCAGGAGAGGTGAAACACAAAACAAGGAGTCCAGGAGGGTGGTGGACCGGCGGAGGAAAAACAAAGGGGAGGGACGGAGGGCCAGGTCCAAAGGAGGAAAATAGACAAACAAATGCAAACAAAAACATGGGTAGTAGAGGACATTCTCCCAGGGCACACGTCAAGGCAGAAACCCCCCCAGGGCGGAGTGGAAGACCACCACATCCTCGTAGTCAAGGCCAGAGTCCCCCAGGGCGGAGCGGAAGACCACCACATCCTCGTAGTCAAGGCCAGAGTCCCCCAGGGCGGAGCGGAAGACCACCACATCCTCGCAGTCAAGGCCAGAGTCCCCCAGGGCGGAGCTGAAGACCACCATGTCCTCGCGGTCTAGGCCGGAGTCCCCCAGGGCGGAGCGGAAGACCACCACATTCTTGTGGCCGACCCCATGGGAGGACGAAGATCACCGGTGACTTGACTCAGTCCTCGAAGATCACCGGTGACTAGCCTTGTCTCTGGAGAGTTCATGGGAACCTGACTCGACTCTGAAAGGTCAATAGTGACAAGCCCTGACTCTGGAAGGCCATCTGTAACTAGCCCTGACTCTGGAAAGCCATCTGTGACTAGCCCTGACTCTGGAAGGCCATCGGTAACTAGCCCTGACTCTGGAAGGCCATCGGTGACTAGCCCTGACTCTGGAAGGCCATCGGTGACTAGCCCTGACTCTGGAAGGTCATCGGTGACTAACCCTAGCTCTGGAAGGTCGACGGTGACTAACCCTGACTCTGGAGGGTCCACGAACACCTGACTCGACTCCGGAGGGTCAACCGGGAACTGACTCAACTCTGAACAGTCAATGGGCACCTGACTTGACTTAAGACTGCCTGTGGAGACGTGAGACACCTCTGCTTCAGGCACTGCCTCTGGAACGGCCTCGGGCACCGCCTCAGTCACCACATTGGGAACGGCCTCGGGCACCGCCTCAGTCACCACATTGGGAACGGCCTCGGTCACCGCCTCGGCCTCCGGAACAACAGCGGGCACTGCCTCGGCCTCCGGAAAAACAGCGGGCACTGCCTCGGCCTCCGGAACAACAGCGGGCACTGCCTCGGGAACTGCATCGGGCGCCGCCTCGGGAACTGCATCGGGCGCTGCCTCGGGAACTGCATCGGGCGCCGCCTCGGGAACTGCATCGGGCGCTGCCTCGGGAACTGCATCGGGCGCCGCCTCGGGAACTGCATCGGGCGCCGCCTCGGGAACAGCATCGGGCGCCGCCTCGGGAACTGCATCGGGCACCGCCTCGGGGAACTGCATCGGGCACCACCTCGGGAACTGCATCGGGCACCGCCTCGGCATCTCGAACAGCATCGTGCACCGCCTCGGCATCTCGAACAGCATCGTGCACCGCCTCGGCATCTCGAACAGCATCGTGCACCGCCTCGGCATCTCGAACAGCATCGGGCACCGCCCTGGGAACAGCATCAGGCACCGCCTCGGGAACCGCCTCGGGAACTGCATCGGGCACCGCCTCGGCATCTCGAACAGCATCGTGCACCGCCTCGGCATCTCGAACAGCATCGGTCACCGCCTCGGGAACGTCCTCCTGGACGGCAGTGGCCCGCTCGGGAACGTCCTGCTGGACGGCAGCGGCCCGCTCGGGAACGTCCTTCTGGACGGCAGTGGCCCGCTCGGGAACGTCCTCCTGGACGGCAGCGGCCCGCTCGGGAACGTCCTCCAGACCTTGAGGAACGGCAGACGCCTGTCTCCTCCTCCGTCCTTTATGATGGCGAGTCGGTGGCACCTTATCAGGAGACTCAGGCGTTGAATCGGCCATCTTGTGCTGTGGTGCTAGGCTGGCGGCCATCATGGGTTGTGGCGCTGGACTGGCGACCATCTTGTACTGTGGCGCTGGACTGGCGGCCATCTTGTACTGTGACGCTGGTCTGGCGGCCATCTTGTGCTGTGGCGCTGGATTAGCGGCCATCTTGTGCTGTGGCGCTGGGTTAGCGGCCATCTTGTGCTGTGGCGCTGGGTCAGCGGCCATCTTGTGCTGTGGCTCTGAGCGGGCGGTCATCTTGTGCTGTGACACTGGGTCGGCTACCATCTTGTGCTGTGGTGCTGGGTTGGCGGCCATTTTGTGCAGCAGCACAGGACTGGCGGCCATCTTGTACTGTGGCGCTGGACTGGCGGCCATCTTGTACTGTGGCGCTGGACTGGCGGCCATCTTGTACTGTGGCGCTGGACTGGCGGCCATTTTGTGCCGATGCACAGGACTGGCGGCCATCTGGTTCCACGGCGCTGGCTCGGCCGATCTGCGTTTCCCCTCTCCTCTCGGGACATACTGGGGAACTGGCAGCCCCCAACTGAATCCCGGGTCGACGGGCGCCCACAGTGGAGATCGCTGCCGGACCTCCTCCCGGCTGTTTGTTCCGGAGCGACCTCCCCTGTGCGATTTAAATGGAGTGCAATTACTGTGACGACATGATCAGACTAGCGGAATTAAAGTGCCTATGGTGAAGTGCCTAAGGAGAAGTGAGCTCACTAGTGTGTGTGAAATTCCTTCAATATCTAGATGAATTTCCTTTCAAATTGAACTTGTATGTGTCTTCTGCAACGATTGCAAATAAAAAGTTTTTGACCCTAATAACTCTGTCATTGTTTTGTGTAAACAGTAGTAGTGGTAAGATGTCTGAATTAATGAAAAAAGTGTACTACAACCCAGCGCACCCTGGTTCTTTGGGAGGTAAAGAACGATTAAAACGCGGTGTACTACATGAATACGGGGTAACTCTGAAGGATAAAGAAATATCAGATTGGCTATCATCTCAGGACACTAATACATTACACAAGACAGCACCTATCAAATACAAACGTAATAGAGTGATAGTGTACGGAAAAGATGTACAGTTTCAAGCAGATCTTGTTGACATGTCTGCTTTTTCGAAAGAAAACAACGGTATCAAATTTTTATAGACTTGTATAGATGTTTTTAGTAATTATGCATGGGTGCGTCCGCTGAAGAATAAGACAGGTGCAGAGGTAACGAAAGCATTCGCCTCTAAACTCAAAGAAAACCGTATACCTCAAAAATTACAGACCGATAAAGGTACAGAATTTTTCAAGAAACATTTCCAACAACTGATGAAAAAGTATAACATACATCATTTTGCTACGGCAAGTGATGTGAAAGCGTCTTGTGTGGAGCGATTTAATCGCACTATTAAATCATTTATGGCTCGGTTTTTAACGGCTATCAATTCAAAGCGTTACTACAATATCTTACAAGATCTTATAGAAGGATATAACGCCAGTTATCACAAAAGTATTAAAATGTGACCGTTGGACGTTAATAAAGAAAATGAGACAGATGTGTTCAAAAATCTGTATGGAAAGTTACGTAAAGGAACACCTATCTTTAAGTATAAAATAGGAGATTTAGTTAGAGTTTCAAAAGTTAGAGGTGTATTTTCGAAGGGTTATGAACAGAATTACACCGAGGAATATTTCACTATAGCCGCTCGTATACCACGAAACCCTCCAGTATACAGACTACAAGATTATGACGGTGATGTTATCGACGGTTGCTTTTATGAAAAGGAATTACAAAAGATCATTGTGAACCAAGACAAATCGTTTAAAATAGAAAAGATTTTAGATCGAAAAAAGAGTGGTCGCCAAGTGCTTTGTCTTGTCAAGTGGCTGGGGTGGCCTACTAAGTTTTCCTCATGGTTACCAGAAAAGGAGATCTGTATGAACCTCAAAGGTCAATGGGAAGTCGGTTTAATCGAATTTTATTATCCTAATTCCTGGTATACATTTAAAGAGGAGGATGCCGCCTTTATTATTAACACCGCCCCTAATATACTGGGATATGATGAGATTACAAAGAGGACAGTGATGTGATTATCTACATTAAAGAAAAAAATCTGCAAAATGTATCTAAAGTGTGCAATACGTTAAAACTGGGTTATTATGAAGATGTACTATTTCTGGTTAGAGAAATCAACGCCAACCTTCCACCAAAAGTCACACTTGGTTACGATCACATCAAAAACAGGATATTTCTAAAAGCACCGACAAACACATCTTTGATATTTTATGGGAAGTTGGCTATTATTCTAGGATTAAAGTCTGGTGTGTCTCTAGGAACTGCAAAGCAGCAACCTGAAAATAGTTCTGACGGCGCACCCGTTGTCACATACGCACAGCATCAAGCTGACATAAGAGGTGCATTTTATAGCATGTACATATACAGTGATATGATCGAATATCAACCAGTAGGTGATTCGTACGTACCGCTACTGAGAACTGTACATATAGACGGTACATCTAATGACAGCATCAGTGTTAGATTCGACAAGCCGCATTACGTACCTGTGAATAAATCTAATATTACAGATATCTGCATAGAGGTTAAAGAACAAACACGTGCGTTTCACTTATGGTAAAGTTGTGGCTCAACTTCACTTCAGACCGGTGAAATAGGTTTTAGTTTTAGCAAAACTATTACGCAACTATGGACCCCGAGCGATATGTTACATACTACAGGAACCAGGCGGGTAACGGGTTACCAGGATACGCAGGCGGTCCTGTTGTGTACGGAGCAGGCATAGGTGGCATCTTCAAATCTCTTTTTAGGACGGCACTACCGCTGTTGAAAAGAGGTTTTAGTATAGTAAAACCACATCTAAAAACTGCTGCTAGAAATATAGCTTGCGATGTTGTGACCAGCGCTCTATCAAGATCGTATAACGACAACTAATATACCAGACGGATCGCCTGTCGGTTTAATATGTATATAGCATGTATATTCTCACAGGTGGATGTCTCTCTGGGGGATCGTCTGATAACCCAGAGTTCCAGTACCCCTATGTTTGATTGAAGCTCTGATTAATTTTGGAAAAGATACACTCGAAAGTGTCTTTTCAGCTGGTTTGTTCTACAAAGATACACCAGGTCACATGGATGCTACTGACCCTGCTGGAGAAAATACGGGGTTAATGAAGAGAGCTGCATTTACCAATGCTAGTAATGTGATAGAATTACTAGCCCCCATTCATAGTGACATTTTATTTCAAGAAAAATTAATGTTGAATGGTGTAGATATAAAAATAAGAATGACAAGAGCTAAAGATGAGTTCTGCCTAATGCGAGATGACGCTGTTGCTTATGAACTCAATATTGTGATATCTCTTTTTGTCAAAAAAGTTACTGTTTCACCAGGCGTCTGGTTTGGGCATGCTCAGGCGCTTCTAGGCACTACTGCTAAATACCCCATAGACCGTGTGTGTGTCGAATTTTTCTATCACAGCTGGTTCTCGCGTATCTAATCAAGAAAATATTTTTCTTGGGACACTACCAAAATCAATCATTTTAGCAATGACCGAAAATTTTTGGCTTTATATCAAGATGGCGTCCAAATTCCATCCAAACCGCTTCAACCGGAATATGAGAGCGGATCAGCAGTTAGGGACTTTTATCAACTCGTGACGGCTACCGGAAGACATTTTAAAAATCAACCTCTTGTAATAGATCGTCAGGATTTTCTAAACGGATACACGCTCTACGCATTTAATTTGACCCCTGATGAAGATTGTTCGAATCATGTTTCACTAATTAAATCGGGAAATATTAGACTAGAAGCACGATTCAGACAACCTCTCAGACAATCCATAACCATAATCGTATATGCGATTTTTGATTCAATTGTTGAAATATCGAATCGAAGACAGGTGTTAGTGTATTATTACTGAGGAGGAAGGAATATGAATATGGTTCAACTAACGTGTGTTATGGATAAAATTGATCACAATACAAGTTTTTTAGGAGTGCTTCCCAGCGATTATCTACCCAAAGTGACCATAAAGAATACCCTGTCTATGCTTATTTGTAACTCGGAACTCTCCAACTCTCCCCGTTGTCCAAAGACTGTACAAACCTTTTTAACCCTTTAACTGCCTGCTCAGCCAAATGGTTGATTTGTCACTTTATGGTAAACGTAGAAAAGCTAAGCTAATGTTTTCAGATAATCCTTTCTGCTGTCAGAATGTACTATTTGCTGAGAAATATAACTTTCTGATCATTCATTATAGTTCATATTTTCTGATTTCCATAGTATGTGTATGAATTCCGGTACTTTTGCCATAAAGTCACATATCAACCATTTGGTAGAGGCCGATATTTTAAAAATTATGGGACGTGTTGAAAAAAAATGCATTGAGTGTGGTAACTAATGACATATGGAGATAAGAAATGCAAACAAAAAATTTTTCAAATGCTTTTTTCTTGGTGGGGCAGTTAAAGGGTTAAAATACAACTCTATCTGTGTACAATACTCTACAAAACTTAATACAAAAACTTAATACATAACAGAACACAATTATTTCAAAAACATATTTACATACACAAAAAAAAAATAAAAAAAAAATAAAAAAGGCAGTAGTATCGAGTGAGGGTAAATTAAACAACTGTCCAGCAGTGGCAGTAGATTGTGGCATAGTCTTTGACGTGTGCTTTTTACGACCGTCATTTTTCATGGGGTTAGGCGATTTCCTTTTAAAGGTTTTAACCGTGCGTTTAACCTGCGGATTCGTTATAGTGTAAAATGGTATATTTAAAGTTGCAAAAGCATCCAGATATTCATTCCAACCGCGCGGTCTGTATTCATCACGGAGCGTGTGAGGTGCCGTTATACTTCAGACCAAATCTACGATTACGTTCCCTTTATATACAAACTCCCCAGAAGTTGTCCATGAAGACACTTGTTTGGCATTAGACATTTTTATTCAGGCGACAGAGGAGGTGCTTAGGGCGACAGAGAAGGTGCTTTGAGAGTGCGACAGAGGATTTGCTAGAGTGCGACATGATTCGCTAGACTGTGCTCTCACGAGACCTGGTGCGAGATCTAAGATGGTGGCTCCCATCTGCTAGATTCAAACAACTCCAGTCGAAAATACCTACTACTTTTTTTTTCTTTTTCCTCTCATTTTGTTTTATTATTCTTTTTTTTCTTCTCGTTTCAAAAACGGATTTTAATCAAAACCTGGATCATCTCGAAGAATATATCGACGCGCACTACAACACATTCTGCTGCACCATGAACAAGGACAAAAAGTAAAGGTAACCCGACTCCAAACTCCAAGAGGCCTCTTCCCGATTCACCTTTTAGCCCAAGTACAACACCATCCACATCACCAAAACCACCGTGCTGCACTGAGGTAAGCGACATCTTGCTCTCAATCGAAAATAAACTTACCGGACTTGATACCAGGATTGCACTAATAGAAGTCATACACAAGGAATTTCAGGAATTGCAGCACAGCTTAGAATTCAGCCAAGAACAGATAGACACTCTCACTAAAGAAAATAACTTCTTAAAGGACTCCATCCATGCACTAACCATTCAACTCACTCCCGTTGTCGCCAAAAATAAAACCTTGAAAGAAAACATGTTGGACTTACAATCGCGCAGTATGAGGGACAATTTAGTTTTCACAGGCATCCCGGAACAAACTCCAGACGATCCCGAAAAATCAGTCAAGGACTTCATGATAAAACATCTCAAATTACCAGCGGAAACAGTACAGAACATCACCTTTCACCGTGTTCACCGTATCAGATCCAAAAACAACAACAACCGACCACGAGCAATCATCGCAAAATTCGAACACTATAAACATAAAGAACTGGTTCAGAGACAAGGCAGACAACTCAAAGGCACAAACTATGGACTCAGTGAACAATATCCTAGGGACATTCTCGAACGCTGGAAACAACTCTTCCCAATCCGAAAACAGAAAATAAATGAAGGAAGAAAAGCAGTCATTACAGTGGACAAATTATACATAGATGGACAACTATATCGCGATAAGGACATTACCCCCTGGCTTTTCTGAACACTTCACTTCCACTCCTAAGTTAATAACTGCCATAATCATAAATTAACTAAACACTCATTTTCTGAACTAAACACAAATTTTATTTTTTCTTCTTTTTTTCTCTCTCCTCCCTTCCTTTAATCTATTAGATGGTTCCTATTTTGCACCTAGGTCTCGTGTCCCCCTTCCTATGTTCCACCATATGTTTGTATCTAATGGTTTTTGTTTTTTTGTTGCTGTTCTGCTGTGTATATTCTGTCAGTTGTGTTTATGTATTTTTGTTAGTCTACCAACAACATTGCATCACTATGCACACACACACAAACACTTCTACACCCACTTAAATACATGCACTCACATGTATACATATATAGTACTAACAGGCCCATACATTAATATACATTTATGTCTATTTTTCTCTAAAACATGTCATCTATCACTTTTGTAACCTGGAACGTTCGTGGATTTGGTTCTCAGACAAAGAAGGTCAAAGTTTTTAATCATTTAAATAAACTACAAGCCGACATATGTCTCCTGCAAGAAACACATCTATCCGATTCAAATTATAACAAAATTAAATTATCCAATTACAGTCATTTATTCTCAGCTCACTACAACTCAAAACAAAGAGGAGTAGGCATTCTAATAAATAAAAAAATCTCTTTTGTTCATAATACCACCATTACAGACCCTGAAGGACGTTTCATTATCATAAACATCTCCATTAATAATAGCCCAGTCACAATTGACAACTTGTATGGCCCAAACACAGATGACCCATCCTTTTTCCAGACCTTATTCTCCTCAATTTCAAATTTTTCTAATTGTCCAGTCATAATTGCAGGTGATTTCAATACAGTTTTAGATCCAACTATAGATAGATTTAATAGTTTAGGCAATAAACGCATTTGGAAATCATAAAACCATAAAACAGTTCATGAGTGATTTTGGTCTTGGCGATAGTTGGCGTCTACTGCATCCTAACAGTAAGGGATACTAATTTTTCTCACCAGTACACCACTCATACTCCCGCATTGACTTCTTTCTTACCATTAATTCTATCATATCAAATATTTCTGAATCAAAGATCCATCCAATAGCCATTAGTGATCATGCTCCGGTAACATTACAATGGAAAGACCACGATTTTGACAGTTATTTCAAAAGAGAATGGGCATGCTTTCTGGAGTCGAATGACTCCCCAGAAACATCTCCATCTCTTCTGTGGGAAACAGGGAAAGCAGTATTAAGAGGAAAAATAATTTCATTCTCAGTTTAGGCACATACTTAGGCATTAATGTTTCCCCCAGGCTGTCTTGAGCTTTTTGGACTTAACTTCTCTCCATTACTTAAAACAATAAATGATGACCTTCATCGCTGGATGAATTTACCACTATCCATTATGGGCAGAATATCAGTAATTAAAATGACTATACTCCCTAAATTAAACTATTTATTTACAATGATTCCAGCACTACCCACCCTCACCTGGTTTAAATCGCTAGATTCAATCATCACTAAATTCTACTGGAAAAATAAGACCCCAAGAATTAAATTATCTACACTACAGAAACCAAAAACACAAGGAGGACTTGAAGCTCCACATTTATACCACTACTTTTTGGCCAATCAGCTCCAAAATATATACAAATGGATTCATCCTAACCCATCAGAAAGCACATGGCTAGATGTGGAACAGTCAGTTTGTAAGGACATTAACATTTCAGATTTACCTTTCTATAATCAGACAATCAAAAAGCATAACTGTTTTAAAACACCAACAATAGCCGCAGCTCTGACAGCTTGGTGGAAATTTCATCAAATCACAAACACACCCCTTGCACCATCTAAGTACACCCCGATTTGGAATAACCCAGATTTCATAGTTAACAAGAAGCCACTCAACTTGCGCACATGGGTAGATAAGGGCATCACACAACTTCAACACATCCTCCTCAATAATAACTTGCCACCATTTTCCCACTTGGTCCAGAAATACGGCATTGGGAGTAATTGTTTTTTGGAATACTTACAAATCAAATCATCTATTCAATCAAAAATTGACACTCAGACAATTAATCTAGACCTTCCCCCTCCAATCTCAGAGCTAATTAATATAACATACCCCAAAAAACTTCTCTCCAAAATATATAAAATAATATCCAAATCAGACAATACATTAAGCTTACCCAGTGCTAAATGGGAATCGGATTTATCCATTGCTCCCAATGCCGCTTTCTGGACACAAATCTGTAAAAATATCTACTTCATGACAAAAAACGCCAACTTACAACTTATACAGTATAAAGTACTTCATAGAGCTCACCTTACTGGGCAGAAATTATTTAAAATGGGTTTTACTGCAGAAACATGCTCACATTGCACACAAAACACTCCAGACACCTATTTACATGCTATTTGGGATTGCACCTCAGTTAAAAAATTCTGGGAAAATGTTACTAACTCACTATCCAAATTTATGGGATGTCACATCCCGCTGTCCCCCTCCCTTTGTATATTAGGTGACATATCCATACTCAATTTAAACAGTACAAACAGTCAATTACTCCTAGTAGCTCTAACTATCGCCAAGAAAACTATCCTCATGAACTGGAAATCAAGGAACACCATACAAATTACAACTTGGAAAAAAATATTAATAGAGTACATCTCCATGGAAAACTTGTCTACCTCCACTCAAAATAGTATACTAGAACTACACCCTTCTTGGTTATCTCTCCTTAACTCCTAACAGTCATGAATCCACTGACCTTCTTTGTCTGGAGCCATCTTCAATTATACACCATCAATGTTCACACATGATTGGGGGGAGCAAGGTCAGGAAGAGGTAACAACACCAACTATTATATATGTATATATATATATATCAAATATATAAAAAAATACTCATAAGATTATATTGAAATTTCTCTTTCTGTCTCTCTCTCACTCTCTCTCTCTCTTGCTGCTTCTGGACCCGGGCTGGCTGTGGCATACTGTTCCCTACCATGTATGGTTTTGATTAGCTGTGGATGGGTGCGATGTGGGGCCGGGGTCCTTGGGCTTTCGCCCTCCAGTTTGTACTTTTTAACCTGGCCGGACCAGCACTTGCCTCGCTGTTTTAATGCATCACATGTTAGTTAAAGTGCACACTCAGTCATTTGGACCATAAAGCAAGCCAAAAAACAAACAAACAAACAAACAAAAAAAACACATAGGGTAAGTGTGGTGTGGACATGGCAGCTTGGGCTTTGTACTGGGCTGCTCCATGTTACACGCTATACTTTTTTAAATGCATTACACACTAGTTGACAAACATATCATGAGGATAACAATGAAGGCAGCCATATTTATAAAAAAAAAATAAAAAAAAACCCAAGACAGGGTAAGCGTGTCATGTCTGGGACGGCTGGGAATGAGTTTGGATTTGGTGACCCTGGGCCCCGAAGCACCTCACCTTGATAACCCCTTGCAACTACACGCTGGCAGGGGTCTATCATATGCCATGGCCACGAGGGATGTCAGAGGCAGCTTTACAATACCTTATCATTAATAGTTGTATCAATATTATTATTATTATTATTATTATTATTATTGCAACTACTACTATTATCATTTCTTTCAATGGCTGTGTCAATATTATTATTATTATTATTATTATTATTATTACTACTACTACTACTATTTTATGTGTCCTTTTCCTGATCCTTTAACCTCCCCCTCATTCTGGAAGAAATATTTGTTAATATATGTTTATCATTACTACGACTGATAATACTATTATTACCATTTGTCTATTCTTATTAATTGGATTTATCATCATCATCATTATTATTATTATTATTATTAGTAGTAGTAGTACGATTGCTATTGTTATGTGTGTATATATGTATGTGTATATATAATTATTATTATTATTTTTTTGGTTAAGTCTGTTGTACTTCCCTACAGCCCCCTTTATTCATATATTTCTACTCCCTCACCCAGTTACACTAACACACATGCACACATTCACACACACACACACACACACACACACACACACACACACACACACACACTAATCGTACTGATATGTATCTTATGTTGGTCTCTGAATTTGTTTTTTGCATTTTATTTGTTTTTTGTAAATATTGTAATAGTCTGTTTGCATAATAAAATAAAAAAATAAATAAAAAAAGACATTTTATTCAGAATGAGTTTGTGGTTTTTTAAACTTCTTTGCGGCACATTGTTTAAGATTTCATTGACAATCTGATCCTCGCTTTCGTCATGCGACGGTGCAGCAGCAGGTGCACTAACAGGTGCAGTAGCAGGTGTATTAGCAGGCGTAATAGCAGGTTCATCGGGATGAATAGGGTCCGTTTTCGGTAGTGAAAGAGTTAAAGTACTACTCTCCAAATCACCTTGTTTTACTATAGTTAAAAACCTCTCTAAGATGCTGGAATAAAGTTTAGCCTTCCCATGCGAATCTAAATCACTCCTCTGCAATACGTTTCTTATTTCTTACATACTTTTGATGTTAATCTTTTTACTAGCTGCGTATTTGATCTCCTGTTTTTTCTTTTTTAACCTCCGGAACTGGTGGGTGTTTAGAGGTATGTTGCCGTGAAGTACATTAAGATCTATCTCACACAGGGATAGAATCAGCTGATCTGACGCTGACTGTAAAATAACATGGAGTTGTCTCGGTAAGCCTTATATAATAGTTTTAAAACAGGTAAGTTTTTACAGAGCCTATCACTCATTTTCTTTTCTGTACCTACACCACCTGTTGATCTGAAAACAATTCTGATCTGAGACGAAAACGCTCCGGTGTTTTAGCTTTAAAGTCAATCAAAAGGAATCCGTAAGGCTTATTGGTAGCATCCTTATAAGACTCCATAAAGAATTTTGTATTTCCAGGGTAAATCTGGCATCCTAAAGTCATTATTTGCATCGAGTCTCTCGGACTCTTGTACAAAATAAGATAGTGAGTATTAAGTGCGATAGTCCTACTGGTTTTAACGTGAAAAAACAGATTCTGGGTTATCAATATGATAGAAAATGGTATATGATGCACGTATTGTGTGAAAGCTCGCGAGAATGCCTCATACATCAGGTCGTCACAGATAATAAGTACATTGACATTTGGCTTTATTAAAGTTTCATCGGTTAAAGAGTTTGGAATGACAACAGTTCATCATACAAAGGTTGCCAACATCTGTATAAAAATACAATACTGTCAATTTTTACATTGATCAACTTGTATGCATTACGCAATAAATTCTTTACAAAAACAGTCTTTCCACTTCCGGATGGCCCAGAGACTAAGGCTGCGAAAGGAAATTGCAAACGAAAGTCAAAATCCTCTTCAACATACACATTTTGTGTGTTAGAAATACCCTTAGTAGCCATAAGGAAGTGTGGTGTAATCAGGAAGTAGCACGCGTTTGTCATAAACCACTTTGAATCTTTTTAAAACTGATCTATTATGCAGAGTGAACTTCTTTTTATTCCGCACAATGGTCTCTGTGCGCGTGAGCAGGTGGTTAGTGTCACGTGATGTTACATAACCCTGTATCAGACATATCATGCTTTCTAGAGTCACAATTTTTGCATTATCAGAATGCAGCGTGATCCTTTTAGCTTTAAGAGTAACTTTATTTTTTGTGGTTTTTAACGCGTATGTTTTCGGACCCATTGACGCAAAAGTCCTTATGAAATCTCCATCATCAAGTTCATCCGTCAACTCACCAAGATATGCACCTGTTTTAGGTACCCAATCTCCATCTTTCGATACAAAGATAACGCTGTCTCTATCTACATAAAAAACACGGGGCCCTAACTGATCCATGAGCTCATATAACTCCAGACGACCGTAAGCTGTGGTAAATGCTGCGATGAACACATTAACATCACTCGCGGGGGCGGGGTCTTCATCGCCATAGCACCATTGAACTAAAGCCACAGTGTCCGACACGAATGAGAAGTGTTTAATGACCCGTCCGTTTCCAAAGATATAGCGGGTGAAATCTTCGGGGTCTGTTAAAAGCTCCGCTGTAGCTTGATTACACCTAAGACCAAATCTACCCCAAAGCAAATTCAATAAATATTTATTTATAGATCTGCGTGCGGGCTTAAGCGCTATTTTGTCAAGGTCGAGCTGAACTCCCTCCTTCTCAAAATAATCTCTGACGTAAGACTCCTTTTCATCATCTGTCACTACGTGTGATGGAAAACCTGAAGCCTCTATTTGAGAAACGTCTTAACCGCTGAATAAAGTGTCTGATGTCTGCGGAAAATGCCAGACTTCCTCAATTCTGACTACCGAAAAACCTTTATCAATAGCTCTGGAGAGCTCGACAGAGGTCCAAACTCCTGAAATGACTCTTTCGTCATCACTGTGCTGACACTGACCCTGATACTGTGCCTTAGCACAGGTGCGACACAGCGCAAATAGTAGTTTCCCCTGAGAGGATTTGACAGGCAATATTGGATGCAGTAGTTTACATGGGGGCAGTACACTGCATTTAATGAGACCGAAATAAGATTTGACCGGTTCAAAATCTTTTAAAATTATCTCAGGATGCCCGATAGGGTAGGTTTTACACGACTATACATACGGATATAGAGATGTGAAATCCAGATATGAGACGCGTTCGCCCTCGGCGGTCTCGTGGTACAAGAGGAGTGCGTTCGTGCGACCTCCATAAAGTGCTTCTCTAGGATTCAGTCTCGCTGGTGCATTATAATTACTCATAAATGCAATGACACTGGGATCGTTTTGTTTAGCAGTCTCCCACTGACATTCCCAAATCTTGTGCACTTTGAGATTATAGGTATTACGCAAAACTTTCAGCTTATTGTCAGATTGTCTTCTGAGCAGGCCAAAAGGTGTTTTTGACACCGGATTCAAATCGTTAGGATTAAAACGACAACAATGTCCGTGCCAGAAACATCCCAAAAATTCCAAAGCTATAGCCGTCCACATGATACGGTCCAAATTTGGCTTCACCATAATTTAAAGCGTGATGAACATCGACGTTTCTGCTTGCTTTAATGTATTCCAACCATTGGATGGAAGGGTTTGATTAAGATTTGTACTGATTGATGTAGGCATTTTTGTGTGTTAAGGCAATTGTGTCTTTGGTTAAAAAAAGGGTTTTGAACACTTTCATAGCACAGCCAGCTAATGTTATACACCCAAAAGGAACTACGTTAGTACATTCTATAAACTCTCTTCTGTATTTCATACAGCCTTCACGTAGCAAAACAACGTCATTCTTGCAGTACAAAGCAAATTGCTTTTTGAACTCAAACACCTCTCCTGCTACACCCTCGTACCACGAATCAAATTTCACACGTTCAGCGTCAGACATCGTCTGATATCCATAATTATCTTTTGACGGATACGGGGCGATATAGTTTGCATTCTGCAAGCGATTAAAATGATGTGTAAAGTACCCTTTTTTGCTGGTGTTTAAGTTTAAAGCAGAGGTAATTTTTGACAATTTCATGGGCAAGAAGGAATAGCTGTCGATTTATCTCTGTTTAAAGGCTTGGTCATACATGTAAACAAGTCTGCAGCCTTGGAGTATGATTTTTGGAGTTAGTCCCTGACTAGTAAAATACTCGAGCAGTATAAAAGAGTCGAAACCCAAAGAATTGTGTGCGATAAATGTGAAACCCTCAAATTTTGGTCGTCTGAAATGCTTGACCATCTGATCCACACAATCTACCCCTTCCGCCGAAAACTCATCCCAAGCTTGCGTTGATGCACAAATATAATTTGCCTTATGACGACCATGTAACGCATATGCAGTTCATGGGTTAAATTCAGGCATATAACATGAAACCTTTTTACACTAAATGCCTGGCCTGGCGCCAGCCTGGCTGGACATAAATTATTTACGATACCCGTGCGAGCCTCAAAGGAGACACGAAACCCCCAACCACATTCCAACACACACACAAAAAGAAACCTTTCTTAAAGTTCCTTAACTTCATCATTTTATTAATAATATGTATTTTGAATATGTTTGTGCGTACAATGGTTAATCCTTGTTATGCGAGGATTATAATTTTACTATCTTATAAGTTGGAAATGTTTCTCCTCATTTTAACTTTCTCAAATAGAGTCATGTTTCTGTAACCCCACTCCTGACCAGGTCGTAAAACTTTGAGATCCCACTGGGAAACAGGACAGGAAGGCTAACTCTTACAAGAAGAATGGTAAAATGTACTCAGATGTAGTCTAAATGTATATAGTATTGTTTTTGTTGGTGCATTTAGATGTTTCCCATATAAATTGGGACTATCTGCAATTTATTAGCGTGTGTTAATCTTTAAATGTGTGTAATTCTGCATTTGAATGTAACTTTGTGTTTCTATCAGTTATATATGTACTGTTTGGTGTTTTTGGAATTGCCATGTTGTGACCCAACTATCCACCTGTATAAAAGGTGTGTAAAAATTTATTAATCTTGAATTACGAATTTACTAGAATATCACTGCTGAGATCTGACAAGCCCAAAGTTAGTAGGGTGGGTGTTTCCACAGAGACAAAGGAACTTTTTCCCGCTTCAGATCGCGGACGTTCATTGGTTGTTCACGCGAACAGAGGCGTGAACCATCTCAAGCCATAAGAGCTGACCGAACAAGGTCCGCCCTCTCTTCGTTCTCTTACTCTCTTCTAACCTGCTTCGACCCTGGTCGCTCCCGCTCGTGCCTCTGCGCGGCCTTGGGCCGTGCACCTATCGCCGTCCCCCTCAGCACAGGGGCTGAGAGGACAGCCATTCTCATGGCTCCTTCGGAAGCTTTGTTTCCGTTGTTTTGTTTTCTTTTCTTTACTAAGTTTATTCAACTATTCGCCTCTCCACACAAAAGAGGGAGACGAATTCTGGAACATTGTTTGTTGAACCTTTCAAATACATCACGATTCCGCAGCAGCCCCGGGCCGGAAGACAGAACAAACACCCCGCTCAAACACCCCGCTCACACTGCTCCAGCACACAAAGAACCAAGGACGCAGATCACATGCGCGCCGGTCTCACGCCACGCACGCTGGTTTCAAAAGACCAGCGCACAAAGCGTCACAAAAAGACCACGCTCACGCACGCCGGACTATGCAAGTATCTTTCTCTATGGAGATTTAAATGCTGCTTAAAGTGTTTCTTTGATCTGAGTCGTTGTTGGCTTCCAAAAGTTTACTATCTGTGATTTTCATACCTGAGCTCATTCTGTGATCTCTCTCTCTCTCTTTCTCTCTCTCTTTCTCTCCCTTATTTGGATTCCGTTTTGTCTTGTACAAAGTTTACTGTCTGTATTGTCGTACACGTATTTACTCTGTGTGATTTGTAGTTTGATGTATTATTAGTTCAATTATTAAAAACCCATATATTCATGATTGCCTCCACACCACTCACATTACGAGTCACTGAAGTGTCTGATCTTTAGCTACAAGCTTTATTTTGAGACACTAAATTTATCATAATGATAGGATAATGTTTTCATGGCCAGATAATATTTTCCCTTGAATTATAAGAAGTGATAACTTTATTGAAAATTTATAAGTTAATCTTACGGCCGTTTGCTGGACAAACCACTGTTTGATTTGCAGTAATTTACAGTAAGAGATATCACTATAACTGATATGAAGAATGGAATATTGACATATTAATGAGTAAATTACAGTGCCCTGTAATGAGTTATTGGTATAGGCAATTGAGCTATTTTTCATAATCAATAAAATTTAGTGTAACTGTCATATGAGATATATATTAATCATATTCCTGTTTAATTATTCAAATTCCCTATATATCATTTGAGTTAATTATTGTGTACAACCCAGTGCGGCTACAACCGTTTTCATACATCGTCTCAAAGTCAAAATAAATATAGTCTTGGCTATGTTCTCTAGGCTTTGCTGGTTGAATATAGCAACAGTGCTGATCTTCACCCATGAGAAGTTCGGCGCAATGCACACATCTGGATGGTGCACATTTGTGCATTAATAGCTTATCACCGGATCATTTTGTTCTGTACTGTCTGTAACATTTATCACAGTATTTTATGCTATCCCACTGAGACTTTGAACCATCACTTTTTGCTTGTTTATGCATTTCATAACATAAATCAGATCTACAATATCTCAAACAATCATCGCATTGCACCGATTTCTTGGGATGCGTGTAGCAAGACATGTTCGTGCACACATTACATGTAAATTTGCAATAATGTAGACTACGATCATTAAACCCATGATAGCAGTACTCACAAACATACGAGTAACCTAAGAAACCTTTCAGATTTTTTATCCCATAAAAATGATCTTCATTTTCCAATTTACCTGAATCAGATCTGTGAAAGATAACTATTTTCAAGTCTAGAAAGGCTTCAAATTTAGAAACATCATGCAACGCAATTTTATCTTGTGGATCGTAACCCAGATCAGTACGTATATTTTTGGCTAATGTCATCAATTCTGCGTCGGTACACTGTGGATTTAGAAAGTGAGCTATGCACATGCTAAAACACATATTGTTTGCGAAATGTTTTGGGGCAAACAAATGCATTCTATTTTTCTGTATGACCTGATTATGAGCCAGGTCTGTCAACTTCCTTCGTGCACCAACACCACCTTGTTTGTTTCACGCTACAGAGACACATAACTCGAAAGCGGTATCAAAACCCACATCCGTATTGCTTTGAACGGTTCGTTCGATTTGATCTACAAATACATTAACGTCGTGATTGTTATCAGGCATTAGAACGGCATTAATATCTGTGGGTAGACTTGCACCTTGCAGAGAGATATTAATCTGGAAAGCGTAACAATCTCGTTCAAAATATCATGTAAAAATACATTAAACGCTGCAAAATCATCTGTTGCTATTTCATGAAAATTTAAAGTTCTGCTAATTTCTAATCCATTAAATCGAGGTCTTGGGACAATCGTAAAATCACCCACACTACCTCCTTCTCTCACTAGTCTATCTATGTAAGGCTGACTGAGACCCATATCTGGAGCTGTGGGATCGTAACCTGAGGGGTTGTTATTAGAAGGTCCTGCACCGACCTGATCATCGCTGTCTACAGCGGCACCCAACCATTCGTGTTGTTCGTCTATAAGTTTGTGTAATCCATCTATCATGTTAAAAGGATTAGGCGGTAACATTTGTAAATGATTGTTAATAATTTCATGTAACTGTTGTGTATTGTTTTGAAAATCATATCTGGGTCATGGTCTCTGATCATCTTCTGAAGTGAGGGTTTGTAAATCATTGTGACATCTTTTACTACTCATTTTGAATTATTATTTTTTATTTATTTTAAATCGAAAACACACCTTTTTTTAATTTTAAAGACAAGCGTGCACACTCCTGAAAACACCAACACCGATTCACAATGCGATATAGATGACAAAACAGAAACATACAGCAGGTATAAATTCAAAACACCTTTTCTACGCAAGTAAAACAACGCCTAATATGGAAGACAATAACAGTCAATACGGTATAATCAATGACAACAGACAATATTAATAAATGAAAGAAACTAATGATAATTCGCTACCAAGAACAAAACAATAATACATGTAAGAAATAACAAGCAATAATGTAAGAAATATTTGGTGGTAATGACGAATCGAAGCCAAAAATGTTTTTTTTTTAATTAACAATAATAATAATAAAAAACAAGAATACAATACATATCAAGGGCGATCACGCTGGTACAAATCTGATAACATTCTTTGCATTAGATTTAAACGTTCCGTGATCAGAGTAAGAGCATTAACAGATAAATTTTGTTCAACTTGTACCTGATGGATTTCTCCAGGTACCCCGCTCATGCGCTGTTGAAACTGTCGAAATTCACCATATAGCTGTTCGTGGCAACTTCTCCAAAATTCAGCCGCGTGACGCAAGGATTCGTTGAGCTGTTGTTGACACTCTATGATGTTCCTCAAAATCGCCACCACATCACTTTGTGCATTACCGACGATCTCTTCTGCACCCCGATAGGACAATGCTTGACCGCTAAAATCGAAAAGTGTGTCAAACTGTCGATTAACACAGCAAAGCATATCATAATCAAGCCTTCTATTTAAATCACGTTCATGGAACAGGGTCTTCGTTAGGTAACTCTTCCGTCTCCTCCTCGCTTGCCGAATCGTTAAAAGACGCATGATCCTATGCGCTCACCATAGAATCGGTCCAGGCTGTTTGTCCTCCTTCGTCATATCCTTGCTCTGTAAATGTAGATAATGGTAGTTTTATTATTATTATTTTGTCGAATAAAACGCAAAACATAGAACCAAGTTTTTCTGCTTTAATACATACCGTTATTCTCCGAAGTCCTTAAATGACTGGTGGTTGGAATATCGTCCGTTTCCCACTCTGGTAACCTCAGACGTTTTACCCCCTGACCCTCCGAGTGGCGCGGCCTACACGTAACGCTAGCTTCGGTGCGAACACTTGAGACACCTGGGAGATTGTGAGAAGGTCCTTCGGGAGCCAGAATGTCGGCGGGGGCGGGATTTGTGACGCGTCCTAGGTCGTGTTGTGATTCGCTACTAATCACAACCTCTTGTGCAACGTTTTCTGGAGGAGTTATCAGCGCTTGATTGTTGATAACAGCTTGCTCGTCTGTCAAAAAAAAAAAAAAAATTCATCATTTTTCTTTATCTGGTAATCATGTTATGTGAACCTTCATTTTTAACTTATTGAGAAAAAGGCTTACCGTTATTAACAGCTCCGGGTTCATCACAGGCAAACAACACGTCCTCATCAACTATAAGAATGATAGCAAAGTTATTGATGTTATTATTAAACATTGAATTAATAAAATAAAATTGGAAAATACTCACATAACTCTTCAAGGATCTGATCCAAACCTTCATCGAAATCCTGATTCTCAAAACCACCTAGAAAACATCCACGACAAATTAAACAAATATTCACTTTAAAATATATTTAAATCATTTGTATAAAAAAACTCACCCTGGTAGTTGTCTGCCATTGTTTCGTTTATTGTTGGATTTGTAACGTATCATGGCTTGAAGATAATTTGCAGGTAATGAGTATGACAAAACTTTTAGTTTTTAAAGGCTGGGTAGCCCTGTGGGCGTCTCTTGAGAACACCTCTAAAATATAATAAACTTCAGTAGAGGAGACCCTAATAACAAAAATATTTAATACTCATACACGTTGATTTATGTATATGATTTTTACAACTTGCCTGAATGTATCTGTTACAGGCATGATCTGCGCCAGATACCGCCTGGCCTTTATCACATATCCTGGTGCGTAAAGACGGCCTTTCATCTCGACGGGGGTAGATATGGCATTAACTTCGATTGTTTGAAATGCACAGATTTTTAACAAATCCAAAATCAATGCGATGATATCTGTGTAGCGTTTCTCCCCCGCAAAGTATCGTTTGCGTTTAAAAGTTATTCCATCTTACATTGGAAATCAAAGATCTTAATAAGTCAAAAGTCAATAAGTCAAAGTCTTAATAAGTTAAAAACCTCATAAGTGTGTGTGTGTGTGTGTGTTGAGGCATGCATTGATGCTTGAAAAATAAATGTAATTACAATAAATTTGAATTGTCCTATATTCCTATATATTAATCCTAACATTGGGATGTATGAGTGGCTGGGTTTTTGGCGGTTAAATGACACAGACTCCAGATGCTGGACACAGTCACGTTTCGATGCACAACTTGAGACGAGATATTTCTTTTCCTGTTATATTGTTAAATGGGGATACTTTTAACTACATATGTCTGGTTTATTTACTAGATAACACGACACAAGCGCGGCAGAAGGAATGTATGTGTGTGTGTGTGAGATTGTTTGTATGTGTGAGATTGTTTGTAAGTCATATTCTACAAGCTTGTTTGTACATGTGCTTGTATTTGCATGTTTGGGTATATTTATGTGTATTTATACTTTTTGTATATTTGTGTGTGTGTGTGTGCATGTGTGTTTGTGTGTGTGTGTGTGTATTGAGGCTTGAAAAAATCAAACTACGCGTGCTTGTATGACCTGTTTGCATTGGTTTCTGAAAAATCACCTTGTGAATAAAAATACTAAATGTAATTAAAATAAAACTAACAATAAAAAAATACTTACAAACTTGACAGAAGGAAAGTGTGTTTGTGTGTGTGTTAATTGACATAGCTTGAGAAATTAAGCTTGACAAAAAATAAAAGATCTGTCGATGGCATTAGTCTAGATTTCGACTAGTCGTAGATTAGAGTAATTAACTTAATAAATTAAAAACAAATAACTCTTTTTCAACGCTGTTTTTTTATTTTTTTATTTTCTATTTTTTTATTTTTTAAGACTAAAAGCAAATAAAATTCATATATGCCTACATCATTTAAAAAGTACAAATTGATGTTATGTTTAAACGGATATAAAGTTTTCACTAATTAAGGACTGATGTCTATTTATTAAAAACTACTTAGTTTAATTTTAACATTTAAATCTATTTGATGCTGCTATCACGCCAACAGCAGGGCAGTCTCTAGTGCTGGAGGCGTGGTTTATTTCCGGAGCATTCCCAAGCCTCATTCTGAGTGTGTCTGCGGTGCTGTCAGGTTGTTTTACCGAAGGCTTCGCAAACTCTGCCGGAGGATCTTTTTTTCTTTCGTCTAACTCTCTGTCAGTAACAGTCTCGATTTTTAAAATGGTAGTTAGTGGTAAAGTACAACATAGATTTGACATAGATCTTGTCTGATGGATTTTATTTTAAATCAGCGTAAATGCCTACCATCTTTTTTTCCCTTTGTTTTAACTTTTTCTAACATTGTGACAAACGCCAAGTTTTCTGGTTTGTATTGTTTCTTTACATTTGTTTCTTTTTTCAGTTTGAGGTAAGGTATACATCCTATAAAAACATCCTTTTCTAGCTGGTAACAAAACACCTTTTTAAATTGTAATGCTACAAGCTCTCACATCTTTTTCACGTGTTGCTTAACGAAAACATATCTGATAGTTTTTGACTTGTTTAGTTGTTTTAGATAAATAACCAGTAACCTAGTTTTCTTTTTATTTCATTTCTTACAACTTTAACAACGTTTTACACTTTTCCAACTACGAAAACGATCATTACATCGTTTCCATTTCGTACGTGTTTATAACCTTTTTCTTGAAATGCACTGTGTACTTAAAACCTTAATAAAAACTTTCCCATTATAATGATTTCACCCTTTTCAGAGTTTAAAAAAAAACACATAGATCCCAACACATTTTCCCCTCCCTCACCGAAATTCCTTCTTAGGTTCATAAGTTCATATTTAGGTCACCGGGGTGTACAGGGAGGGGAGGGGGTGGACAAACAGGTGTCCAGAACAGATGGCTTATGACCCTCATCAATCAAATTTTCGGAGATAACCCGCACTAGATCCTCTCTACTGCAGCTTTAACTGACTAACTTGCCGCCACCTACGTTGTGCAAAACCGCATATTGTGAATAAACTTCATTTAAATCATATCGTGAATTGATACACATAGAACTACACTTACCAGAGCAATCACAATGAGGGAATAAACAGAGACCGCTTAAGGTGACTCGAAAATGAAACAGGAGAAATTAAAATGGCGTTGTTTATAAAAAAGCGATCGAACTACGCATGCTCATCAGCATTTGTGGGCAATACTAATAACCAACTTAAAGTTGTTTGTTTGTTTCTAACTTGAAATATTAATTTGGTGTAACAAATTGATCTAAATTTCTATTTAACGTTTTTAATGTTAAATTGTTGAATTCACTTTAAAAACTGAGTTTGTAATACAAAATGTAAGTTGGATTTTTTACAGCTATATATATATATATATATATATATATATATATATATATATATATATATATATATATATATATATATATATAGCTATATATATATATATATATATATATATATATATATATAGCTATAGATTTGAGCTCTTCTTTATGAAAGTTTGGGATTTTAATCATATACTATGTGTAGATGAGGATTTTTTGATAGCTTTGTAAAAATTTTGCTGGCAATTTGTCAATGGATGAATTAAAAAAGCTAATTAATTTAACCTAAAAGTATGCACTGTACTGTTAATTATGGTTGCCAACCGTTCTGTATAATATGGAATCGTCCTGTATTTAAGGCATCAAAGAAGCATTATGAAAGCTATATGGAACACAGTCTGTCCTGTGTTTAAGGCATATGCCATATGACCACCTAGTCCATACAAATATCAAACTCTAAGCTGAGAATCATTTTTTCATTTTTTTGACAAGTGTTTGATTTGTGAGCATAGCCGTTATGGTGTTCCGTTAGTACACCGGCTGGTCTCTCACTCCCGGTTCTGCGAGCTGGATCCAGCCATGCAAGAAAACTCGCATTTTAGCGTTACCTGAGGGAAGACATAATCAATGGGGAAAGTCGTTTTTTCTTTAATTTAGGTAATGTTGTTAAATACCTAGATGAAACAATTTATATTTAAGTAAATTACAGCGTACTCTTAACCTTGAATATCATTCATAAAACACAAAATGACCAATGAAGTGTCAAGCACCCAAAGCAGTCCATTAACTCGTTAAGTTATCTTTAATTGAAAAGTAACCATTTCCATTTATACTGTAGTAGGCCTATTACACATACGCAAATCAGAGTCAAAAAGAGCTTCATTGTCAAGTATGTTTGCACATACAAGGAATTTGTTTTAGTGTCACAAGCTTCCAGAACACTGAGAAAAAAACACCACACAGATAATAAAAAATAAGATGTGAACAGTTGTGCTGCTTTTTTGGACCTGTGATATTATTTAAGGATTCTTTGATAAATAAAAAGTATAAATATTTTTTTTTATTAAAAATATTGTGTGTGTGTGTGTGTGTGTGTGTGTGTGTGTGTGTGTGTGTGTGTGTGTGTGTTAAATATACACTGCTGTTTGGGGTCAGTACATTTCTTTCTTTTTTTTTTAAGAAACTTTTAGAATACTTTTATTCAGCAAGGATTTAGGTGTTAAATGGATAAAAAATGATATTGTTAGAATATTGTCACAATTTATATTTTGAATAAATTCTGTTGTTTTTAACTTTATTTTATTAATGAAACACAGGTTCCAAAAAATATTAAGCAACACAACAGTTGATAATATTATCAACACTGATAATAACTCAGCATATTAGAATGATTTCTAAAGGATCATGTGACACTGAAGACTGGAGTAATGATGCTGAAAATACAGTGCTGCGTCACTGAATAAAAAAAAAAAGAAAGATTTTTGAAAGTATAACGACATAGGAAACCAATATAAGAAAATTTTCACAATATTACTGTTTTTCTGTATTTTTAATAAACTAAATACAGCCTTGATGAGCATAAGAGACTCCAATAAAAAAACATTACAAATCTAAAAGATATATACCCATTTATTTATTCTGTCCCTTATTTTTCTATGAAAAACCACAAATGTCCCTTATTTTCATTTTCTAAGTTGGCAGCCATACTGTTAATCCACTTACATGAACTAAAATGGGCTGAAACTATTCCAAACATGTTTTTATCTTTCATTGTAGAGTAGAAAAATATTGATAAAAAATTGTACTGTGGTTTTAGTAGTGTCAGAAAAAAGCCCTCTAATGGGAGCTGCTAATAGAGATATTGGAAACACAGCTGATGTGAGAAACCTTATTAAATAACTTAAAATGCTTTGTGCTCACAATATATTTCACCTATATCATCAAAGCATCTTTAAAACCTAAAAACCTAAATTCTATTTTCTTAAGATTATTTGTAGGATGTTCTGTACATTATTATTTCTCTTGTCTGCATTTCACCTCTGCTGTAGTATATTTCTAATAAATCTGACATTGTACATGACCATGCAGCAGAGTTGGAGTGGACCTCTTGTTGAAGAACTTCAGGCACTATGAACCATCTGACTAGAAAGAAAAACCACAAACATTCAAAAGTTTGTCAGATATTTAAAAAACATATCAAATAAATATCAAATATGTTTTGAGTCCTGTATGTCTTACAAGACCATCCTGTTTAACACTGCACTGAGGACACTACAACCAGAGAGGTACAACTAATGTTGTCACGGTACCAAAATGTCAGTATTCGGTACCGATACCAGTGAAAATCCACGGTTCTCGGTACCAATTTCAGAACCAACACAAAACACAAAAATATGCTAAAAAATAAATAAATAAAAATAAAACCAATGTCATTCTTTATCCTTATTTAAGTAATATAATTATGAAAAACAGTAAACAAGTTATACCCAAATTTAATTTGTGTTTTAATTAATGAAATTTAAATACATTTTATTTTTTGGTAAATAACGGGGATTTGCTATTAAAATTTAAACATGGAAGAAATAATGTGTGATTTATTTATTTAAAAAATAATTTTTTTTATTTATTTTTTTTTATTTTTTTTAGCAGTATCACATACATTCTGCTAAATAATAGTAATATTTCTAGCACAATGCCTTTATGTAAGAATGAACTTTTATTTGGTAACACTTTAGAATAAGGTTCCATTAGTTAATGTTAGTTAACTACTTTCGTCAACATGTACTAAGCAAGAACAATCCTTCTACAGCATTTATAAGTCTTAGTTCATGTTAATTTCAACATTTACTAATGCATTATTTAAATCAAAAGTTGTGCTTGTTAACTTTAGTTAATGCACTGTGAATTACCATGAACTAACAATGAATAACTGTATTTTCATTAACTAACATTAACGAAGATGAATAAATACAGTAATAAATGTATTATTCATTGTTTGTTCATTTTAATTAATACATTAACTAACATTAACTAATGGAACCTTATTCTAAAGTGTTACCTTTTATTTTGACGGGATGCTGTGGATACCTTTATTAAATTGACACTGGTTTTACTCAAATGAAATGGTAAAATGCTTGTGAAGTGACTCAGAACAGTTCTGGTGATGTTGTTTATGTATTTATGTCCTCACTGAGATGGCAGAAGCTGAAATTACTGCAAGTGTCACACGCTTCAGTCTATGTAGTAAACAAACCATTCATTCATTCACACAGATGCGCAGAACAAGCAGGATTCATATTTCAACCAACTTTTGCGGCTTAACATTTAAAGATACTGCTCCATATGGAGATTTGATTTGTTTAATTTATGCCATCTTTAACAAATTCCGTGACTGTCCATATTAAACCGTAAGTTTCATTTTCATGACTGGATTTTGAGATTCCGTCCGCATTTTCTGATTCACGGAAATGACCGGGTCCTCGGTACCACCGCTACTTAAAGAAACCTGGTACCGTGACATTTTCAATTTTTGGAAACCGACTTGGTACCGAAGTACCGGGTCTTTTGAAAACACTATTACATAGCTAACCAGATAATGGTATGTGTGAGTAAGTGTGTGTGTGTGTGTGTGTCGGGACTCACCGGGATGTCGGCCCTATGTATGCTACAAATGTGAAAACGCAGAAAATCTAACTTGATCCAATATTCTTTTATGATGGACACAAGTTTCGGAGGCATTGTGTAAACGTGATTGATACAGCGTGAGGTCGTATTTATTTTTTAATGTGCGAAAATCTCGGACAATAGTGTGCAGTTACCTTAATGGTTAAGGGTACAAACACTTGACCAGAATCATGTCAAGTAACAACTGACTAATCCAAATGTTTTTTATCTTCTTTCTTGTTTTGTTTTGCAGATGCTGTCATGAAACACCATGAAAAGGCAACTGCTGGACACCTGGGATAGGCCATCAATTCCAAGTTGGTGGAACTGAGGTTCCAACTAAAGAAAAATGAAACCTGTTAGAGTTTTCTAATAGAGAGGGTGAAGGAAGAACATCCAAACCCTGCCCCTGCTCCCTTCAAGATTTTTGATGAATTTATATAATGGTGTTTTTTCATAAAGGCAGTGGCAAAATTAACATGACAACACTTTGATGTTTTATTCTCCAAATTAAACTACACACAAGCTCCAAAAAACAACAATTTTGATACAGTTTGCATTTGCAAGAAAAAAAATCTAAGTATTGTCATGTTAATTTTGCCACTCCCTTTACAACACCATTATATAAATTCATAAAAAATCTTGAAGGAATCAGGGGCAAAGTTTGGATGTTCTTCCTTCACCTTCTCTATTAGACAACTCTAAAACAGGTTTTTTTTTTTTTTTACACAGATTTTATTTAATTAATGTATTATGTAAATGTATTTACATATATGGCAAATATATATATGTAAATATTTCCAATAAAAATATATTTACATATGTTTAATATATGTGGAAAATATTAAAAAGCGGCCAAAATCAAATATTTAAATATATTTTTGTAATGTATTTTAAAATATATTTTCTTCTATTTAAATTTAAGATATTTCAATATATAAAAATGTATTTATTTTAAATATATTTCTATCTATGTGACTTCTGTATGAGCAGGTACCATGGTTGAATCAACGTTGAATTACCTTTCGATTTTGCAAATCGGATCAGCGTTGAAATCACGATGTTGATTCACCGTTGAAATCGCGACGTTGATGCACGGTTGAAATCACAACGTTGATTCAGTGGTGAAATCGCGACGCTGTTTCACTGTTTTACCTTCATCACAGGTGAATGACGGTCATTCTGCAGACCTTGGATTAACGCTGAATGAGGTGTTGATTTTGAAAAGTTAATAAACGTTGATAACACGATGTTGTTTCACCGTCGTACCTGGCACCATGTATAAATAAACACTTGTATGTTCAATTAGATCCTAGTTTGCATTTAGTTCAACAGTACAGGATAAAGGCTAACAATCAACTGACTGGCAGCAATGGCTTTACAATCAACTTCAATAAACTACCACATGCTCAAAAACTGTATAACAGCAGTTTTATTTTGGAAACATACTGTATAAATCAGATGAAAATAATCCCAAACTTTATTTTAGCAGAGTATGCATGTATGTATTGTTAAAAACATGTAGTAGAACAATCCAAATACAGTAATATTTAAAGGTTTTTGTAAAATAATTTGGCAAATAAATATAAATGCATATTTTTTTGCGGCACTTGCAAGAGAAACCCTTATACCTTTATGACTGAAACCAGTTGATCTTTTATTTTGGTGGAAAACTAGTTTCTGTAAAAAACATGTTTTAGTAATGTGTCTCATGACAAGAGATGTGCAGTGAAAATGTGTTGCACAGTTTGAGAAGTGAACCTTCAACCAGGACCACTGAAAGGGGAGGGAAGACTAGGACAATTCCAAGGGCCCAGATTTAGAGAGGGTACCCCGTATTAGGGGGGGGGGGGGGGAATTGGGTTCTAATGGGAACCCTGTGTCTTCTTTACCGCAGGGAATGCAGAATGAGATTTCTACCAAAGGGGACTCTGAAATGTTAGAACCAACAGCCTCGTGCATATAGTGTGGTTGTGCTTCGGGTGATCCTTGAAAGAGTCCCAGGGCTAGGTCCATTCTGACGCCGTCTCCTCCACTCTCTCCCATTTGTGCACTTTCGGTACCATCTTGTATAAACATATACATTTAATCATTTAACAGACGCTTTTATCCAAAACTACTTACAAATGAGAACAATAGAAGCAGTCAGGTCAACAAGAGAACAACAACAGTATACAAGTGCCATGAACAGTATACAGTGCAATGTAGCAGATGAATAATTTCTTACCAATGTTTCAAGAATAAGCTGGATCCTTGATGACTCTACAAGGGGAAAGAAGAAATGGTTTACTGAAAAGTTCTTAAAAAGCAGGATTTCATTTTTCAAACTTTTTATATCAAGTACCACTTCAGAAAATATTTGTTATTAAATATTAATTTCCACCATAATGACCAACATTAAATTTCAGCAGCATAGTAGGCCAAACTATTCAGCTACAGCTCTACAGTTAAAAAATTAGGCAGTTTTATTCTAATAAGAATATTTATTGTTGTCAGCCACTTTACCATGGGAAATACAGTTTGAACATTAACACTACACTGTGCTTACATACAGGTAAATGAAAACTTTAAATTTAAAACTTTAAAGTTTCAATTAAAATGTGTTATAACAAAAGTAACATAACTTTACTGTACATTAACTGTACTTAAATGTACAAAAAACTTCCTTGATCAAAGATTAAATTAAAATGCATTGTCATTAATATTTAATTTAGTGATTCACCTGCGTAACCACTAGAGAGGGGCCTGACACTGAGAACCACTGCTTTAAACAATCCTGATTCATTTTTAAATTCATTTTCATTAATTCATTAAAATTGTACCGACATTTGCACTTATGTTTCAGAAAACACTTTGAAACAATTATTAGAATAAAAACATATGTAACACACCTAATGCATGGAATTCATATCAGGAAAATGTGGAAAAATCTCTAAAAGACAGACATTAACACATAACTTACCAGCAACACAGTAGGTGAGCATCTAACTTGATCATCTGTGATAAAGAAATGCAAAGATAAACACACTGGTATTTATTTATCTTCTGCAGGTTGCATGTCCTTTAAGCTACCCATTTTTTTAAACTCTGGTTATACTTTACTATTTCCAAAAGATAATAAAGATAGTGATTTTTTTTTACCTCATTTTGCCAGCATGTTTGCAGGACCTCGCAGAACACATCTGACCCTTCTTGCGTTCACAGTTTTTGTTCTCCTTTTACATGTCACGACTCAAATTCGCTCAAAAAAAATGGTTAAGGGTACAAACACTTGACCAGAATCATGTCAAGTAACAACTGACTACTCCAAATGTTTTTTATCTTCTTTCTTGTTTTTTTTTGCAGATGCTGTCATGAAACACCATGAAAAGGCAACTGCTGGACACCTGGGATAGGCCATCAATTCCAAGTTGGTGGAACTGAGGTTCCAACTAAAGAAAAATGAAACCTGTTAGAGTTTTCTAATAGAGAGGGTGAAGGAAGAACATCCAAACCCTGCCCCTGCTCCCTTCATCCTTCAAAAAAAAAAAAAAAAATAGCAGGCAAATATGAAATAATTCGGGCCGACCGAGCAGTCAGTTATAACAAGCAGCAGCTCACAGTTAGCTGCCTCACTGTGCATTCACACCGCTGGCGTCGAGAGCGTCAAAGTGGCCGGAAGTCATTAATTTTCAATGTAAGCAGGCGTAGAGCAGCGGCGAGGTGCGGCGCGGCGAGGTGCAGCGCGACTTGAGTCCATAGACAGTAAAAGAAATGGACACAGCGACCCCATTGGAACTCAATTGAGACAAGTGAAGCCCATATTTAGTGTTTTTTAGCACTTCCGTTTCTGACGCGCTGACTCAAACTAAGCTTGACGACGTATGCAACCTGTCTGACAGATGTAAATCTTCTAGTAGCTGTGCGTGCAAACTGCCATTGTTAATCTTGCAGAGACGGCGAACTTGAGCGGGAAGTTATTTGGCGTGAGTGAGCAGGAGTAAGTATTCTGATTAATTATTTTGTATAGTATTTTAAAGGGGTGGTGAAATGCTCGTTTTCACTCAATATCCTGTTAATCTTGAGTACCTATAGAGTAGTACTGCATCCTTCATAACTCCAAAAAGTCTTTAGTTTTATTATATTCATAAGAGAAAGATAGTCTGTACCGATTTTTCCCGGAAAAACACGACCGGCTGGAGGTGTGACGTGTGGGTGGAGCTAAAGAATCACGAGCGCCAGTAGGCTTTTGCGTTGAGAGCGTTTGGAAGTTGTGACATTACCGTGAGAAAAAAAAAAAAAACATCATCCAAAACAAACCATGGCTAACAGTCAGATTCAGCCGTTTATTTATGATCCAGAATCAGATCCCGAGGCTGAAACTGAACGAGAGCAGCAGCAGCAACGACTCGCTCCGAGCGGGGCTCGAACCCGGGTCTCCGGCATGGGAGGCGGACGCACTAACAAGGAGGCAGAGATATTTTAAGCAGTTTTACTCACCGCCTGCGGTTCCAACACACGATCGTGACCCTTTTTCGTTGGGATTGCATCATCCTTAAGAAATAAACGATACGCAAATCCGTCATCAAACTGGGCCTTGTTTGTAAAACAAGCATCTTCGAAATGCAGGGAACAAACAAAAACACTTGCACAACTCCGTTGATGCTCTGTAAAAATAAACTCCATCCACTGGTCCCTTAATGCTGTTTTTTTTTTTTGGTAATCTGTGCAGGGTTGTCTTGCCCTGGCAACCAAAAACACACTTTTTTTGTGACTTTTCGCGACGCTCTCGCTCTGATCAGTGAATGAATGTCTGTGCTCAGCCTCTCAGTGCTCTGCTATATGGGAGCGCGCGCTCTTCCGGCAGACGTGCCCTTAGGACCCATATAAGGAAATTCCGCTCCATCTAACGTCACACAGAGCCATACTCGAAAAAAACTTTCCGAAACTTGTGACAAACCGGAAGGAGTATTTTGGGAACAAAAATACTCCTTCAAACGTACAACTTAATTTTTGAAACTTTGTCCATGTTTAGCATGGGAATCCAACTCTTTAACAGTACAAAAAACTCAGTATGCATGAAATAGCATTTCACCCCCCCCTTTAAAATGTAACGCCAGTACACCATATTAAGTTAATTGCTTGCGACATCTGAGGCAACTTACAGATGAGGACAGTGGAAGCAATCAAAAAACAAGAAAAAGAACAAAGATATATAAGTGCTATAACAAGTCTCAATTAGGTAAACACAGTACATGTAGCATTGGATTTAACATAACAGATAGAATAAAAAAAAATAATAATAATAGAGCAAGCTAGTGTTAGAGATCTTTAAATACACACACACACACACACACACACACACACACACACATACACACATACAATTGCATAATAAATGAAAAGAAAATAGAATACAAAAAGATTAGAAAGGTAGTAATTAAAAATATAAATTAAAAATAAACTTAAAATTATAATTTACACTCAGTCATTATTGCATAATGTACTACAATACAGAGGTGCAAATAATTGCCTATTTGCAATAAGTAATATAAATAGCAGAAAATCCTGCTATTTTAACATAGTATAAATATAATCTATAGCCATTTGATAAGTGTAAATAGCCACTGCCTTTCTTATCTTAACCTTTCTTTTGCTATGGTTCTTGTTTATCTATTTTTTAACTATACATTTTGACATTTTTCTTTTGCTTTGGCAATTCCGCATGTGAAACATTTAAGCCAATAAAATAGTTTTAATTTCAGTTGACTACATACAGTATACTTTCAGTGTCTGCATCCCATTTTATGCAAGGTGCCTCAAAAAACAAAAAAAACTGATGACAGATCTTTTTTTTTATTTATTTCAAAGAACAAAACAGAAAATATAATTGCATATACAAATATAGACTAAGACTA
The DNA here is from genome assembly GCF_023724105.1 of Carassius gibelio. NCBI lineage: Eukaryota > Metazoa > Chordata > Actinopteri > Cypriniformes > Cyprinidae > Carassius > Carassius gibelio. The sequence continues at coordinate 23,598,565 of NC_068391.1, forward strand.
TAGCCATGACACAACGAAAAAAAAAAAATATCGGAAATTCATTTCCATCACTGATAAAACAATAAATCAAGCAGTAGCCCTCAAATTCTTTGAATGAATCAAACCCACACAGGACTATCCTCCTGCGGTTCCTCACACAGCCAGGTGGACAGTCTTTAAATATCTCACTGCACCGGAGGCACTGGGTCAGAGAAAATGACACCTGGAACGCCAGGTTGTATTCTTCAGGCAATGCACTCCAGTTCACCACACCTAATTTACATAAAAGAACAAACAATACTAAAGCAATATTAAATCATTTTGAAGAAAGGCAGAAGAGCTATACAAGGAAAATATTTTAAATGTATTTTTAAATAGATCATATAGCATGGTGTTAGAAAAAGTGTTATTTGCTTCGTCTGTAAACTACCTAAGAGATTTAATTTATAACCAGCATTAACATCAACTAAATTAATACATTTTGTCAAGTCAAAATTTAGGTTGGCTTGGCTTGAGAAAGCATGGCCTGAAAGTTTAATTTTTTTTCAATTTGAAAATTTTACAGTTGAGGGGCTATACAGTCTGTCAGAGAAAGAAAAACAGATAATTACAGTACTCTAGACACATGAAGTGGGACTCTTCTGTCCCCAAAAAGTCATATTAAGACATATGAAGGTCAATTTAAGAGGTAACACTTTACAATAAGGTGTCATTGGTAAACACTAGTTAATGTATTAATTAACATGAACAAACAATGAACAATACATGCGTTACAGTATCTATTAATCTTTGATAATGTAAATGAAAAAGATTACAAATATGATTTTCAATGCATGCAACCATCAATGGTTGAATATGAACAAATATGAGGGGAAATATGAATAATCGTAGCTAGTTATGATAAATTATAAATATTTAGATCCACCGTAAGTTTTTACTTGACCTCTCAGTGTCAACTGTCTGTCAATTCTAAGAACATTAATTTCCTGGTTAAGGAAAATAACTTTCTTACTGTACAATACTACTCAGACCATGTAGCTAAAATTTGCATGCTTAAGGACTTCCACCGTAGTTATGGGCAAACAATGAACAACCTCAAGTGTTATAAGAATAAGACTTTATTAACTACATAAACACTTAAACTAGTCTAACATACAAACACACACATGCATTCAGTTGGCATAGGAAAAAGGGTTAAAGCTTAAGCAGTAAAGAAAATAAATAAAGACATGGAGCTATGGTACAATTCGATATTCAGCAGATCTACAACCTAATGGAAACATCAGTTTCTTAGTTCAAACACGCCTATTTAAAAGGTTCATGTGATACTTAATGTATCAATTAATAAGACTAAGTTTTATTCTTGCAAGTCTCGCCTGTTTGATAAAAGAGTCCTGATGCACTTTGGGGATCCAGTTGGTCTCTGCTGACATGAATTGATGAGACCAGTTTGAATCAGATATTCTTGATGAATGGAAAGACAAGGCCGAAGCCTGGCACAAGATTAGCGTGGTTTTTAAGTCCCTTAGCTCAGCATCTTCTCCTGGAATTCCCGAATGTAAAAGAACCGCCTGATCTGGTGATCAGTGATCTATATAGGTGGATGATGTCACACCCTCAGGTTTTGAATGCGCTAATATGGAATGGTACCTTTTAGAGGGAAGTTTTACATTTCTTTGTATTCAATCTGGTGCACTGCATGTGAAATTAGATTGGGGGGTTTGTTGGGAACTCAGAAACGAAGACCAGGAGACTCTTGGGTAATCTTCAGCAGGATTCTTTATTGAGAACGATCTGCGTGGCACTGCAGTCATCAACAGTCTAACTTGTCCTTAAGAAATTGTAGATTATATACATTCAAGTGGGAGGGATCCATACAGTAGAGGTGGAAACCATTTTAACAAAGCATGCAAATGCAATCAGGAAAGTACCAGACACTGGCATCTTCCCAGCCTTGATCTTGTCAGCATAACAGTGTCATTTAAATACAGAGGTGCCTGACAGTATCACTGATACCTTCACATTATCATAGAGACAAAAGGCACAGCTGTGCCTTGAGCTTCAAGGAAGAACACAAAGACAAAAGGTTAATGTCTCAGACACTTGATTTTCCTGATTTGAGCTTCTTTTGGATGTCAGCTTTATTACCCCAAAAAGTCTACTATTATATCTGTTCCGTTTTCTTCCCACGGAAAGGGCAACCCAGTGTACAAAAGGATATTACTCGGTATTCCACATTTTTTTGTTTATTTTTTCCACAAGGATAATCAAACCAGGTAATAAACCTGAAACAATAAGAAATACAACGTTTCACTTTTCAAGTGCATACTACAAACAGCTTCTGTTCTTTACCTCAATAGCCCAATAACAATAAGCAACATTAATCAAATACAAATATATAATATCATAATCATCATTTCATCATTTTCATGTACAAGCTTCACACTTCAAACATTATTCAACATACTCAAATCCTACAAAGAACCTATGCATACAGTCTTCTCAAAAGCAGAAAACTACAGCTTCCAAAATACCCCACGGTAAACCAGGAAGTATGTTAAATACCGATCTGCGATTCATACTTTATCAAACATTTACAAAACTAAAGAAAGTAAACACAAATAAACACATATGATTTAACAATGTTAGAAGTCTAAATGTTGACTATGTCTCAAGGCTTCGCCACCCCGTCCAATTATAACATTTGAATATAGCATTATCTTTAACAGTTAACTAAACTGCTTAGATCTACCAAACAATAATGTTATCTTTAACATGCAATGAACATAACATGATACAACAACATAGCATGGTGACAGCAAACAACATGAAGCGTACATCATAACAGACAAGAAACCATTTAAAATTAAGAGAGCTTACCAAGTGGCTGCACACCGGGTTGAAAGTCATTACAAACAAATGAAGTTCATGCTTCCTTTTCACTAATAGACACCGGTCACATGTACTCACAAGCACACTCCTCTCTTAAAGAAACACTACACTATTGGGCTGCTAAACCTCAAACATTTTCCATAAATGCTACTTTTGTAGCTCTAGTTTAAGGTTACCATTTGATTAAACATAAAATAAGAAATAACAAACTTCAGAAATGACAGAACTCCACAGAAAACACAACAATATTGGGACCTAGATTTAACATTTTATAAATTTGTAATCCCACAGGTTCAAGAGAAGAATCTTTAAGATTCTTATAAAACTAATGTGTCGCATAGGCATCAACATATACTATTCCCTCTCACTTTCTTTAGATCATGAAAATACAAACTCATAGATACCAAACATCATATAGATGAGGTAATATTAACTAGTGATCCATCATAAGCATGTATAAAACATATACAATACACAAAACACAATATATATGAACAGTAACACTATACACAATGCCCAAAAGTATATTTGAATTAATTCAAAGAAAGGTTTTTCTATGAATTAATTAGAGAAGAGTCCCTTTTTATGTGCATTATGTGTCTGTTTCTGAGAGACTTGAGTTAAGAGTTGCTCAGCAGCATTCCCGGGGCGTCGTAAACCTAGTGTTATCAGATGGTGAACCTTTGGTTGCTAGGGAACCAGAAGCCTGTTCTGTCCTTTTTGAGGTAATAGGCACCTTCTGAGGGAAGGGTCCATAGACCCTTTGGTTAGATATTATTTGTTAAATGTAGCAAAAAGTTGTGTGTCTGATTGGTCCAAATACTACATGACATCATTAGGATCTGTCATTCAGAAGCATGGCTTTTCTTATCACTGCTACGCTGATTACACAGTTGTACTTCTCATTCCAATCAGATGACCCGACGGTAGTTGCTCACATTTCAGCCTGTCTGAGTGACATTTCTAGCTGGATGAATGAGCATCACCTTCAGCTCAACCTTACTAAGACGTCAACCATGTTGTTAACCATAGCTCCTTCCAGGACAGCCAGAAACCTATGAGTTGTGATGGATCATCAGTTCAGCTTCACATACCATATTGCTACAACGACCTGGTCCTGCAGATTTGCCTTATACAACATTTGGAAGATAAGACCTTCCTTCATGTACTATCAACCCTCTGCAACTGATCCAGAATGCAGAAGCAAGGTGTCACAGTGTCTGGTCTGTGTATCCCTGGGTGTCCACTAGAGGTCTCACTTCCCCTTATCGTCACTGTTCATTGTATTCAGCTGTCCCCACTTACATCGTTTGCACCTGTCTTTAAATACCTGGTTTGTTTCTGTCTTTGTTACGGAGTCCTTGTTTAATGTAAAAGTTATTTCATGTCAGCCTTGCCTTGCCTTGCCTTGCCTTGCCTTGCCTTGCCTTGCCTTGCCTTGCCTTGCCTTGCCTTGCCTTGCCTTGCCTTGCCTTGCCTTGCCTATGTTTCGTTTTGGATCTTCTGGTTTTGACCCTGCCTGGCTTGTTTACCCGTTTGGATTACCCTTAATAAAGAATCATACCTGCACTTGGATCTCTTCTCGTTCCTGTATCACCGCACGTGACACGAGGGTTGTCTTCAATGAGCCAAGAAAAGCTCACGTTACTCCTACCTCATCAGTTTACACTGGTTACTAGTAGCCGCTTGCATCAATTTCACGATACTGATGCTTGCCTACAAGACGACCAGTGTCACGGCACCAACATACCTAAACTCACTAGTTCAATCTTATGTCGCGCTCTGCAAGTGAACGACGGCTTGTGGTGCCATCCCAAATAAGTTCAAAATCACTCTCACGGACCTTTTCCTGGACTGTGCCCATCTGGTGGAATGACCTCCTAATCTCTTTTCGAACGAGTCCTTACTCATTTTCAAAAAACATCTGAAGACTCATCTTTTTCGCCAGCACTTAACCAACTAATACTAGCACTTACCTTACCTTACCTTTTCTTATCTTTCATATTCTTATATATTGTCATGATGATCGGATTGCTTCTATTGTTCTCATTTGTAAGTAGCTTTGGATAAAACCATCTGCTAAGTTTGTTCTACTTATGTACATGGGTGTTTTTTTTTTCTTACACATCATTTCATATTTGTCAAGACGAAAGCCGTATTCATGTTTTCTTCATTTATATATTTTTGTGGTGGCTATTATAACCAATGACCACTAGGTTAAGCAAGGCTCAGTCTGGGCATTCATGTGTAAATTTTACCAGTTGGAATGTCAAAGGTTTAAACAATGTAATTAAACTTAAAAAGGTCTTATCACATTTAGAACATTTAAATACTCATATTGGTTTTTTGCAAGAGACCCACTTAAAAAAAACCCAGATCATGCCAGACTTTGTAAGAAATGGATTGGTCAAGTATTTCATTCTAAATTTTTCAGTAAATCTAGAGGGGTGGCAATTATTATCAATAAATGTATACCATTTTCTCCCTCAAAAACTTTAGTTGATTCTGGCTGTAGATATATTATTGTTTCAGAATGTGGCTCGTACAGGCTAATTAGTCTTCCAAATGTAGATGTAAAGATTCTGGCTAAAATGCTCGCAAGGTGTCTTGAATCAGTTTTACCAGCAGTCATACACGGTGACCAAACTGGGTTTATTAAAAATAGATTACTGTCTCATAACATTAGAAGGGCATTTAATATAACTTTCAAAGTGTATATTTAATATACACTTTCACCTTTGCTTTTTGCATTGGTAATTGAACCATTGGCAATTGCCATTCGTACTGACAAGGCTATACAGGGAATTAGGAGAACTGGTGCTGTTCATAAAATCTCATTATATGCAGATGATGTGGTGCTCTATATCTCTGATCCGGTTGTTTCTTTACCCGAAGCTCTGAGAATTATAAACTCCTTTAGCCTCTTTTCTGGCTATAAATTGAATGTAAACAAAAGTGAGTTATTTCCAATAGATTTTAAAGTTTCTGATGTACCAATGTATACTTCAATGTTTAAAGTAGCTTCACATAGTTTTAAATATTTAGAAGTATCAATTACACGTAAGTGTCACACACCTGGACTCATTTAATGTGTTTTTGCCCGTGACCCAGTTTCTGTCTTTCCGTGTTTGATTAGTTCCCAGGTGTGTCCATTATCTTCCTCATGTGTTCCATGTCCCTGTTAATTTAATGATTCCATCCACCTGTGTTTCCCCAATTATCTGTTGTTCATAAGCCGTGTCCCTTCAGTTCTGTTTTGTCGGGTCTTCTCACTTGTACTCACTTGTGACACTTGCTACTTACGTGTGTCTACCTCTGTGCTCCATGTTGGATATCCCCTGTGTTGGATATATTAAAAGCCTTATTCTGTTTATCCTCGACTCCGTATTCCTTCAGGCAGCGTAAATCCGTGACAGAAGACCCGACCTAAAGGAGAAAGTAGAAAACTGCGTCTTTCCCTCCGTTTTGCTTTCGTTTTTTCTCAGTCTTTTTGTTTTGTAGTGTTTCTATGGATCCCCTCTATCGTCCCGAATTCCTCATCCTTCTGCTGAAGCAGGAAGGACGCTCTCTCGAGGACCACACCAGATGGTTTCTCCTATTAGCTAATGCCACCAGCTACCCGGACGGCGCGCTCTGCACCTTCTACAACACCAGCCTGAACTCCAAATGCAGAGCGTTGTCGTCCGAAGATGGTCCTCGAGAGGATTTCGCCGCATTCGTGGAGTGGACTCTGGCGAGAAATGGCTCATCTCTCACCATCTGCCCCATAGAGGACCTCGCCAGCCCCACTCCCGACCCAGAGACCAGCCAGCCACCATCACGCCGCACGGAGCCAGAGCCCACCGCAGCCGCAGAGCCCGAGCCACCCACTGACAGGGAGCCGGATCTCGAGAGCGCGACTGACCAGGTGTGTGAGCCGGCAACACCGTGCATCGTGGGAGTCCTCGTGGAGATCGAGGGCGTGGAGGAAAGCCCTGCCCACACTCCTGCGACTGAGGGTGAGCTGTATGCAGTCTCTGAAGATCATATGGAGCAAGTTCAGGATCTGATGGACTGGTCTATGGAGGTAATCCCTAATTTTCCTGTTTCCCCGCTGGTTCCGTCCAGCCCTGATTCCCCTGTATACCCTCTCAGTCTCCCACTCCTACCTCCTCCAGTCATTTCCTCTGCTCCATTTCCGCTGGTTCCGCCCAGCCCTGAGTTTTCTGTTTCTCCGCTGGTTACGCCCAGCCCTGAGTTTTCTGTTTCTCCGCTGGTTACGCCCAGCCCTGAGTTTTCTGTTTCTCCGCTGGTTACGCCCAGCCCTGATTTTTCTGTTTCTCCGCTGGTTACGCCCAGCCCTGAGTTTTCTGTTTCTCCGCTGGTTACGCCCAGCCCTGAGTTTTCTGTTTCTCCGCTGGTTACGCCCAGCCCTGAGTTTTCTGTTTCTCCGCTGGTTCCGCCCAGCCCTGAGTTTTCTGTTTCTCCGCTGGTTCCGCCCAGCCCTGAGTTTTCTGTTTCTTCGCTGGTTCCGCCCAGCCCTGAGTTTCCTGTATCTCCGCTGGCTCCGCCCAGCTCTGAATCTTCTGTGTCTCCGCTGGTTCCGCCCAGCTCTGAATCTTCTGTGTCTCCGCTGGTTCCGCCCAGCTCTGAATCTTCTGTGTCTCCGCTGGTTCCGCCCAGCTCTGAATCTTCTGTGTCTCCGCTGGTTCCGCCCAGCTCTGAATCTTCTGTGTCTCCGCTGGTTCCGCCCAGCTCTGAATCTTCTGTGTCTCCGCTGGTTCCGCCCAGCCATGATTTTTCTGTTTCACCGCTGGTTCCGCCCAGCCCTGAATCTTCTGTGTCTCCTGTATTCCCTCCCAGCCTCCCTCTCCCGCCTCCTCCCAAACCTGCTGGTCCCTCTGCTCCACTTCCGCTGGTTCCGTCCAGCCCTGATCCTCCTGTCCTTCCTCCCGTCCTTCTCCTCTCTCCTCCTCCTAGACCAGCCAGTTCCTCGTCATCCCTGCTGGTGCCAGTCAGTCCCGCAGCTCACCCTCAGTCCGCGCCATCGGGGCGCGGTGGTTCGCCGCTGGACTGCCAGTCTCCAGCTCCGCCTTGGCGTGTTAGGGCCCTGTCTCCGCCTTCAGCCTCCGAGCCCTGGACTCCTCCTCGGTCCTTCGACCCAGCGGCTCTGCCTTGGCTCTTAGCTCCCTCGTCTCCACCGTGGCCTGTCATCCCACCTGCTCCACCGGGCTCCCTCGTCCCTCCGGCTCCACCTTGGTCAGTCGTCGACCATCCGCCGCCTCGGGACTCCTCTCCTCTGGTTCCACCTCGTCACTCCATCCCTCCGGCTTTGTCAGGCTCCTCCTTCCCTCCGGTTCCACCTCCATCCTCGGTCGCACCGGCTCCACAGCGGTCTGCCAGGACCCTGCCTCCGCCTTGGTCGCCTGAGCCTTCTGCTCCACCTTGGCCCTCCGGAACCTCGACGTCACCCTGGCTCTGCGGCTGTGCTGCTCCATCTTGGGCTCCTCACCCACCGGTGCAGTCTCCGCCTGTCGGCCCCCTGGTGTCGTCGACCCTTCCTTCACCATGGCTCCTCCCGCCGTCGACCCCACCTTGGATCTCCGTCCTGGCTGGTCTCTGGTGGACCATCTGGCTCCTCCTGCTCCTGTCTCCTCCCTGGCTCCTTCCTCCGTCGTCTCCTCCCTGGCTCCTCCTTCTGTGGTCCCTGTCTGCTGGCCCCCTCCTGGAAGTCCGTCCTCCACCGGAACCTCCTCCCAAGTTCCCACCTACGCCTCCCCCTGTTGTTTCTACGGTGCGAGGACGCACCTACCGGGAGGGGGGAGTACTGTCACACACCTGGACTCATTTAATGTGTTTTTGCCCGTGACCCAGTTTCTGTCTTTCCGTGTTTGATTAGTTCCCAGGTGTGTCCATTATCTTCCTCATGTGTTCCATGTCCCTGTTAATTTAATGATTCCATCCACCTGTGTTTCCCCAATTATCTGTTGTTCATAAGCCGTGTCCCTTCAGTTCTGTTTTGTCGGGTCTTCTCACTTGTACTCACTTGTGCTCACTTGTGCTCACTTGTGACACTTGCTACTTACGTGTGTCTACCTCTGTGCTCCATGTTGGATATCCCCTGTGTTGGATATATTAAAAGCCTTATTCTGTTTATCCTCGACTCCGTATTCCTTCAGGCAGCGTAAATCCGTGACAGTAAGTGTTTAGATTTATTCAAGGCTAGTTCACTACACTCCTCCAACGAGTTCAGAAAGATTTTACTCATTGGTCGGCTCTTCCCCTTTCATTGGCTGGACGTGTGAGTTCAGTGAAAATGAACGTTTTACCTAGATTTCTGTATTTATTTCAGTGTGTCCCAATTTTTATACCCAAATCTTTCTTTAAGACTCTAAATCAAAATATCTCATCTTTTATTTGGAAAAAAGGACCAGCCAGAATTCCTAGAGAAATACTTCAGAAACCAAAGCTTGAAGGCGGGCTTGCCCTTCTTAATTTCCTGTTTTACTACTGGGCAGCAAATATACATTCTACATTATTCTGGTTCCAAAGTCATTTTGGGCTCAGTGATTGGGTCCCGTCTTGGGTCAGTATTGAAGAGGGTTCCTGTTTTCCTGCCTCGCCTGCCGCACTATTGTGCGACCCTCTTACTGCTATCTCGCGCTGCCCTTATGGTAATTATATTGTCCGGCAATCATTAAGAATGTGGTTCCAATTCCGAACCCATTTTGGTCTTCAGCACTTACCATTGGTTTCAGCTATAAACTGCAACCCCTTATTCCCCCCTTCACTTAATGACAAAGCATTTAACATTTGGCAGAGAGCAGGGATTTCAGTTGTTAATGATATTTACATGGATAATATTTTTCCCTGTTTTTCACAATTGACACAAAAATTCTCTCTCCCTAGTGCACAATTTTTTAGACATTTGCAATTTCGAAATTTGGTTAAAAACTCATTCCCTGAATTTCCTAATCTTCCCCCAAAATCTACACTCGATCAGATTTTTGAAGTAGCCATAAATAAAAGAGGTGTGTTGTCTACGCTATACAAGCTAATTTCCTCCATGTCCACTTCCTCGCTCTCTTTTAGTAAACAACAATGGGAGTCGGATCTTTGTCTTACATTTGATGATGAGACTTGGAACCAGATTCTGTCCTGTGCTCATACCTCCTCTATTTCCAAGCCCACCTGCACTTTCCCCACTCACCATCATGAACAGCACTGTGACTGCAGTGGAATCATTCAGATTCCTGGGAACAACCATCTCTCAGGACCTGAAGTGGGACAATCACATTGACTCCATTGTTAAAAAGGCCCAACAAAGGTTATACTTTATTCGCCAGCTGAGGAAGTTTAACTTGCCACAGGAGCTGCTGAAACAGTTCTACTCGGCCGTCATTGAGTCTGTCCTCTGTACTTCAATAACTGTTTGGTTTGGTTCAGCAACAAAATCAGACATCAGAAGACTACAGAGAACTGTTCGGACTGCTGAAAGGATTATTGGTGCTCCCCTGCCCACCCTTCAAGAACTGTATACATCCAGAGTGAGGAAAAGGGCTCAGAAAATCACTCTGGATCCCTCACATCCAAGTCACCCCATCTTTGAACTTTTGCCATCTGGCCGGCGCCTCAGAGCCGCAAACACCAGAACAGCAAGGCACAAGAACAGTTTCTTCCCCCAGGCAATCTACCTCATGAACAGTTAAATGTTCACTACTTATGCTTATAAACGTGCAATATCCTTATATTTATTTGTTAACCCTCCATCCTAGAACATTCCTGCATCTCACTCAATCCTATTCCATTATCATTTATAGCACAATTGTTTATACACTTATTTATTTGCCAATTTGTAATTTTTTTTTTTTTTTTGTCTGTGTGTTGTTGTCTCTGTGTACTGGAAGCTTATGTCACTAAAACAAATTCCTTGTATGCGTAAGCATACTTGGCAATAAAGCTCTTTCTGATTCTGATTTCTGATTCTGATTTGTGCACGTCATAGTCTTATCCAGTTAAAATTTATTCATTGAATTTACTGGACAAAAGTGAGATTGGCAAAAATCAAGCCTGGTATTGACCCTCTCTGTGACCGTTACCATCAGGCCCTGGCAGACTTAAAGCTGCTGCAGTAGGTAACTTTTGTAAAAATATATTTTTTACATATTTGTTAAACCTGTCATTATGTCCTGACAGTAGAATATGAGACAGATAATCTGTGAAAAAATCAAGCTCCTCTGGCTCCTCCCAGTGGTCCTATTGCCATGTGCAAAAATTCATCCGCTCCCGGTAAGAAATAACCAATCAGAGCTGCGGTCCGAAACTTTGTTTGTGTTCAAAATGTAGAAAAATTTATATAATAAGCGAGTACACCATGAATCCATTTTCCAAACCGTGTTTTTAGCTTGTCCTGAATCACTAGGGTGCACCTATAATAAGTGTTTATATTCTGACTATTTTAGATTGCTTCGGTGGTACCGGTGGTACCGGAGTACCCAGAACCTTTGTGATTCTTCATAGACATAAACAGAGAGAAGTTGTTCCGGCTACGATGTTCTTCCGCAAGACGCAAGCAGTTCTGTTTATTAACCGCTAGAGCGTCAAAAGTTACCTACCAAAGCTTTAATGCATATGTTTTGGACATGTCCATCATTAAATTATTTTTGGATATCGATCTTTAATTGTTTTTCTTTAGTGACAAAGAAACAGATTGAGCCTTGCCCGTTGGTAGCACATTTTGGACTTTCGTCAGAAGTCATTATTAGCCAGACGGAGCATTCTCCTGCTGAGGAAACAAAAACTCCCTCCATCTTTCGATGACTGGTTGAAAGATGTCATGAGTTTCATTCATTTGGAAAAAAATTGTTATACGTTAAAGGGTAACACTGGTATGTTTTCTGAGATCTGGAATCCCTTTATTATTTATTTTTCTGAATATAACTGTACTTCTAGAATGTCAAATTAAGGATTAAGATGTTATTATTTTTTGTGATAATGCTTGACATTCTTTGTATTACAGTAGGTATTGTGTTTTTTATGTTCTATTTGGTTTAGCTACATTTTAATTTATTTTATTATTATAATTTTTATCTTAATTTATTATTGTGATTTACTTTTTTTTCTTCTAGGGGGTGGGAAGGGGTATAAAAAAGTATATGCATTTTTTCAGGATTCTCCTATATCTTTATACGGTTATTGTAAAAGTTAAATTAATAGAATAATAATAATAAAAAAAAAAAACTGTCTTGCTAAATGATTAAATGTTAATGTAAATGTAGATGTGCTGGGATGGTTGGAAGGAGAAAAGCCAGGGGCTGACATGGGAAGTACTGGGCTGGTCGTGGCAATGGAAGGAGAGATTGCGGCTTCTGGGTCTTTCATTTGCAGTTTTTCGCCCATTTCTTGTCTCTCCTCTTAAAACATGCCATTCAGACTTTTCTAGGATGTGTTTAGTAAACGAGAAATACTATATTACTTATACATGTTAAAAATAGTATTTCAAATAACTTGGACTACATTGCTCACCTCTGCGAAAATGCACTGTAAAATTATTTTACGCTTTCCAAAGAAGAAGATACAATGGATTGCTTGCTAAAGCGATTTTGTTATACTAGTTTTAAGCCGCTTTTCCATCTAAAAGTAAGCAGATTCAACAGCAGGAAGTTGTATGAGTAAGATTATAATACATGCTAAACTCAAGTCCGACTGTACTCCTCGGTCTGAAGTGGGGTTATAGGGATGTCCGTGGTAGGGCCAAGCCCCACCCCTCCACCCTCTGGCACAAGGCTTGGTATGGGGGAGTGGATGGCATGCAAATTCCACTTGCCAGTTCTCACAGGCATTTTGTGTTTGTGGCTCTCAAATGTGACAGCTCTAGCCCTTTTCCTGAAGATGTCTGAGTGTGGTGACTCTTGATGCGTCCTTCAGTCCACTCCTTGTGAAGCTCTCCCAAATTCTGTTGCTCGTGCACCTTTTCCTGTCACACTTTTTCCTTCCAGTCAACTTTTCTATGAATACATTTTAATACAAAACTCTGTGAACATCCAGCCCCTTCAGCAATAACCTTCTGTGGCTTACCCTCCTTGAGGAGGGTGTTGATGATTGTCTTCTAGACAACTGTCAAGTCAGCAGTCTTTTCCATAATTGTGGCTGCATGTTCTAAACTAGCCCAAAAGGCACCCAGTATTTATACTCAAAATTAATCAAACTAATCAAGCTCAAAACAGAATATTAAATTTTTTTTAGATATATTTTCCTAAGTTGTAAGTCATAACGCATGTTAAGCGTAACGCGTGTTACGCATGTGCGGTATACTTTACTTCCTGAACAAGTGTGCACCCGAGTCCGTGTTGCTTGCACTTTCACGTAAAACGTGCCACAGCTCGGGAGCAAGCGAACACAGACCACCTTCTCCAGGTAGTCTTGGGTTCGGTAACAAAGTGCGCACCAGGGTCTGATGACAGCGTTCACATTAGCGATTTTTCATGTGAACCGTGCCCCGTTCTGCACTAAACTGCCAGTGTTAAAGCCTCCTAATACATGCGGTGTCATGATTTTGTTTTCCCTTAGACTTACGTTTATTATTATTTGTTATGATAGGTTTAATTCAATAAAACCAGTTTTTGATTCAAATGTTTCTGCTTGATCCCTCTTTTGTGTTGTGGCTTGATATGAGCTGGTCGTAACATAAAATTGGGCGCTTGTCTGGGATTGCTACATGTGTAAGTAAATACATGTCTTTAGTGTGTTTACAATTTCTAATTGAGGAGACTTCAGGTATTTAGAGTGTTCTCAGTTGGGTTTAAAATCCTTCCTTCGAGGCACTGTTTGTTGTTGTTTTTTTTAGTTTTTAGTTTTTTCCTTTCTTATTTTTGAAGGTTATTCTGAGCGGGGGTTTTAGATCTCTGTTGGGGGTACGCTTCTGGCTTTTGGTTTGAAATGTCAATTGTTCTTGAGTTCAGCGTTTAAATGCCGCCCCGAGTCCGGTACACCTTTGAAGATTAGATAGGTTTAGTTTGTTTTGTTTATAGTTAGGAACTGGAGTCTCTCATTTTCATTTAAGGTGACAATTTGTTTTTTCTGTATCTTTGTATTTGATGCCTGCTGAGTATGAAAATAATTTGAGTGATGACTTTTGGTAAGTCTTTGTTTATCTCATAACTAATGCGGGTTGGCTGATGGGATTTGTATTTCTACTATTGAACCTGTGTTTGCGGCACCTGTTTTTGACATTTGTGACCAATCACGGAAAGTAGGGAGACAAGTCGGTTCTGGGGCATTTTGAGTTATTCACAGATTCTGAAAGTGTAGTCTCCAAGCTTTCCTACGATGTGTAACACATGGAAATCTGATAATATTTGGAGAAGTTGTGGCCATTTGAAGGTAGACACTCAAAAAAGCACAAAAAACAGAACATAGCCTTTAAAGATTGTGCAGTTCTCACTGCTGCGAGTGACAATGGGGCTCATTTACATCTAATTTAGATAAGCCATACCCCCTGCATAGCAACGACAGACACAACGGGAAAAATCGGACCGCATACTATTAATAATAAAGGAGAATGGGCATTGTGAATGTCAGTAATTTATCTTTTTTGACTTTTATGAAAATGATTTAGAGGCTGAAATATGTGAGTTTTATCTTTTTATAAAAAATCTTTAATCTTTCAAATGTGGCCATCATTTTTAATGTTATTATTTTAATGTTTATGTAAACAAAAAGTACATATTGATGCTAATTTTATTTGTTTAATTGCTGGATTTCTACATAAAACTTGGTGAATTGATTTCATTGTGTAGCATTAGGACTTTTTTTACCAGGATTCTGTGATAACCGATGAGCTAGCTAATAACAATAGGTAGATATGGGAAGGTCTAAACATGGACTAAACATGAGATAACGTGTACGTGTTCTTAGAATGAACACAAAACGACAAACTTTGATGTTTATGGAAACTCACTCTATAAGAAACGATATAGCCTCTGATATCTTACAGTCCAACTCGTCTGACGCCAGTCCAATACATTCTTCCTCGTCATCATCTTCGCTCAGTTGTAGATTAGGGATATTACAGTCTTATTATGCCACTGTCATCGTCGCTCAGATCGTCTTCAGAATCAGTGAGCGATTCCCTCGGAGGGCAGGGACAATAACAAAAGAAACAAAAGCCGGCTTATCTAGTATGGAAGTACAGACAGACAATGAAACGGCCCTACTGCGTGCTAGAATCTCCGACAAACAACCTGATTTCAACCTCAAAATTTACACTTTTAAATATACCAATACTGCTATCTCAAACACGGAGAGGCTTCTTTGTGATATCAACTAACAGATTCTGCAAAAAAAAACGAAAATCACCAATTTTGAAAAAAAAACCCCCCCGCTTCTTTCTCATTTTGCTCGAAAGTTGTGTTGCCGACTTGTGTCACTGGTTTCCGTGACGGGTCACATTGACAAAAACATTAGTTTAGTGCCGCTGTTTATGGAGAAGGAAGTAGAAAAGTATTTCCAACATTTTGAGCGTGTTGCAGAGTCTTTGAAATGGCCAAATTAATAACTGACCTTACTGTTGCAATGTGTTTTAGTAGGAAGAGCCCAGGAAGTTTATTCAGTGCTGACTATGAACAAAATGGTGATTTTGAAATTGTTAAGTCTGCTATTTTGCAGGCTTATGAACTGGCACCTAAAGCATACCACCAGAGATTTAGAAGTCATTTTAGGGCTGAAAACGGTACATATCTTGAGTTTGCTAGAGAGAAAGAAAATTTGGGTAGCACTTTATTTTACAGTCCTGTTCCCCATGTACATACTATGTACTTATTATAGTAATTACAATAACTATGTAATAACTAGTGTTACAACCCCTTGGCTCAAGGGGCAGCTACATGAATGGGGAGCCCAAACACATAATCAAATTTGAAACTTTTAATATTTAATCAATAAAAACAGACATAACTATATTTAAGGTAAAGAAAAAAGAATTATACAAACACAAGAACAACAACATCAAGCCCTGGACTGGAGAGAGTGAAAAGTCAGCATGTCCACCCAGCAGCGAGACCAGCAGAGACCAAGCCCAATTGTCCCTCTCGATGGGGAGAAAACCAGCATCTTATCAGCCGCATGGTTAATCAACCAATTCTCTACACCTGTGACACAGCAATTAACCTGGAGACCCAAAAAGTGTTACCCAGAGACACCTACTGGACAAAATAATAAAGTACACCAGCCCCTGGGAACATCACACTAGGTACTAACCCTGAACCTACCCCTAAACCTACCCCTACCCCATTTAGTTACCTTGTATTACCATAACTTTCTTAGGTAAATACACTGTAAGTACACTATAAGTACATGTAAGTAGACATACTGTGAAATAAAGTGCAACCAAAATTTGTTTGACCACTGGTGTACCTCAGTAAAAGTAACCACCAAGGAACAGCTTAGAGAACTGATTATTTTAGAGTAGTTCAAAAACTGTGTTCCAAATGCTGTTCCTATGGATCTAAATGAGCATAAAGTGAGTAAAATATCAGATGCTGCTCTTATGGCAGATGAATTTGTTCTTACTCATCAAATTTGCTCACTTCAATGATTCGAGCAGATATAAGTTGAGCATTCCGGTTAAACCTAAAAAGATTGTTTCACGATAGAATACGGTGTAAAATTTTGCTGTTAATATTTCAGTTACACGTATGAAAGGTGAGATGGTTTGTTTCTATTGTAAGACATCAGGATATAACATTTCAGACTGTATTGCTCTCAAAAATAAAGAGAAAGGTGATAAACCTGTCGCTTTAATTTCTACATCGAATGTGAATCATACTCCTGCTCGATTTTAATAAACCGATTGAATGGGTAGATATTACTGAGAAGGAGAGTGTTAAAAATGGTGTTGAGTTTGCACCACTCATCACTGAAGGGGCCGTGGCTTTGCCTAACTTAGATAAGACTGCCTGTACGCATCCTACGAGAAACTGGGGCGGGGCAATCCTTTTTGTTGGAAGGACTTTTGCCCTTGTCTGAACATTATGATACACGAAAACATGTACTGGTAAGAGGACTTGAGATGGGATTCATGGAAGTTCCTCTACAACGCATTCATCTTGATTCTTAACTCATGTCAGTTGAGGAGGTAGTTGGAGTTTGTGCTATGCTTCCCGTCTCAGTTGTCACTTTCATACTTTGCAATGATTTAGGCAGGGAAATTTTTTTGGGAAAAGTCAAATTCTTGTGTTCCACCTATAGTGGTTTCTGCTCTTGAGACATTGGATGGATCTTCTCAATGTTCGAATTTATACCCTGCATGCACAATAACTCGAGCAATGGCTAAGAAAAGAATGCCAGATGAAACTGAAAACATTCTTTGTGACACCTTTTATTGTTTCTGAAAATTCCTTTCAGACAGAAGTAAGTACTGTGTGTACGGATGTGGAAGATGTGATCCCTGTGCATGCATCACATGCTGTTGATGACCATAAGACTGAAAAGCCTGATTCCGTGTCAGAATGTCCATGTATCTGTGATGACCCTGTGAACATATCTGGTTCTTTATCTCCGCTCTGTAGTGTGACTCGAGACGATCTTATCAAAGCACAGCAGGCAGATGATACTCTTCAAGAATTGTTCTCTTTAGCTCGTGAAGGAGAAAACAAGACGTAATCTCCCTTCTATTTTCTTCAAGATGGATTGCTTAATAGACAACAACCTACGAGGTTTGACTTTTCACTCGATCCTAGGATCCAAATTGTGGTTTCACTTAAGTCCCGTCAAGACCTCCTACAACTATCACATCAGGGCATGGCTGGTCATATTGGGGTACGAAAGAACTATGATAGAGTCCTAAGGAAATTTTATTAGCCTAGGTGTAAGCGAGTTGTGATTAACTATATACGATCCTGCAATACTTGTCAAATGGCAGGAAAGCCTAATCAAAAGGATCCATTAGCTCCTTTACAGCCTATTGTTGCTGTTACAACCCCTTTTGCACATTTGACTATTGATTGTGTTGGTCCTTTACCATGATCTAAGGCTGGACATGCATATTTACTCACTGTAATGTGTCAGACTACACGTTACCCCGCAGCTTATCCTCTGAGATCAATAACCTCTAAAGCTATTTTAAAGGCTTTAACAAGTTTCATGTCCATTTATGGCATTCCAGAAACCATTCAGTCTGATCAGGGCTCAAATTTTATGTCCCAAAACTTTTCTAAGGTCATGCAACAACTTAAAGTTAAACATTAATATATCAAGTGCTTATCACCCTCAAAGTCAATGATGTCTGGAAAGATTCCATCAGACTCTTAAGTCACTTTTGAGGTCTTATTGTTTCGAACTTGACTGTGACTGGGAGGAAGGACTTCCTTGGATGTTGCTCGCTATATGTGAGGATGTACAGGAGAGCATAAGTTTTAGCCCTCATGAGTTGGTGTTTGGACACACTGTTAGGGGCCCTATTGCTGTGTTGGTGGATGAGTAGAGAGTTCTTTGTCTAGCCAAAGCCAATTTAACTTTCAACCTTACCAAGTGCAACTTTGGAAAGGCCACTGTGACATACTTAGGAAAGGTGGTTGGCAGGGGTTGTGTGAAGCTGATTCATGCTAAAGTAACTGCAATCTGTAGTTTTCCCAAACCGGATACCCATCGGGAGTTACGACGATTTCTTGGGATGGTGGGTTACTACTGAGGGTTTTGTCATAATTTTGCAAGTGTAGTTGCCCCTCTAACCAATTTGTTAAGCCCTAAGAAACCCTTTCAGTGGTCAGATCAATGTCAGTGTTTCTTTGAGAATGCAAAATCTTTATTGGCAAATGCTCCGCTGTTGGCTTCTCCTAATTTTGAGAAGCATTTTCTATTCTTCCATTTGATGCCAGTGCTTATGGTGCTGGTGCTGTTCTCTTACAAGAAGATTGTAATGGAATTGAACATCCAGTCAGTTATTTTTCTTAAAAAAAAATCAATCATCACCAGCAAGTTTATTCTACGGTGGAAAAATAAGCATTAGCCCTTATTTTTAGCCATTCAACATTTCGAGGTCTATTTGAAGTCTGTATGTGGTCCTATTACAGTATACACTGAGCATTATCCGTTGACTTTCTGAGATCAAATGCACGGTAAGAATCAGAGAATAATGAGATGGAGCCTTTTTCTTCAACCTTTCCATTTACAGATTAAACAAATAGGTGGCAAGTATAACAGAATTGCTGATGCTCTCTCGCGTATGTAAGCTATCCCAGTAGTGTCTGGGATCTCTTCTCTCTCTATCTTCTTTCTCCTTTATTTCTTTCTGATGTCCTAGGGCCCAGGATTTCAGGAGCAAAATGGAGTGAGATTTATGGAGAAGAATATTAAAGTTATTGTACATTCACATTTAAATGATTGTTTTGCATCCATACTTTTTTTTTTTTTTTTTGGTTCTTTAGAGAATGGTACTAATGGTAGACAGGCACTCTATGGGGAAACTCTCAAATTTGGCTTTTCTTACACATGCGGCATCAAGATTTTGTTTTCCCTTACCCTTAGACTTAGGTTTATAATTATTGGTTGATTATGGTTAATTCAATAAAACCTGTTTTTGATTCAAACGTTTCTGCTTGATCCCTCTTTTGTGTTGCGGCTTGATACGAGCTGGTCGTAACACGTTACTGAATTACTAACACCTTTCTTGTTCCCTATGCATGTACATAGAGATAGAAATGCTTAAACTACATTTGTTGTTTGCTTTACGGTATTGTTATTTGTTATTTGTTTTGTTTTTCTACTTTACTAGTGCTTTTTTAATATACCTCAAACTCTCCCCAAACTCTTATTTCCTTGACTTGTATAACATATATTATGGGATTCAATCCCGGTGGCACAACACTGAAATATATACTTCCAATTCTTCCCATCAAGAAAAAAAAACAAAAACAAAAAAACAAAAAAAAAACCTGGCTGTGTGTTCTGTACTAGACTAACTGAGACTTGTCATGGCACTTG
The DNA here is from genome assembly GCF_023724105.1 of Carassius gibelio. Taxonomy (NCBI): domain Eukaryota; kingdom Metazoa; phylum Chordata; class Actinopteri; order Cypriniformes; family Cyprinidae; genus Carassius; species Carassius gibelio. The sequence continues at coordinate 23,618,395 of NC_068391.1, forward strand.
TAAAATGTTGTTCTTGCTTTCTTGATGATCTGATTGCTTCTATTGTTCTTATTTGTAAGTTACTTTGGATAAAAGTATCTGCTAAATGATTAAATGTAAATGTAGATGTGCTGGGATGGTTGGCTGGAGAAAAGCCAGGGGTTGACATGGGAGGCACTGGGCTGGTTGTCACAATGGAAGGAGAGATTGTGGCTTCTGGATCTTTCAATTGCTCCAGTTTTTTTGCCCATTTCTTGTCTCTCCTCTTAAAACATGCCATTCCGATAGTCAGCTTTTCTAGGATGTGTTTAGTAAACGAGAAATACTACATTACTTATACATGTTAAAATAGTATTTGAATTAACTTAGACTACATTGCTCACCTCTGCGAAAATGCATTTATCATCTTAAATGTATTGCTAAGCTTAAACCTTTTCTTAGTTTTAATGATTTGGAGACCGATGTTCATGCATTTATTTCTTTGTGACTAGACTACTGTAACTCCCTCTATGTAGGGATCAGCCACCGACAACTGTCACGTCTGCAGCTTGTAGGAATGCTGCAGCTAGACTTCTGACGGGCACCAAAAAAAGAGAGCACATCACTCCGGTGCTGCGTTCTCTTCACTGGTTACCAGTCAAGTTTAGGATTGATTTCAAGATTTTACTGGTTGTTTTTAAAGCTTTACATAATTTGTCTCCAAACTATATTTCCAATCTTATAGAGCCCTACATTTCAGTTAGGTATTTAAGATCGTCAAATCAACTGTTGCTAGTTACTCCTCAGTCCAAAAAGAAGTCAAAAGGGGATCGTGCTTTCTCAGTAGCAGGCCCAAAACTGTGGAACAATCTCCCTCTTTATGTTCGACAAGCCCCATCGGTGGAAGTCTTTAGGTCTCAGCTGAAGACTTATCTGTTTAGCTTGGCTTTTTAACTATTTCTTGTTTAATTCTGTATTTTAAATTGTGTAATGTCTACTGTGTATAAATGTGCTATACAAATAAATTGAAGTTGAAGTTGAAGTTCAGTCCACTCCTTGTGAAGCTCTCCGAAGTTCTTGAATCGTCTTTTCCTGACAATCTTCCCAGGCCTGTGGTCATCTAATTTAATTAATTTTTCTGACTGAAAGATTTGTAGGGTTAAACTTTTAATTCCTCGTTTAAATTCCTGTTCAGAAGTTACAATTATAATTATTACACATACAATGTTTCACAGTTCTATTACTTTTATCGCAAAGATGTGAGCTGATATACCATATACCAATTATGTTTTAGGTTATTCACACAAATTATGTTATACAATGTAAGAGAAATGTAGATTGTCATATATTTCCCATTTAAAATGCAACGTTTCTGCTTATGTCATTACTGTGATTATATCATAAATTAATACATTCTTTAGCAGTATGGTGTAGAAGCTGAACTAAAGGATTGCATGTTACTGAATTACTCACACCTTTCTTGTTCCCAATGTACGTAGCAGAGATAGAAAAGCTTAAACTACATTTGTTGTTTTTCTACTTTACTAGTGCTTTTTAAGTATACCTCAAACTCTTCATTGAGATATTGCAAATAACAACTTAGCTGTAAATATGTGTTTAATAAAATGTATACAGTCTAAGTAGCCTTGGATTAGTTTCTACTTGCTAATGAAGCTTTTTGCCCTATATGAATAATATTCGCTATATTATTATATTGAACTATATTGAACATTCTCTCAGTGGTATTAATTTTACACAAGCAGATAAACATAAGCAATGCTCAAATGTTAACAGAAATATTTTTTTTACCATCAAAAGTCACCAATTGCAACAAAAATCTCTTTGTTCGTTAATATGTAATCAAAAATCACATAGAATTAACTTTATTTTTTAAAAACTTGAACAAATTCTGTCTAATTTCCTTGACTTGTAAACCATATATTATGGGATTCAATCCTGGTGGCACAACACTGAAAACTATACCTGCTATTCTTCTATTGTCAGAGTATTCAGAAAAACGGTGGAGAAAAATTGAAACAAATCCAGAGACTAACATAACTGAGTAAAGTGTCAAGTGAGTGCAGCATGTTTTTATGGCTTTTTTGTTTGTTGCTTTGTTCTTGCTGGTTAAGCATACAATTGCAATTCTGAGATAAGTTAGTACTACACTTCCCATTGAAGAGACTAATAAAACTACAGTAAAAGATAATCCATATACATTATTTATCACTGTATTTTCACAAGAAAGTTTAAATAGTGAAGCATTATCGCAAACGTGGTTTTGAATCACAGATCTGCAGTGGGACAGGCGCACACTGAGGGTGATCAAAATTCCCACCATCACTAATGCAGTACCCCAAGCTCCAGCTGACAATTTAATCACCAAATTATTGCTCATTACAGCAGTGTATCGCAGTGGATTGCATATGGCCACATATCTGTCGAAGGCCATAATCATTAGAATAGTGTGGCATGCTGTCCCATTCATATGTATAAAAAAAGCTTGAAAAACACACTCCACATATGTGATGTAGCGTTCAGATGGGTTTGTTACAAGATCCCTCAACAAACGAGGCACAATAACAGTGGTTCCTATAACATCTTTGAGTGGCAAGTTGCAGTAAATAATGTACATGGGCTGGTGTAAGCCTTTTTCTGCTGAGATCTGAATCAAAATCCAAAGGTTAGATACCATTATAAATATGTAAGCCATCAAAAGGATGACAAATGCGAAATAGCTGGATTGAGTTGTAATATTCAGTCCTTCCACTAAGAGTATGCTGTATCTGAATGTCTGGTTGTCCATCTGTGACCAAAACAAAAGCTAGAGAAACATAGAGTGACAACAGGAATATTTTTATTATTATTATTATTATTATTATTATTTTATTTTTTTAAGAATGCTGTCTTCAACTAGTTGTCAGTTCTTTGGCAATGCTAATACTTTTCTCATCCATACTAACTTAAAGTATAGTAATAAATAGTAATATGCAGGTTTATAATACAAATTGTATTTAGTTTAGAAATATTCTTAGCTTACCAAAGTAGATGACTAGAAGATATTTATAGATGCAGCAGCTGTTGCAACCTCTTTTTGTGCTATCCGTGCTATCATCAGGTTCAGGAGCACATCATGCTTGATTCTGTGTTTATATGTCTTGGCCGTTTGATGTGTGATTTGACATCATACCCCAAGAGTGAAAATGTATATACAACTCTTTCTGCTGTGATTGGTGGGTTTGGTTGGTTACATTGGTTACACTAGTATGGTAAACTACTTCGTTGAATATGGCTGGTGTTGCTAATTAAAAAGAACCCACCTATATTTTTTCCTCCCCAAATAATGGCAAAAATGTATGTAATATTTCTAATTAATGTTTGAAAATATTATTTATAATGCTTAGGGTTGTGAGACAGTACGTGTCAATGGAGAGAGGGTACTACATGGAGAACAGAAGTCCATAACTGTGACATTACTCCCCCCTCCCCGAAGGCCTCCATGGCGAAGTAGTAAGCTTGGATGACCATACTGGATCTAGAGAATCGGGCGGCCATGGCAGATCTGGAGACTCAGGGGCCCATTGCGGATCTGATAGACTCTGGGGCCCATGGCGGAGCAGTCTCGTGGCTGGATCCCTACTGCAAACCCTTAAACTCAGGGCCTGAAGCAGACACAGGAGCGAGCTCTGGGGCTGGAGCCAACACTGGAGCGAGCTCTTGGGCTGGAGCTGACACTGGAGCTAACTGAGGTTTAGGGGCCCTCCCTGTGCTTGATGGTATATCAGGAGCCCTCCCTGGGTTTAACCCAGGAACAGGAGCCTCTTCTGGGCTTAACAGGAGATTGGGAGCCCATCCTGGGCTTAACTTGGGATCAGGAGCCCATCCTAGGCTTAATTGGGGATTGGGAGCCTCTTCAGGGCTTAACTCAGAAACAGGAGCCTCTTCTGGACATAAAAGGAGATCGGGAACCTCTTCTGGGCATAACAGGAGATCCGGAGGCCATCCTGGGTTTTAACTGGGGATCAGGAGCCCATCCTGGGCTTAATTTGGGAACAGGAGCCTCTTATGGACTTAACAGGAGATCGGGAGCCCATCCTAGGCTTAATTTGACAACAGGAACCCACTGTGGGCTTAACTCAGGGTGCTCAGGAGAAGAAGAAGGGTTGGATGGAACCGGAAGAAGCAAATAACACTTGGGAGATGAAGGAGGTTCAGCGTAGTGCCCTAGAGTGGAAGGGAAGAGGATGGGTGCTGAGAAACCTGGGGGTAATGCCATGTCCATGAACCTGTGGGCTGGCAATGGAGGGAGCTCTGGAGGAGAGGATAGTTTAATATATATATATGGCTTGCCATATGAGTGGGGAGTAGGGATCGTGGACAGTGGCCCTGGCATAGCTGAATGATGAGGCCTTGACTTCGCCACAGGCTGTCACGTGATGAATAAACAACTTGAAAAACCTGAATACTCGATAGATGAACTAATTAATTCTCTTTTCGGCTCAAGACTGCATTGGTTACGCTTCTGGGTCTGTCACGTGATGAACGAACAACTTGAAAAGCACTTACTCTTTGTCACGGTTTGTAAAACTTCTCTTGATCACTATGTGGTTGGAGTTTTGTATGTCTCTCGTCAGCACTTATAATTTCTTGTGGGCGTCTCCATTAATTGTTCAACAGCCACAGCTGCCACTCATCACCTGCTCCCTATATATTGCCTTTGTCTTTCATCTTGTGTTTGTCAGATTGTTGTTTGAATCTCCCTGTTACATGCCTGTTCTTCTCCACGCTGGATCCTAAAGCCTCTGCAACCCCATCCACTCTCAACATTGGATTGCTCATCTCAGTTCCTGTGTCACGCTCTCCTGCTGCCTCATCCCACCACTACTTCCTGGACACCTGGACTTCATCTCTCTCCATCCCGCTGTCCCTGCTGATTACTACTGTTTAATTATGTATTTTTTCATTGAACTATTATTCACTTGCAGTTGCTTCCTCGATCATCTTACCGTTAAACTCCTGAAGCGGCCAACAATTCTCTGTTACCAATGTCATAGTTACATTCGGCGGGTGATAAACAATGGGAAAAAAAACGTGCAAGGGTGCATCTTATCGTCTGAGAAAGCACGTTGGGAAAGTACTGCACCTAACCCCACCTCTGATGCGTCGACCTCCACTACGAACTGACATGTGGGATCAGGGGCGACTAAGATGGGAGCCGAAACTAAGCGACTTTTGAGATTGGCGAATACAGCTTTGGCCTTCTCCTTAAACACAGAACCAGATACAGAAGAACAAGCAGACACCAGACAGGACTCATGACAAAGTTCGCTCCACGTGGTGATGGAGTTGGAACCCCAGTCCACTCATGGATTGTGCTTAGCCAGCCAAGGGTGACCTAGGATAATGGGTGTTTCTACTACTTCCTGGACACGTGACATCATCTCTCTCAATCCCATTGTCCCTGCTGATTACTACTGTTTATTTGTGTATCTTTCCTATATACTATTATTCACTTGCAATTGCTTCCACAACCTTCTTACCGTTACACTCCTGAAGCGGCATACACAGCAGCGCAGGTCACCTTTCGACTGAACCTACACTCACTCTCTCCATCACGCCTATCTTTTGTGGTTTCATTCTCACTTCCTTCAGTCTCTCAGTTTTCAGCTCTGGACATGAACAGTGCTACTGACACTCTTTGCTCCACTCTAACCTATTGCTTGGACAACTTTTGTTCACTGTCATCTAGACCAGCATGCACCACCCTATCTGCCCCCTGGCTGTCCAATGTTCTCCATGAACATTGCTCTAAACTCAGGGCTGCAGAGAGGAAATGGCATAAATCAAGAAACTCTACTGACCTCAGTGTGTATCAGTCTCTCCTCTCTTCCTTCTCTGCAAATGTATTCACTGCTACAAAAAAAAAAAAAAAAAATACCAAAACAAAATTAACAACTGTTGTGACACTCGGACACTCTTCAAAACGTTCTCTTCGCTTCTTAATCCACCTCCACGTCCTCCTCCATCGACTCTTACAGCTGATGACTTTGCAGTTTTCTTCACAAATAAGACAAGAACCATCAGTGACCAATTCTCCACACTGCAGACCGAGGATAACTACACAATGACTAATGCACTCTCTCTACTTCTCTTCACTCTCAGAGACTGATGTTTCCAAACGTATCCTGTCCAATCATCCTACTACTAGTCCACTTGATCCGATCCCCACTCACCTCCTTCAAGCGATTTCTTCTTTAGTCATACTTTCACTTACTCCCATTATCAACTCCTCTCTTCACTCTGGAACATTTCCCTCAGCATTTAAGAAGGCTTGGGTAAGCCCACTGCTTAAGAAACTAAAGAAACATCTCTAAATCCAGCACTTCTAGAAAACTACAGACTGGTATCTCTTCTTCCATTCATTGCAAAGACATTTGAGCGAGTTGGGTTTAACCAGCTCTCTATGTTCCTTATACAGAACAACCTCTTAGCCAGCACCCAATCTGGTTTCAAAAGCGGCCACTCAACTAAGACTGCCCTGCTCTCAGTTACGAAAGCCCTGCGACTGGCAAGAGCAGCTTCAAAATCCTCAGTGCTCATTTTGCTGGACCTGTCTGCTGCTTTTGATACTGTTAAATCACCAGATTCTCCTGTCCACCCTCAGAAAGATGGGCATCTCTGGAACCGCACTCCTGTGGTTTAAGTCCTACCTCTCTGATAGATCCTAGTCTTGGAGGGATGAAGTTTCTAAGTCACAACAACTTGCAGCCTGGAATTGAACAACATTTCGTCTGGTCAGAGGAGAGCTGGCCCCCCAACTGAGCCTGGTTTCTCCCAAGGTTTTTTTCTCCATTCTGTCACCGATGGAGTTTTGGTTCCTTGCCGCTGTCTCCTCTGGCTTGCTTAGTTGGGGTCACTTCCTCTACAGGGATATCATTGACTTGATTGCAAATAAATGCACAGGCACTATTTATCTGAACAGAGATGACATCACTGAATTCAATGATGAACTGCCTTTAACTATCATTTTGCATTATTGACACACTGTTTTCCTAATGAATGTTGTTCAGTTGCTTTGACGCAATGTATTTTGTTTAAAGCGCTATATAAATAAAGGTGACTTGACTTGACTTGCTACTGAGGTTCCTCAAGGCTCAGTACTTGGACCACTTCTCTTCTCCATCTACATGACGTCATTAAGATCTGTCATTCAGAAGCATGGCTTTTCTTATCACTGCTACACTGATGACACTCAACTCTACTTCTCATTCCAACCAGATGACCCAATGGTAGTTACTCACATTTCAGCCTGTGTGAGTGACATTTCTAGCTGGATAAATGACCATCACCTTCAGCTAAACCTTACTAAGACAGAACTGCTGGTGGTTCCAGCTAACCCATCGTTTCATCACAACTTCTCTATACAGCTGGGTTCATCAACCATAACTCCTTCTAGGACAGCCTAGAAGGCTGGGCATTGTAATGCTCTCCTGGTGGCCTTACTGCATGTACTATCAAGCCTCTGCAACTGGTCCATAATGCAGCAGCGAGGGTGGTCTTCAATGAGCCAAAAAAAAAGAGCTAACTTTACTCCTCTCCTCATCAGGTTACACTGGCTACCAGTAGCCGTTCGCATCAAATTTGCTTGCCTACAAGACGACCACTGGCACGGCACCAACATACCTAAACTCACTAGTTCAATCTTATGTGCCCTCCAGAAGTTTGAGCTCGGCAAGTGAACGACGCCCTTGTGGTGCCAAAGTTCAAAATCACTCTCACGGACCTGGACTATACCCAGTTGGTGGAATGACCTCCCAATCTCAATTCGAACAGCTGAGTCTTTACTGATTTTCAAAAAACATCTAAAGACTCATATTTTTTTCGTCAGCACTTAACCAACTAACACTAGCACTTACCTTTTCTTTTCTTTTCTGAATGTAAACTAAATGTATTTCAGTGGTGTAACAATTTACACCTTTAAAAAAGATTGAAGGTTTTAATTATAAAATTATGAAATATTTTAATATAAACATACATTAACAATGAAAAAATACACTACAATATAAACATAAACACACTTTATAAAGCACAAAATAAGTAAATTATATTTACAGTATATTCATAATTCAGGTCAATTTAGTTTGTATCCAATGGTGTCAGTGCAGTCAAGTCAATAATTTTGCTGAATATTCTGTGTCTTCAACTAAGCAAACAGAAAGGCAAACAGAACAAAGAACCCAAACCATATCAAAACAAAGCTCAGTCAGGAAACCAGTTCTCTTCTGGCCAAACAAATGAATGTGGTGTGATTATTCCAGGCTGGATCGCAAATCAAATTGTGGATTGATATCATCCAGAATATTTTATCCAACTTCTGCTTGAAGAAATATCATGCCAGCAGATGAAGCTGGTAAATAGGGTCTGTGCAGAGGGCTTGTATGGTTCTCATAGTCTTTGCTGAGGATCTGGGCTGGGGCCATCAATGAGGTCTTCACAAGGGGTTCTGTCATCTAGTTGACATGTTCTTTGCTGACATTCAGGAATGTGTTGTGGTCATTCTTGGATGCAGGTCCACCGTCTGGTCTGTATACAGACTGGATCAGCTGACTACTGTAACCTAGAAATAAGGGGGAGACAGTATATAAGCAACTGATATAAGCATTTATGTAATTCTTCTTAAAAATTAAAAGTACATTAGATATTATGGGTAGTGTTTCCAGTTCTGTTAATCCTAATTGTTGCTGCATAAAAATTCGTTTAATGGGGTAATATGATGTGATTTCTATTTTTAATTTTCTTTAGTGTATAGCTATTTGTGCAAGTATAAGATATGCAGATTTACAAAACTCAAAGTCTCCCACAAAAGGATTAATTCTATTTAAAAGAGAAGTCTGATCCAGACCGGGCTAAAACACCTCATTCAATCACGCCCCCACATCTCACAATGGTTGAAATACAGGTGCATCTCAGTAAATTAGAATGTCATGGAAAAGTTAATTTATTTCAGTAATTCAACTCAAATTGTGAAACTCTTATATGAAATAAATTCAATGCACAAAGACTGAAGTCGTTTAAGTCTTGGTTCTTTTAATTGTGTTGATTTTGGCTCACATTTAATAACCCCCCCCCCCCCCCCCCCAGATGCCCAATAATAGTGAATTATTGGGCATCTGGAAAGTATATGAATTTAGTGTACATGTACTCAATACTTGATAGGGGCTCCTTTTGCTATAAGTACTGCCTTAATTCGGACTGGCATGGAGATGATCAGTTTGTGGCACTGCTGAGGTAGTTTTGAAGCCCAGGTTTATTTGACAGTGTCTTCAGCTCATCTGCATTTTTTATTTTTATTTTTTGGTCTCTTGTTTCTCATTTTCCTCTTGACAATATCCTAAAGATTCTCTATGGGGTTCTTCTCTGTCGAGTTTGCTGGCCAGTCAAGCACACCAACACCATGGTCATTTAACATTTGGTGCTTTTTACAGTGTGGGCAGGTGCCAAATCCTGCAGGAAAATGAAATCAGCATCTTCATAAAGCTGGTCAGATGAAGGAAGCATGAAGTACTCCAATTTTTTTTTGGTAAACTGGTGCAGTGACTTCGGTTTTCAGAAAACACAATGGATCAACACCAGCAGATGATATTGCACCCCAAATCATCACAGCATGTGGAAACTTAACATTGGACTTCAAGCAACTTGGGCTATGAGCTTCTCCACCCTTCCTGCAGACTCTAGGACCTTTGTTTCCAAATTAAATACAAAACCCTGCTCTCATCTGAAAAGAGGTGCAATCAGTACGGACATAGCCAGAGATGTATAAAGTACTAGAGACCCATACTTGAGTAAAAGTACAAGTGCTCTATCAAAAAAGTGACTTGAGTAGAAGTTGAAGTGCTCTTTAAGTACCACACTTAAGTAGAAGTACTAAAGTATTCAACATTTTTTGTACTTAAGTATTGCAAGTAGTCTATTTTAAAATTTACTACTCAAGTACTGAAAGTAAAAGTAGAAGTATTGTGTTATGTAGCTATTAAAGAAAGTAGTCAAAAGTTTGAACATATTGTTTTTACTATTTCAAATGATTAACCTAAAGGACAATCACAATTCCTTTGACTGTAACTTCTTGTAAACAAAAAACGGTTACTAGGGTTCGTTAGCCCAATTTGCAAAATTATGTCATTAATAACTTACCGTCATGTTGTTTCAAACCCGTAAGACATCAGAGGGTCATTTAGAATTTTTTGAAGCATCGAAAATACATTTTGGTCCAAAAATAGCAAAAACTATGACTTTATTCAGCATTGTCTTCTCTTCCGTGTCTGTTGTAAGACAGTTAAAAACAAAGCATTTTGTGATATCCGGTTCGCGAACGAATCATTCGATGTAACTGGATCTTTTTGAAACAGTTCACCAAATCGAACTGAGTAGTTTTAAACGGTTCGCGTCTCCAATACGCATTAATCCACAGATGAATTAAGTTGTTAACTTGTTTAATGTGTCTGACACTCCCTGAGTTAAAACAAACCAATATCCCGGAGTAATTCATTGACTCAAACTGACTGAACTGCTGTGAAGAGAGAACTGAAGATGAACACCGAGCCGAGCCAGATAATTACTCGTTCACGAGTCAAGAACCGTTTCTGTCAGACGCGTCCGATTCGTGAACCGAGGAGCTGATGATACTGCGCATGTGTGATTTAGCGTGAAGCAAACCGACACACAGAGCGTCTGAAACGAACTGATTCTTTTGGTGATTGATTCTGAACTAATTCTGTGTTAATGTTATGAGCCCAGGTGCAGTCAACGCCAATGACGCCATTGCTTCGAGCGCAAAAGAATCGGTGAACTGTTTTCTTCAACCGGTTTATTGAATCGAACTGTCATAAAGAACTACCGGTGATCCGAAAACCGATGCAACCGGTTCTTGACTCGTGAACGAGTCATTATTTGGCTCGGCTCGGTGTTCATTTCTCTCTTCACAGCAGTTCAGTCAGCATGCGCAGTCTTCTTAATCGCTTGATTCGCTCAATGATGTGCCAGCTTCAAAAACCTGCCATGCCATCTACAGTTCTGGCAGTGGTTTGTAATGGAATGATTCGTAACATTTTTATAATTGTAACGAGTAACGGTGCAGCACATAAAAAAAATATCGGAGTAAAAGTATTAAACTCAGCGAAAATATGTACTGAAGTAAAAGTGGAAGTAGGAGAAAAAAATAATACTCTAGTAAAGTACAGATACTGCCTTTTAGTACTTAAGTACAGTAGTGAAGTAGTTCTACTTCGTTACTATACATCTCTGGACATAGCACAGTGCTCATTCAATAAATGCACAGCTAAACAGATGACTAGATTTAAATGTGACTAGTGTTTTAGCACATCTGATCTCTTCTGGAAGCTATTCCAACTGGGGGCAGCATAGTAACTAAAGGCGGACTCCCCTTGTTTTGTGTGAATCCTTGGTATTTCTAACTGACTCGATCCTAATGATCTGAGTGCTCTGTTAGGTTTATATTCAGTGAACATATCTGCAATATATTTAGGTCCTAGGTCATTTAGTGACATATATATATGAGTAAAAGTACTTTAAATCAATCTTAAATGTAACTGGAAGCCAGTGTAAGGACCTGAAGACTGGTGTGATATGCTCAGATTTTCTGGTTCTAGTCAGAATCCTGGCAGCAGCGTTCTGGATGAGCTGCTGCTGTCTAATGGTCTTTTTGGGAAGGCCGGTGAGGAGCCCATGACAATAGTCCACGCTGCTGGTGATAAAGGCATGAACAAGTTTCTCCAAGTCTTAACTGGAAACAAAACATCTAATTTGTGCAATGTTTTTTTTTAAATGATAGTATGCTGATTTAGTTACTGCTTTGACATGACTACTGAAACTAAGGTCTGTCTCCAGAATCACACCAAGATTCCTGACTTGATTTTTAGTAGTTTGACCCCTAGAGTCAAGGTATGCATTCACCTTGAGAACTTTATCTTTGTTTCTAAATGCAGTGACTTCAGTTTTTTCATTGTTCCTTGTATTCTAATTTATTGAGATGCACCTGTATTTGTATAATGCCACCAAAATATTCATGCAAAGAAAGAAGGTGTGGTTTCAGGAACCGCAGTAGTGTTGATGCAGCCGTGTCAGGGAGATGGTGCGTGTTTCTGTCTGAAAGCAAAAGCACTTTATTTGGCCTTTACGAAAATAGAGGAAATGAGAAATCATTGTTTAAGATTTATTTACAACAGAACAGCGCAACCCAGATGTTCACATTTGTGCGACACATTTTATGGATGACAGTTTCGTGAACCTAGGAGAGTAGCCTACAAGGCTGGCTGTGCAAAGGCTATTTCTACAAAACAAAATAAATTTACTTTGCTGCAACAATCTGACGCTTATTCTGAATCAGCTATTGTAATTATGTTTTCTTAACAGTTTTTGCTATTGACTGTTCAAATGCAGAATTTTGTGCAACATAGATTATCGCATTTTGTTTGTGTGTTTGTGAGAGAGAGAGTAGCGTATTAGTCCCGAACCAGACAAATTAAATATTCGATCAGGAGCATGTTTGAAACATGAGGAGCTGAATTCCACAAAACAGCCCAAGACAATAGGATGTTGTAAATCAAATCCATGCACCAATCTGTCTGAAAGCAAGTTAACCAACCAACTCTTTCATATACAGCTTTTTAAGGTCCCATGACATAAACTTTTCACTTTCTGAGGTTTTTTAACATTAATATGAGTTCCCCTAGCCTGTATACGGACCCCAAGTTTCTAAAAATATTAATCGGTGTAAATCGAGATCTTGAATATCCTCCTTATGACGTTATAAGGAGAAATGTTACCTCCCCTTTCTCTGCTTTGCCCGCCCAGAAAATATTTCCATCCCATGAGAAAATAAGCTAAGGATTTTAGTTTTTCCACAAGACGTGAGATATCATGGCTTTTGAGAAAGCAAAGCATAATAATTGCTCAATAATTATTGGATGTAGAAATGAACACTGCAGCCTTTGTTAGTTCCTTCATCCAAGCCCCAGAAGAACCAGTGGATTCATTTCATTTTCTCTGGAAATGCGCCAACACAAATTCCAAAAGTTTTGCATGTTGTGGCAAACATTTCACTGACGACTGTTTCCTCAACTTGGGTCAGTACAGAGCTGGGCTTGCTGAACGTCTGAAACTAAAGTCTGGATGAGTACCAACTCTCTTTGGCTCAACTAACGTTACACACCTCGGACAAGTCAACTAATGTTATATAAGTGTGTTGCTTTACTGTTTATGCTTACTTAGCTTGTTACACATAGCTATGCAGCTAACATTATGCAATTACTTGCGCTAATTTAAAGGTAGACAGCATCAAGTATGTGTGTGAATACACACACTGTAACGCAAGTGTTGTACAATTCGTTATTTGGATAACCCTTTTCCTGTTGGTTATATGGCGCGCGATATCCGCATTTCAAGATCACAGAGCTTGATGTAATTGTAATAAGACAAATTACAGATGTTACAGATCTCTGTGTACTAGAACATCAATTTTTCATAGTTTTTCTCCCATGCTATCTCCAGCTTAAACCGATAACAAAGCAATTAACACCGATTTTAAAATTACCAGCATGTGAGAGAGAAGCAATAATTATTTTTTTTAACATGCAAATTTTATTCATAGAGCTGTACACAATGCACAAATCTGTATAAGTCTGTTTCAGATGTATACCACAATATATATATATATATATATATATATATATATATATATATATATATATATATATATACATTATATATATATATATATATATATATATATATATATATATATATATATATATATAATTTCAAGATATGTGAAATATAAATTATGTAAACAAATAAATTATTTAATATAATTTTGTCATTTCATAGATCTAATTTTAAGTATTAATTTTATTCACTAAACATGCTTCTATCTTCTAACAAGTTGCTGTCATGGTTGGTAAACCGTGATCTCGGGGTGTTTGCACTTTGTGGTGAAGTCTGTGTTTCGCGTCTGCATTGATTAGATTGTGGGCATCTCCATTAATTGTCATCAGCAACAGCTGTCACTCATTACTCATCCCCTATATATCGGCTTGTCTCACGTCTTGTGTTTGTGAAATCGTTGTTTAATGTCGGTTACCTTGTTTGTTGGCTCTAGTGTTGTCTGCGTTGGATGTCTATGTTTTCCAGAACCTCATCCACTCTCTGCACATCCGCACATCCACTCAGCCATTGATTGCAATCTTTCCTTAGAAAGCCACATTTCTAGCATTTGTAAAACTGCATTTTTCCATCTCAAAAATATATCTAAATTACGGCCTATGCTCTCAATGTCAAATGCAGAAATGTTAATCCATGCATTTATGACTTCAAGGTTAGATTATTGTAATGCTTTATTGGGTGGTTGTTCTGCACGCTTAGTAAACAAACTACAGCTAGTCCAAAATGCAGCAGCAAGAGTTCTTGCTAGAACCAGGAAGTATGACCATATTAGCCCGGTCCTGTCATCGCTGCACTGGCTCCCTATCAAACATCGTATAGATTTTAAAATATTGCTTATTACTTATAAAGCCCTAAATGGTTTAGCACCTTAGTATTCGAATGAGCTCCTTTTACATTATACTCCTCTACGTCCGCTACGTTCTCAAAACTCAGGCAATTTGATAATACCTAGAATATCAAAATCAACTGCGGGCGGAAGATCCTTTTCCTATTTGGTGCCTAAACTCTGGAATAACCGTCCTAACATTGTTCGGGAGGCAGACACACTCTTGCAGTTTAAATCTAGATTAAAGACCCATCTCTTTAACCTGGCTTACACATAACATACTAATATGCTTTTAATATCCAAATCCGTTAAATGATTTTTAGGCTGCATTAATTAGGTAAACCGGAACCGGAAACACTTCACATAACACCCTATATACTTGCTACATCATTAGAAGAATGGCATCTACGCTAATATTTGTCTGTTTTTCTCTTGTTCCGAGGTCACCGTGGCCACCAGATCCAGTCTGTATCCAGATCAGAGGGTCACTGCAGTCACCCGGATCCAGTACGTATCTAGACATGATGGTGGATCAGCACCTAGAAAGGACCTCTACATCCGTGAAAGACAGCGGAGACCAGGACAACTAGAGCCCCAGATACAGATCCCCTGTAAAGACCTTGTCTCAGAGGAGCACCAGGACAAGACCACAGGAAACAGATGATTCTTCTACACAATCTGACTTTGCCGCAGCCTGGAATTGAACTACTGGTTTCGTCTGGTCAGAGGAGAACTGGCCCCCCAACTGAGCCTGATTTCTCCCAAGGTTTTTTTCTCCATTCTGTCACCGATGGAGTTTCGGTTCCTTGCCACTGTCGCCTCTGGCTTGCTTAGTTGGGGTCACTTCATCTACAGCGATATCATTGACTTGATTGCAAATAAATGCACAGACACTATTTAACAGAGATGACATAACTGAATTCAATGATTAACTGATTTAACTATCATTTTGCATCATTGAGACACTGTTTTCCAAATGAATGTTGTTCAGTGCTTTGACGCAATGTATTTTGTGTAAAGCGCTATATAAAGGTGATTGACTGATTGATTGATTGATTGACACTTACCTTCGGCTCTATTCCCCGCAGTTCCTGTGCCATCCTCTCCTGCTACCTACTCACCGTCATCATCCGGACTACTCACCTTCTCTCCGCCATCATCCGGATTCCTCACCTCCTCACCACCACCACGGAGTGTCGTCTTCTCAGTCTCATTGTTCCTTTGGGTCTTATTGTTCATCTCACTTCATTAAAACTGTTAACTCGCACCTGTTTCCTGACTTTCCTTCACTCCACTGTCACAGAACGATCTCACCACCATGGAAGCATCGAGCACCAACACCCTGACGGACTTAATGCACCACAGTGGCCAACGCATGGATCAGCAGCAGGAGAGCATCTCTAACACCGGATGCCTCACATCACTCACCATACTGAACCCATCACACTGCTCACGTCTGGAAAACATTGCGAAACCATATCCTTTTTTCTCATGGACTCTCCTGTTGCTCCCATTTTGTTAGGTCACTCCTGGTTATCTAAACATAATTCACAAGTGGAATGGGGTTCAAACACTGTCACATTGTAGAGTGAAAGTTGTCATGAGTCTTGTTTGGTTTCTGCTTGTCCTGTTATCCCTGTTTCTGTCTTTCAGAAGGAGAACATGGTGTTGCCAAACATGCCCGTAGAGTATCTGGACCTGAAGGAAGTGTTCAGTAAGTCCCGTGCTGCTTCTCTTCCTCCACATCGTCCCTACGACTGTGCCATAGATTTAGTGTAGGTAAGTCTCCGCCTTTTTTGTGGGTAAAAAGGATGGTTCTCTGCGACCTTGCATTGATAACCGAGAGCTGAACAACATCACGATAAAGAACACCTATCCATTACCACTCATGTCTTCAGCTTTCGAGAGGTTTCAGGGAGCATCCATATTCACAAAACTGGATTTACGTAATGCATTATCATTTGGTCCGCATCAGGAAGGGGGATGAATGGAAAACTGCCTTTAATATCCCTAGAGGGCACTTTGAATACTTGGTGATGCCGTTCGGGCTCTCCAACTCGCCCGGAGTTTTCCAAGCACTCGTTAATGACGTGTTGAGAGATATGGTAGATCAGTTTATATATGTTTACCTGGATGACATACTGATTTTTTCTACATCTCTCCAGGAACACGTTCAACATGTCAGACGAGTGCTTCAGAGCTTACTTGAGAATGGGCTTTTTGTCAAGGCGGAGAAATGTGTATTCCATGCACAGTCTGTTCCCTTCCTAGGGTATATCGTCTCGTCCGAGGGAATACGTATGGACCCTGAAATGAGTCCTGGAGCAATCTAGAAAAGTAATTGGTTGTTGGCCGTCAAATTAGCATTGGAAGAGTGGCATCACTGGCTGGAAGGTTCAGGGGTTCCTTTTATTGTTTGGACCGATCATAAGAATTTAGAGTACATTAGAACTGCCAAAAGACTCAATTCCAGGCAGGCTCGGTGGGCACTTTTTTTTCGGTCACTTTGAGTTTACTTTATCGTACCGCCCGGGTTCCAAAAATGTCAAACCCGACTCTTTATCACGCCTTTTTGATTCCTCCGCCCGCCCGATGACTCCCGAGTGTATTTTACCTGAGAAGTTAGTGGTCTCAGCACTCGAATGGGAGGTCGAGTCGAAGGTCAAGACGGCCTTACAAGGGATAACGCCTCCGTCCGGTTGTCCACCGACAGACAATGATTCTGGTGGCCACGTATGGCTCGTGACGTCTGCGATTTTGTTTTGGCTTGCTCAGTTTGCGCCAGTGGTAAGTCATCTAACTGACTAATGTGTGGCTTTTCTTTACAACTACAAATCGCACTGCCACAGGTGTTCAGTTGTTTTGAATCAAAAATAACTTCATACAGAATGCCCAAGAACATACTTTAAACTTACTGCCCTAAAAGTGACGTGACATTCAGCCAAGTATGGTGACCCATACTCAGAATTTGTGCTGTGCATTTAACCCATCCGAAGTGCACACACACAGAGCAGTGAACACACACACACACACTGTGAACACACACCCGGAGCAGTGGGCAGCCATTTATGCTGCGGCACCCGGGGAGCAGTTGGGGGTTCGGTGCCTTGCTCAAGGGCACTTAAGTCGTGGTATTGAAGGTGGAGAGAGAACTGTAAATGCACCCACAATTCCTGCCGGCCCAGGACTCAAACCCACAACCTTTCGATTGGGAGTCCGACTCTCTAACCATTAGGCCACAACTTCCCTTAAAGCTCATGTGTACAGAGACCACAAAGCAGATGGACCTTTAAGGAATAGTCAGCCACCATTATGTGATGCTACTCCTATAAAATGTGACTTTTGTGCTGTAAGGTGTGAATCTTCACCTTTAGTGTGTAATTTGAGGTCACACTTGCAAAATATCACTCTCTTCTATTTTAAACTTCAGGCTAAACTACTGTTACCTGCTACTACAATACAGACTATCATTGAGGGATATCAAGATGTCCATGATATCAGTTTGACAAATTTGCTTAAGTTGCTTAAATTTAAACTTAAGTGACAAACTTACTGTCCTTGGAGTCCCAGAGGCCACAATCAATAACATTATGGTGGAACTCAGAAAATAAGACCTCCTTTCTGCCTGTAACAGTGGACCTTTGAGCACAGACCAGAAAAGAAAGACAGCTTTTAAGAAAAATTTTAATTATGTTGAGCCTGTACCTCTGTTTTTAGGTAATGATGATAAAGGTAGGGAATCATTTTCCCAGTATGTACCTGTTCAAGAAACATTGGCTACACTTTTTAAAAGCAAGTCTATTCAAGAACAGTATGCAGCAACACGTTCCAAGGCATCATCAGATGGTCTTTTCCAGGACATTAATGATGGAAAGGGAGCTCAGTGCAACCCTTTATATATATATAAAATGGAGCCATCCTTGCTTGGTCTGATACTCTATCAGGATGCGTTTGAAGTTGTCAATCCACTTGGCTCTTCAAGAAAGAAACATAAGATTGTAGCAGTTTATTTAACTCTGACAGATATTTTGCCTCATAACAGATCCACCACAGATCAAATACAACTTGTTCTCTTGTGCAACGAGCAGGCCTTTAAATATTTGGGGATAGACAAGGTATTTGAGCCTCTCATAAAAGACCTGAAAGCTCTTGAGAAGACTGGTATTGTGACAGGTGATGGGCAAATTGTCAAAGGTCGACTGTGTGCTATCTCAGGTGACAATTTAGGGTCTCACAGTATCGGCGGTTTTGTTGAGAACTTCAGTAAGAGACATTACTTCTGCAGATACTGTGATGTAGAAAGAGCTACTTTTCAGAACTCTCCACTATTGTGTGGCACCACACGAACAGAAAAGTCCTATCAGAATCATCTGAAGGAATTACGCACCAGTGGCAGAAATTCTCAGTGCGGCGTTAAATCAGATTCTCCATTTTACCAACTATCATTCTTTCATGTTTGTCAGCCTGGGCTACCCCCATGTCTTGGGCATGACCTGTTTGAAGGCATTGTTTCGAGTGACCTTGATTTGTTTATTTCTTATTTAGTTAAGGATAAACATTTGAATTATCTACATCTCAACAGGTGCATAAATCAGTTCAAGTATCAGGGGAATGATGGCCATGACAAACCAGCTGATGTTTCACCAGGTAGCAATAAACTTACTGGAAATGCAGCCCAGAACGTCTTGGTTACGTATGTAAGCCTCGTTTCCTGAAGGAGGGAATGGAGACGTTACGAATGGGATCTCGCCTGAGAGCCCAATCACCTTCGAGTGGTACAAAACGAGCCAATGGTACACAAAGTACCTTGGTCTGCGGGATTTGCATCGCGAGCTCCGCCCCGCAGAGTGGGTATATAAGGAGCAACGCAAGCAACTCGCATTCAAGTCTTCGCTGAGGAGCCGAGCCAGTGACCCGGCCATTCAGCGGAACAAGGATGTGGCAAGGGGATGTAACATCTCCGTTCCCTCCTTCAGGGAACGAGGGTTACAAACGTAACCAAGACGTTCCCTTTCAGTCGGTCACATTCGACGTTACAAATGGGGTCCCTTACAAAATGCCACATGGCTGTCTTCCAGCGGCCCGTGTGAGTGATAACACCCTGTCGTGAGGCCAGCACGAGTGAGGGCCTATAGCTTACACAGAATACACTGGGTAGCATATTCTAGCTGGATGTATGCTAGCAGGCTGCCTGTCCTTGGGAGGACTTACAAAAGGCAGGTATCTACCAAGGTGGTGATACATAAGAACTCTGAGGTATTCAGCCTCGCAGGGTGGAAGTTTCAACAACAGAGCTGGCAAGGGGCTTGCCAAGGGAAAGAGACATGCTGTGGAGAGATTTACTGTGGACGTACACACGTGGGATTACCCAGAATCATGACACATGGAGGCACCTAGTCCCACACAGGGCTGACCAAGGGGCATGTACACAAGTGTTGGACATCAACAGTGCTGGAGGAACCCAGGGTTCTGACTGAAGAACTTACCTGAGGGGAATAGCGCATGCATCCAGTCCGTGGAGTGGAATGGCGCGGCAAGTGGATTGACACCGAGCAGGTCCTTACTGGCCTGAAGGGGCAAGTGCCCGGGAGGACACAGGCTCTACACGGAGATTATAAAATCTCGCAAATGTGTTAGGTGTCGCCTAGGCCGCAGCTCTACAGATGTCTGCTAGCGAGGTGCCATGCGCAAGTGCCCAGGAGGAAGCTACGCTCCTAGTTGAGTGAGCTTTCACCCCTAGGGGGCATGGCAGGTCTTGAGCCTGATAAGCCAGGACAATAGCATCCACTATCCAGTGGGATAACCTCTGCTTGGAGACAGCCTTTCCCTTCAGCTGGCCTCGGAAACAGACAAAGAGCTGGTCTGAGGTCCTAAAGCACCGAGTTCTGTCCACGTAGGTGCGGAGTGCACGTACTGGACAGAGCAGCACCAGGGCTGGGTCAGCCTCCTCCAGGGGCAGCGCTTGCAAGTTCACCACCTGATCCCTAAAAGGATTGGTGGGAACTTTGGGCACGTACCCAGGTCGGGGTCTCAAGATAACATCAGAGTTAGCCGGCCCGAATTCCAGGCACGCTTCGTCAACTGAAAATGCCTGCAGGTCCCAGACCCTCTTCACCGAAGCCAAAGCCGTCAGGAGTGCAGTTTTCAAAGATAAAAAAACTTTAGCTCTACTGAGAGCAAGGGTTCGAAGGGAGCTCTCTGCAGTGCTGATAGAACCACTGCGAGGTCCCAAGAGGGGACTTGCTGAGTGCGAGGCGGATTAAGCCTCCTTTCTCCTCTCAGGAACCTGATGGTCACATAGACCTTGAGGGTGGAAGGAGACAGCCTTCGTTCCAACCCCTCCTGAAGAAAGGAAAGCACTGACCCAATCTGACATTTCCAGGGGTCCTCACGCCGTGAAGAACACCAAGTGACGAAGAGGTTCCACTTCAAAGCATAGGCATGTCTGGTGGACATGGCTCTAGCTGAAGTGATGGTAGCTACCACCTGTTGTGGCAAGGTACCTAAACCTTCCGTGACCCGTCCAGAACCCACACATGTAGGTTCCACAGATCGGGACGTGGGTGCCAGAGGGTGCCCCGTCTCTGAGAAAGATGGTCCTTCCTCAGAGGAATTGGCCAGGGAGGGGCTGTTGCGAGGAGTACAAGTTTGGGGAACCAGGTCCTGCTCCTCGTCCTCCCTGAACTTGCACAACATCTGTGCAAGAAGGCTCACTGGGGGAAACGCACACTTGCGCAGGCCCAGCGGCCAGCCTGCCCTCGGTCAGGGAGTACAACAACTGGCAGTGGGAATTTTCTGAAGAGGCATACAGGTCTACCTGAGCGTCTCCGAAGTGTTCCCAAATCAGCTGAATCGACTGGGGGTGGAGTCTCCATTCCCCGGGGCGAGACTGCTGCCGTGAGATCTCGTCGGCTGTTCAATTGAGCCTGCCCGGAATTTGAATGGCATGAAGTGACCTCAGACACTTGTGACTCCACAGGAGGAGATGGCGAGCGAATTGCGACATGCGGCGGGAGCTTAGACCACCCTGATGGTTGATGTACGCTACGGTCGCAGTGTTGTCCGTACGGACCAGAACGTGCTGGTCCTTCAGCAGGGCCCTGAAGCGGTGCAGAGCAAGGGCACCCCAGCTGCACATGGCACCCCAGCCCGTGGCAGAGGCATCTGTTGACACAACAACATGTCTGGATACCGGTTCAAGGGGCCGGCCCATAGAAACGAGGGGTCCAACCACGGGGTGAAGTATCTGCGGCAGGCCGGAGTGATGGTCACTCGGAGCATGGCCTGTTGCCATGCCCATCTCGGGACTCGGTCATGAAGCCAGTGCTGAAGCGATCTCATATGGAGTAGCCCGAGCGGTATGACCGCCGCCGCGGACGCCGTATGGCGAACATGGCGACCGAGTCTATTTCCATACAGAGAAAAGAGAACCTCTGCACAGGGGAGAGCTTGCTCTTTTCCCAGTTGACTTGAAGACCCAGTCGGGCGAGGTGTCTGAGCACCAGATCCCTGTGCTCGCACAACCGCTCTCGAGAGTGAGCTAGGATCAGCCAGTCGTCGAGGTAGTTGAGGATACGGACACCTTGTTCCCTGAGAGGACCCAGGGCTCCCTCTGCGACCTTCGTAAAAATGCGGGGAGACAAGGCCAACCCGAATGGGAGAACCTTGTACTGATATGCCTGCCCCTCGAAAGCAAACCGAAGAAACGGTCTGTGTTGAGGAAGAATGGAGACATAAAAGTACGCGTCCTTCAGGATGATCGCTGCAAACCAATCCATTGGACGAATGCATTCGAAAATGCGCTTGGGCATTAGCATCTTTGCCCACCATCGTCGCATGGACACCCCGAAACCTGGGGGGACGCCGGGCAAACTGATTCGTGTAGCCGAGCCTGAGCGTCCGTATGAGCCAGCGGGAAGGCCTGGGGAGCTCTAGCCAGGCTCCCAGGAACCGAACCAGTGGGGTCAAGGGGACTACAGGCGTACCCACATTGGGGTAGTGTGGTGGAGCAGAAAGCCCCGGTATGCGAGGCATAGCATCCCTTAGCGGGGGCAGAGTGCGGGCACTCGTCTGACTCCAGTAGCAAAGAGGGCATGAGAAAGCGAAGCGTTCTTGAGCCGGCTTTGCATGGAAACTGGCAAGGGGAGAGGAGAACGAGAGCGGCGAGGAAGCATGTCGCCGACTGTCGTTCTCTTTTAGTGAATGTTTGGGTACCACCGGCCGCAGGGCCAGTGGCGGAACAAAAAGAAAATGAGAACAAAGGATTCTCCCCCGGCCCTCCTCCGGGGGAAGGAATGGTCCTGCTACCATCTCTTGATGAGCTGACGTCTCCAACTCTGGGTCGCCGGGTCTCAGGAACGCCGCTTGGCCTGGCGTTTGGCAGGCTTAGGGGCAGAGACGGGTTGCGCCGCCCTTCTGCGGCCATCTCCTCGCTACAGCCGGGGTGAAGGCTGCTGCTGTGGCCGAGCGGGAGTGGAAGAGGCCGCAGGGGGGAGCCCTCCACGACGAGCAGTCTGAGGCGGCTGCGCCGGCGGCAGGATGTGTCTGATGGCCTCAGACTGCTTCTGGGCGGCAGAGAACTGCTGGGCAAAGCTCTATACCGCATCACCGAAGAGGCCATCCTGGGAAACCGGGGAGTTGAGGTGCTGAGCCTGATCAGACTACCTCATGTCTGCCAGGTTCAGCCATAGGTGGCGCTCCTGGACAACCAAAGTGGACATCACCTGACCCAAGGAGCGCGCAGTGACCTTCGTCACCCGGAGAGCGAGGTCGGTAGCAGTGCGCGCCTATTGCAAAACCCCTGGGTCAGCACTGCCCTTGTGCAGCTGCCGGATCAGCTTGGCCTTGGACCTGAAGTGAGACCATGGCATGCAGGGCAGAAGCGGCCTGGCCTGCAGCTCTGTAAGCCTTGGCCACAAACCTGGATGAGAACTTACAGGCCTTGGAGGGCAGCTTGGGTCCACCACGCCAAGCGGAGGTGCTCTGTGGACACAGTTGCATAGCAACAGAACGCTCCACCAGGGGAATCCCAGCATACCCCTAGGCCGCCCCGCCATCGTGGGCAGTGAAGGTGGAGGAAGTACCAGAATGGTTTCAGCAGTTAAAGGTAGAGATCGACCGATATGGGTTTTTCTATAGCCGATGCTGCCGATTTTTAGGGCCGATATCTTGGAGTTTTCCTCTTGATTTGCATGCTAAAATGTCACACTAATAATAAGTGGATGCACAACACATTTTTTCTAAACCTATCATAATTTATTGAGCACTGACTTGAACCATCTCTTCATTGTGGGGAAGTCGTGGCCTAATGGTTAGAGGGTTGGACTCCCGATCGAAGGGTTGTGGGTTCTAGTCTCGGGCCGGCAGGAATTGTGGGTGGGGTGAGTGCATGTACAGTTCTCTCTCCACCTTCAATACCACGACTTAGGTGCCCTTGAGCAAGGCATCGAACCCCCAACTGCTCCCCGGGCGCCGCAGCATAAATGGCTGCCCACTGCTCTGGGTGTGTGCTCACAGTGTGTGTGTGTGTGTGTTCACTGCTCTGTGTGTGTGTACATTTCGGATGGGTTAAATGCAGAGCACAAATTCTGAGTATGGGTCACCATACTTGGCTGAATGTCACTTCACTTTCACTTCACTTTTTTTTTTTTTCATCTTAATTTAGTGCACTGCACTGTATTAAAATAAAAAAAAAATGTATCCAAAGTTAACCAAACAAATCAAATTAATAAACTGACCAAGTATTAAATATATAAAATAGGTAATATATATATATATATATATATATATATATATATATATATATATATATATATATATATATATATATATATATGTCAATCCTTTACATAAAAGTTTTAGAGCATTTACATTCATCAAGTAGAATTTTTCAAGTTTGTTGGAACATAAATGTAAACTTAAATATACATTTAAATAAATACAATTTTAGAAATAAAAATCAATTAAACTGAAAAATATAAAAAAATAAATATATAAAAAATAAATAACAGTGGTGCTGCAAAGACACTAGCAACCAGCAACATTTGTGTTTGGTATAAATGACACAGAACACCTAAAGTGCATTCTAATTTCGAACTTACATCGCAGTCTGTTCATTATTAAAATAAAGTACAGTCAACCAAACATTTAAAAAGTTACACTGGTCAGTTTAAATACACCCTATACCGGTCCTCTCTGCTGTTATGCAAAAGACGTTTTTGCTCATGTGAAGAGGATGATTTTTTCCGTCTAGTTTACATAAAAAAAAAATATTATAGTTTAACATTCAGATACATTGCGAATATGGAAACATTTGGATATGTGCAGAACGAGACGTGACCAATAACCTCCAAAAAATATGGACTTAGTGCACATGGCATAATATCTTCTTTTTAGCATAATAATAAGGACTTCTCATCTCCCAGTCTGCTGTGATGAAGTGAGCAGTTATCATCACAGAGC
Source organism: Carassius gibelio (assembly GCF_023724105.1). Taxonomy (NCBI): domain Eukaryota; kingdom Metazoa; phylum Chordata; class Actinopteri; order Cypriniformes; family Cyprinidae; genus Carassius; species Carassius gibelio. The sequence goes on from NC_068391.1 coordinate 23,643,377, forward strand.
TCTCCGTCCCCCTGGACGTCCACCCGTCTGTCGTCAGCGCAACAGAGGATGCTCGGGATAGCTCATCCACAACTTTTTTCTTCTCCTGTTCATAAAGATCTGGCACGCGGGGCGTTCAAGCTCCTCCGCTCGGCATTATCACTGAGTGTGGACTGAACATGCGCAACTTTTTTTTTTTTTTTTTCATAAATCAATCCGCGGGTCACGCGTATGCCGAACTAAAGATATTGATCTGAACGGATCACGGATCAATGATGATCCGTTGCACCACTACTATAGCAACAACGAGCACCACGAAACCATTTAAAGAGGCGCATTCAGCGGTCTCCTTGACAGAAAACATTCAGCAAAGTAAAATGATCTCGAACGTATGGCGCGCTCTCTTCATTTTATCAAACGATCATAATCACATTTATTCATTTTACAGTCCTGCTACTAGCATTTTATTAATACTAAAACCCCTTTAATTCAGGTGAGAAAGCTTTTTTTCCAAGTGGCTTTTGCACATAATAATAATACCGCTGCAGACGCATTTTGCAGCATTAAGGTTATTACTTGATCGTTAATTTAAACGACGATCGATCATGGAAATTATCAAATATTGACATCCCTAAATACAAATGAGTTGGATGGAAAAATGGTTATTGTCTGCATCAAACCATGCTTCTGAACAAATGTGATTCACCGTTCTGGGCAGCTCCAGGACGTCTGTCTCTCAGAGCACGCTGCTGTCTGTGAGCGGGGCAGAGTAACGGAGCCCTCAATCACGCTGCAGTGTTTGTAAGAGCTGACAACTTCTCCACCCCATTTACAGAGTGAAATTCTCTGACTACCTTTATCTCGCATGTCTGTTGTTGAATCTTCCAAAAGTTTTGGCTCGGCGTGCTTCACATGCAGTGGCTGCAGCAGCACTTTCCACCGCACCAATAACACCGAGCGATATATCGGTCGACCTCTAGTTAAAGGTGCCTTCCATGAACTGGTTACTTCCTGTTGCACTTCCGGGAAGAAAGGAACCAGAGGGGGGTGCTGGCGATCCGCATGAGCAGCCCCCAGGAACCAATCATCCAGCCTCGAGCGCTCGGGAAAGCACGGCCGTCAGCTAGGAATTGGACTCGGACAATGCTGGCACTCCCAAGGGAGGCAACGCAGCCAAACCCTCATCTCCCGAGGACTCAAGCCCGCCTTGTGATGCGGCGATCCAGATCCCCACAGATACATTGGCATCCTTGATGACAGGCCTGGAGAGCCTTGGTGTGCAGAGTATGGAGGACCTCTTCTATTTGAGGAAAGATGATTTATCTCCGTCCAGTCCAGTGCAGAAGGCTCATTTGTGCCTTCACACCAAAAGGTAATGGTTCTGTTAATATCTCCCAGTATAGAGATCCGTTTACACTTAAAGAACAAAAGGTAGTAAAATAAAAGACAAGTGGTCACTGCTTAAAGTAAGTTATATTACCTATTCAATGATAAATTGTGGCAGAGTGCAAGGTCTATTGACATAAGAGTGAAGTCCAGACAATCTTTGAGAATATTCCCTCCATTTTATGTAAATGATTGCATTAAATTTTTATATTCCATCTTAGGGTTGTCCTTCAAAATAATTAACATTTTTCTTTTAGCTTTTTCTTCTTAGAAATATCATAATGTAGCTACCATTCTATTGTAGATTTCACTTTATCGTCCAAGTTCAGACTAGCAGCACTGAAAATGTTGAATTAAATGAAAAAAAAAAATGTAGATGATTTTGAGTTAAGTAGAGAATATCATAGTGGGTGTTAAAGTACAACTGTAGTGTGTCTGGATCATAGGGTTCCAATGATCAAAATGTGTATTACAGATCCCTCTTCAGCACCATTTCCCCCAGGAGGTCCAGAACTCTCATCAGCTCTGTTTTCTCTGGAAAGTCCACAAACCTCCTCAACCCTGTGTTACCCAGGTACACCCGGAAAATTCAAGACCAGAGGAAGACTTCTTCCATCACCACACACAATGGTCTGCAAATTTTAAAATAAACTGGGAGAAGATGTCGTCAGAGGTACAGTCAGCTATCACAAATTCAACGAGACCAAATCCAAATGCAAACTGCGCTTGTCAGAAGGAGGGACTTTTGCGTTTGAGAGAGGTGGTGCATAGAGGACCTACAATAATGTACAGAATTTGAAAAATAATCAGTTTTTTGAACATTATAGCATGTCAACATATTCTGTTACACCAAATACACAAAATAATGATCTTTAAAAAAGCATCATATGACCCCTTTAAGGTTTTTCAGCACTGTGCCTGAATTCTGGCACATGGTCGTTGTAGATTAAAAAAATTATTGTGAGATGAAATCAAAGTATTGAGACTAGTTTTCAAAAATGAAAACTGGGATACCATTTTGACACAGTAGAGGAGATACAAAACACATCTCACATGGTGCTGGATAGGCTTAAATAGCAAGGCTTCCAGGGAGTGTTCCAACCAAGCCAGGAAAACTGAGAGCTATGAATCACTGCACAAGGGGATAGCAGCCAAATTTAAACTGGGTAATTTTTATTTTAATTTATAGGCACACTGAATTGTTTTTTATTGCACCTTGAACATATGTCAAGCACAGAAAGTTTCCTTCATTTAAGCCCTGTTAATAGTTGTTAGGAAATACTGTAATTCAACATAAGCCTATTGCATCCATTAAATGCCTACTCCAAATTAGCAAAAACCATACAATAACTTTGTCTCCCACCCGATAAAATTGGTACTTTCACCCATCATTCAATTAAATTAAATTCTCGTTTATTGGTATATTGCTTTTTACTATACAAATCATTGCAAAGCAACTTTACAGAAAATTAAGTTTCTACAATATTTAGTAGTTATCAGTGGTGACTGTCAGCTCATGCCAACAATACCACTCATGCGTGTATGTGTTGATGTAGTTCAGCTTTCTAGTTCTCTTTTAGTTATCATATTGTGTTAATGCATTTCAGGAGAAACACTAAGTGCAGACACGTGGATGATGTCCATAGAAGGAACAATTGTGATGGGGCCCCACAACAACCTTCTGATTGGAGTGGCAGCGACCTTTGCTGCCTACTATGTGTTTAACTTGCATTATCCTAAAGATGCCTCAAGCACTTTTTTTTCCAAAGGTATGTTTAAACTGTGTGCACACTACCGTATTTTTCAAATATAAGTCGCATCTGAGTATAAGTCTCACCAGTCCAAAAATACGTCATGATAAGGAAAAAAAATAAATAACTTGCACTGGACTATAAGTCGCATTTATTTAGAACCAAGAGAAAACATTACCGTCTAGAGCCGCGAGAGGGCGCTCTGTGTTTTCAGTGTAGACTACAGGAGCACTGAGCAGCATAGAGTGCCCTTTGGCAGCTGTAGACGGCAATGTGAACTCTTGGTTCATTTCTCTTATTTCATTTCTCTTGGTTCATGTGAAATTAATTTTGATAAATAAGTCGCACCTGACTATAAGTTGCAGGACCAGCCAAACTATGAAAAAAAGTGTGACTTTTAGTCCGGAAAATATGGTAATAAAAATAATAGAACCATCATTCTCATATGGAGCTACCCATGAATCATTTTCTTTTTGTTCAGTATTGTTAGGCTCTTTGATATACTCTATTCATTTATGTCAAAAGACAAAAAACTATCCAATTCCTTTGCGTCTTTTATGTACATTCGTAAAAATTTGGCAAAGAAACCCTATAATTGGAGAGGCGGGGCATAAAGGAGAAACAATAATGTGTTTTTTGAACCTTAAACCGCATAAACACATTGGGCCCTATTTTAACGATCTGAAACGCAAGTGTCAAAGTAACTTTGTGGGCGGGTCTCGGCGCTGTTTGCTATTTTCCCGGCGGGATAAATGGCTCTTGCGCCCGGCGCAAATCTAAAATGGGTTGGTCTGAAGTAGCTTCATTATTCATAGGTGTGGTTTGGGCGTAATGTGAAATAAACCAATCAGAGCGTCATCCAACATTCCCTTTAAAAGCAGGTGCGCAAGTTCCATTATGGATTGCTAATATTATGGCGTATTTACCAGGCGCACGCCAGGAGCGGTTCACAGCCGATGAGACTGATGTTCTTGTAAGAGCAGTGAAAGACAGAGAAGTTGTGTTGTATGGGGATGGGAGAAACCCACCCAAAATAGCGTCATGATTTCCGTCATCTCATGTGTTAATATTTTTTTAGTGTAACAATTTATGATTTGCAAAAATAACTGTTGCATCTGTGTAGATTACATGAGCAAAGTGTATGCGCGTTGTGCACGCTATACATTATGGTCAAGCATGCGCCCCTAAAATAGCATAATGAACAACGCGCAACGCGCCACTGACTTTAGACTAGGTTTTTTCCGGTCAGTGGCGCAATTGTTTAATGGAACAGCAAAATAGCACCAGGGATTGTTTGCACCAGAACACGCCTCCTTTTTTGCGCTGAACCGCCCAGGGAGCGCAAGTTCATTCACTAGTTTAGCGACGTGCTTCTGTGGAGGTAAAAGGGCGCTTTGCGCTGGTGCAAAATAGGAACGACACATGCGTCGGTGTACAAAGTCAATTGCGCTGGGTGCAAGATAGGGCCCATTTCATTACACCAAATACACAAAATAATATTCTTTTTAGCAATGTTATATGACCCCCCTTTAAGGTACGTTGCAGACACTTTTGTCCAAAGCGAAATACAATTTACAGTGCATACAGTGGCATTACATATTTAAGAAAAACAATGTTAAAGCCAATGTGATTGCAAATGTTAAGTTGTTAAATGTGTTAATGTTAAATAATACATCAACGTCATTTATTTTTCAGCGACCAAGTAGGAATAGTTTACTTGTTTTTTTTTTTTTTTCATTAACAGATAAGAAAACTTTTTTAAATCTCTCTGTTTTCAGAGCTTTTTGTGGAATCAACTCCCAGTTGGGCAGCAAAGCAGAGAAGAGACATGGGCTCAACGCACCTGTCTGCACCATCTTAAGAAAACTCCCGGACTTTGAATTGATGGGCTAGTATTGATGCCCCCCACACCCCACAGCTTCCCCAGTTCAAGATTAGCTGGGCACTTTGTTATTTATCACCATGTTCCCCTTGATGATACATTGTCTGGACATCAGTGAAACTAATATTGTTTGTATGATAAAATAAGATAAAATAAGTTTGTAATGTGATGTTGCATAGTGTGTTAATAAAAAAAGAAAGAAAAGATGCCATGGTTTTCATTTTAATTGTGGAAGATTACAGAATTGTATTATAACAATTAGAAATTACAAGATGAGTACAATATATTTTGAAATACAATATTCAATTGTAATTGTCTCCTGTAAAATTACAGGAAATTCCTGGCAACTGAGTTGCAGTAAATATACAGTAAATTATAATAAATTACAGCATTTTACTGTAATAAATCACAGTAGCACTACTGAATAAATACAGGACTCTATTGTATTAAAAAACAATATATTACCTGTATATTACTTGCTGTAAATTCACGGGAATTAGTTGCCAGGAATTTCCTGTAAAATTACAATACCTTTTTAACAGTGTAGTCAAGTCAAGTCAAGTCAACTTTTTTTTATATAACGCTTTAAACAAAATACATTGCGTCAAAGGAACTGAACAACATTCATTAGGAAAACAGTTTCAATAATGCAAAATGACAGTTAAAGGCGGTTCATCATTGAATTCAGTGATGTCATCTCTGTTCAGTTTAAATAGTGTCTGTGCATTTATTTGCAATCAAGTCAACAATATCACTGTAGATGAAGTGCCCCCAACTAAGCAAGCCAGAGGCGACAGCGGCAAGGAACCGAGTGATGTCATCTCTGTTCAGTTTAAATAGTTTCTGTGAATTTATTTGCAATCAAGTCAACGATATCACTGTAGATGAAGTGATCCCAACTAAGCAAGCCAGAGGCGACAGCGGCAAGCAACCAAAACACCATCGGTGACAGAATGGAGAAAAAAACCTTGGGAGAAGCAGGGTCAGTTGGGGGATCAGTTTTCCTCTGACCAGACGAAACCAGCAGTTCAATTTCAGGCTGCGGCAAAGTCAGATTGTGCAGAGGAATCATCTGTTTCCTGTGGTCTTGTCCTGGTGGTCATTCTGAGACAAGGTCTTCACAGGGGATCTGTATCTGGGGCTCTAGTTGTCCTAGTCTCCGCTGTCTTTCAGGGATGTAGAGGTCCTTTCTAGGTGCTGATCCACCATCTGGTCTGGATAGATGCATAGATGCCATTCTTCTAATGATGTAGCAAGTACATCAGGTGTTATGGGAAGTGTTCCCGGTTCCGGTTTATCTAATTAATTCAGTCTAAAAATCCTTTAAGGGATTTGGATATTAAAATCATATTAGTATGTTATGTGTAAGCCAGGTTAAAGAGATGGGTCTTTAATGTAGATTTAAACTGCAAGAGTGTGTCTGCCTACCGAACAATGTTATAATTGTATATAGGAGCTCATTCAAATACTGAGGAGTTAAACCATTCATGACTTTATAAGTAATAAGCAATATTTTAAAATCTATACAATGTTTGATAAGGAGCCAGTGCAGTGTTGAAAGGACCGGGCTAATATGGTCATAAATTCCTGGTTGTAGTAAGAACTCTTCTTGCTGCATTTTGGACTAGCGGTTTGTTTACTTAGCGTGCAGAACAACCACCCAATAAAGCACTACAATAATCTAACCTTGAGGTCATAAATGCATGGATTAACATTTCTGCATTTGACCTTGAGAGCATAGGCCATAATTTCGATATATTTTTGAGATGGAAATTTGCAGTTTTACAAATGCTAGGAACGTGGCTTTCTCAGGTAAGATTGCGATCAAATAGCACACCTAGGTTCCTAACTGATGATGAAGAATTGTCAGGGCAGCCATCAAGTCTTAGACGGTGTTCTAGGTTATTACATAAATTAACTGACCTCTGTGACGGGAGGCAGCTAGCAGACGGTCGGTTTAGCCAGTCTGTCTGCTTCCTGACCTGGGCCCCAGTTAGTCAAGTATCAACACTAAGACAGGTCAGGTCTGCCCCAAAAGCTCGTCCAATTGTATATGAAACCTATGTTATTCTGTGGGCACCACTTAGACATCCAGCCATTGAGTGATGACAATCTGGTATGCATCTCGTCATCATGGTAAGCAGGGAGGGGACCAGAGCATATTACAGTGTTTGACATCATGCTTGCAAGTTCACACACCTCTAAAAATGTTATTTTTAGTGATCTCCGACTGGCAAAGTCGAACATCACTAGCGCCGGCATGAATAACAATCTTACTGTATTTACATTTAGCATTAGCCAGCACTTTTAAATCTGCCAAGATGTCAGGCGCTCTGGCTCCCGGCAAACATTTGACTATGGTGGCTGGACTCTCTATATTTATATTCCGTACAATAGAATTGCCAATAACTAGAGCACTTTCATCAGGTTTCTCAGTGGGTGCATCACTTCAGAACAGAAGAGCGGTGTTTTGACCCACGACTATGCTGCCTCACTGTCACCCAGTTGCCCTGCTGCAGGAGCTCTGTTGCTGGAACCGAACAATGTACAGGAATCCCTGATCTAGATGCATCCAAGGCTGTATCTAGAGCCCAAACATTCTTACTGCCCTCGATTTAAGTTTGGATGCGTGTCTCTAATTCTGAAATCTTCTCTGTCAGCCTAACTATTTCCCTGAATTTATCACATGATGTTCTCGTTAACAAGGTTCGGGAGGAGTGCGTCAGATACTTAGCCTAATCAAAACAGGTGGACCACACTCTAGTAATCAATCGCACAGTATAAATATCGCTGACTTACCTTTATCCATTGACGGTTAATCAGTCTGTCTGTCATGCTTTACATAAAACAAAAGTAAAATAATTATGAAGGAAAATAATAATATAATAAATAAAACAAGCACATTTTTTACTTTTCAAATTATTTTGGCAGTGGCTCAGTGGTTCATGTAGGTTGTCTACAAACCGGAAGGTTGGTGGTTCAATCCCCGGCTCCACCTGACCAAGTGTCGAGGTGTCCTTGAGCAAGACACCTAACCCCAGCTGCTCCCGACGAGCTGGATGGCGCCTTGTATGGCAGACACCGCCGTCGGTGTGTGAATGTGTGTGTGAATGGGTGAATGTGAGGCAAATTGTAAAGCGCTTTGGATGGCCATGTGGTCTGTTGAAAGCGCTATATAAATGCAGTCCATTTACCATTTACCATTTAAAAAAAATTACTTATTTAAAATGAATTTAAAAACCGTTAGAAACAGAAAATGATTTTGCCAAAAAAAAATAATAAAAAAAATAACAAAAAATAGTGCAATCAGTTCGGACATTGCACAAGTGTTCATTCAATAAATGCACAGCTTAACATATCAGTTTTAAGTCTAGATTTAAACGTGACTAGTGTATTTGCACATCTGATCTCTTCAGGAAGCTGATTCCAACTGCGGGCGGCATAGTAATTAAGCGGACTCCCCTTGTTTGCGTGAACCTTTGGTATTTCATACTGACTCGATCCTAGTGATCTGAGTGCTCTGTTAGGTTTATATTCAGTGAACATATCTGCAATTTATTAAGGGACATATTTCACCATTTACTTGCGTCCAATTTATCTAAAACACAACTACCCTCGTGTTTTGCCGCAAGACAGCAAGGGTGAGTAAAATTTATGTTGTCTTTTCAGGACTGTCATACGAAAAGCACGCAAAGTAAATATCTTTAGAATCTGCTTGAAAGTGAATAGCACATAACTGCAATTATCTTTACCGTTATAACCACATCTGTTGGTCCAATGTTTTACAAGAATAAATATGCTTCATCGTTTTCAAAGCCTCTGTTTCCACAGTCCATACTACAACGTGAAAACAGCATTCCAAAGTTATCCACTCTGGAGACTTTTTAAAAAAGCCAGAAGGCCAAAACGAGTGTAAAACAGCAGGAATGTACTAATGTGGAAAAGGCTTGAGGAATTATCAAACCAGGCAACCAATTGCTAAGCTGGCAACACAGTAGGCTACCCAGGCACTTTTTATTTTTATTTTTTTTAGCTTGCTCCATCAATTGTTACTAACCCTTCTACTTTTCCTGTAGCCAACAACTACAGCAGCCGAAGCAGGCTCAAGCCACAGTCGGCTCAAGAAGCTATCTCTCCTCCTCTCATGCTCCCATTTACTTCTATGTTCCGACCAAACCCTAACCATCCTCAAGACCTATTAGCGGTCAGACCAATGCCTTATCAAAGAAGCTCACCGAACCCCCTATCTATATCTCCCCACTGCCACAGCAGTGTCTGCTCCCGCAGGAACCTCTATCCACATTTCTACACTGCTGCAGCAGTGTCTGCTCCCGCAGGAGCCTCTATCCATATTTCTCCACTGCCGCAGCAGTGTCTGCTCCCGCGGGAGCCTCTATCTATATCTCCCCACTGCCGTAGCAGTGACTGCTCCCGCAGGAGCCTCTATCTATAATTCTCCTCCACGGCAGCAGGGTCTGCTCTCGCAGGAGCCTCTATCTATATTTCTCCACCGCCACAGCAGTGTCTGCTCCCGCAGGAGCCTCTGTCTCTATTTATCCACTGCCGCAGTAGCGTCTGTATCTCTTTTCTGTATTTTCCTTACTGCCGTAGCAGTTCGCGCTCCCGCAGGAGCCTTAAAAAAAATAATAATAATCATACTGTTCCATAGAACCAACTTAACGTAATGCATTGCTAACAATCTAATGTACATGCTAATCATATCAAAAGCCTTCAAGGGCCCTAGTCCTCGTTCTGCTAAACATTTAATTCAAATGTACACCATCTTTAATTTTGGACAATTCTTTACAACAGGCATGCTACAGCAATCATAATTTGTGACCTCAAATGTTGCTATACGTTTCAGCTATTCAAAAGCAATTTTTTGAATTGAAATAGCAATTTTATGCTATTTAAAAGCATAATCACCTCGATGGCTCTCGATGAATTCTCTCTCAGAACCATAGAACAATGATCACGCAATCAATGCAAACAGTGTCTGCTTTTTATAATAATTCTTAAGCTCTCGGCTGGGAAAGGATGACATCACCTCTGCTTTAAGCTATGCCCATGCATCCAGATTCATGGCACTTATTCGAGGTATACTGACAGGACAGGGAATTCCATTTCATCGTACACTTAACTTCGAATGCAAGCCGATCAAAGATTTTTTAACATTATCAGAAGCAGCTTATTGGATTTGCTAAACCACTACGCAAGTAACCCTCATAGCATCCCCTTTAGACAACTTAAATTGCTCTGTGTATTGAACTCTCCGCCAGGTGCTGCAAAGCGCTCCCAGAATAAAAAAAAAAATAATAATAAAAAAAATATAAAAAAATAAATAAATAATAATAATAATAATAATAATAATAATAATAATAATAAAACAAATAAATAAACTCTCCAACTACTGGCAAGGCTCAACCATCCAATACAATCACTATTGAATTCCTGTCAGATTGCCTCCCGGTCGAGCAAACCTTGCCTTTTCCGACCAAACTATCGGAGCAGTTTCCCATCTAATGCTGCAGGTTTTTAAATCCCATCAGATGCCGCAAGAGCTGTCCCGGTCGAGTGGATTTTAACAACTAACGGTTTTGCTTACACGTCCGTGCGCGAATATTGAACTCTCGTCAAAGGCTGCAATAGCCCTCCTGGTCAAGCATCCTTGGCCTTCACTTCTGATGACGGGTGTACCCATTCAGTGCCGCAAACATTGATCTCCCACCGAATGCCAGTGAGAGCATTCCGGCTAGACAACCTTACCTTTTCGATTTACAGCCAGCATAGGCTTACCCGTTTGATGCCGCACGCTCCCATCATACGTCGATGAGAACTTCCCAGCTAAACAAACTTAAGATACTTTCTACTCTACAGCCAACAAGGCTACCCGTTCGATGCGTGTGCTCCCTTCGGATGTCGGCGAGAGTCTCCAGGCTAGGTAAACCTTACCTTTTCTTCCTACGGCCAGCAAGACTTACCCATTCGATGTGCATGCTCCCATCAAATGCCGGCGAGAGCCTCCCGGCCACACAACTTACCTTTCCTTCTATGCCCGGAGAGGTTTACCAATTCGATGCCGCGAGTAGGAAGCGCCCATTGGATGTCGGCAAGAACCTCCCAGCTAGACAAACTTGCCTTTTCCATTCTTCGGCCAGCGAGGCTTACACATTCGATGCGTATGCTCCCATCGGATGTCGGCGAGAGCCTTCTGGCCAGACTACCTTTCCTTTCTCCTTATAGCCGCAAACTGTCATTTCCACCATGCACTTTCCAGATCCCACCGGAGGCTGGCGAAAACCTCCTTTTCCATTTCTACAGTAGTCTAGGCTTTCCCGTCCGATGCTGCGAGTACAAGCTCCCATCGGACGTCGGCGAGAGTCCCACGGTCACCCAAACTTACCTCTTCCATCCTATGGCCTGCGATGCTGACCCAGCCGATACAGCAAGCACGAAGTTCCTGTTGGATGCTGGTGAGAGCCTCCTGACCAAATTACATCTTTCATCCGGAGAGGCTTACCCATTCAATGCCATGAGTACAAGCTCCTGTCGGACGTCAGCGAGATTCTCCCGGCTAGACAAACTTACCTTTTCCTTTTCTATGGTCAGAGAGGCTTACCCGTTCGATCGTGTGTGCTCCCGTCGAACGTCAGCGAGAGCCTCCTGGCCAGACAACCTTACTTTCCAATCTATGGTCTGAAAGACTTACCCGTTCGATCATGTGAGCCCCCGTCAGATGTCGACGAGAGTCTCCCGGCTACTTGACTTTACCTTTTCATTTGACGATAGACGAGGCTTAACCGTCCGATGCCACGAGTCTCAACCTCCCATCAAATACTGTCAAAAAATAAAATAAAAAAATTAAAAATACCCTCCGCTTCCCCCACATCTTTTCCCCCCACCTGGCGAGGCTTACCCGTTCAATGTTCTGAGTTGATACCCCATTGGATGCAGCAAGAGCCTACCAGCACGGGTTTTCTTTTCCTCTCCCCGTCCAGTGAGGCTTACCCTTCTGATGCATGTGCTCCCATCAGACGTCGGCGAGAGTTCTCCCGGTCGGGTTCCATACTTGCTGGCCGCAAGCGAGTCTCATCCATCCGATGTTGTGAGTATCGACCTCCCGTCGGATGTAGCAAGAGTCTCCTTGTCGGTCAGCCCAAAAACCTTTTTATCTGCCAAAATGAGAGGACCCAGACGTTCGTCGTCCTGAGTCTTAATTTCCAGTCGGAGGATTCATGGGCCCTATCGGTCAGCCATTTGCCTTTCGGCCTCTAAATAGCAGGGGCTTATCAGCCAGTAGGGCCCGTATGCCGACACCGTGACCTATTCCAGTCGAGGCAACTCGCGCCCTCCCGGTCGGGCTATACAACCACGCTGCTTCTCCTCATCGGCCAGTAGGACTCACCGTTCCAACGCTGTCCTACCGACCAGGCACCTCTAACCACATAGTACAGTACCTGCAGCAGGTAGGGCCTACCTTCATAATGCTTAAGTCGCTCCCATTGGAGTACGTAGACTCTTCCGGCCCGCCAACGAGATGACATCTCAGAAAATAAAATCATCCCCGCTAGTACTCAATACTATTTTTGGGGGCGTTCTTAATCTGGCGGCTGTCCTCTTGTCCATTTGCTTTTTGGGGGGTACTCTAGGTTCGGGCCATTCCCGAGCTCGGAGCCCTTCCCCGGACAGCACGGCAAATACGCATGCCTTACCTCAGATAATTATATGTAAGCGTGAACTTGTGAAATGATGTTCTCGTTAACAAGGTTCGGGAGGAGCACGTCAAATACTTAGCTTAATCAACACAGGTGGACAACAATCTAACAATCAATCCCACAGTATAAATAATGCTGATTTACCTCTATCCATTGACGGTTAATCAGCATCCCTCCTCCACCCCATCTCCTCACTTCGAGTTCACTTTATAATTAGACGGGAGAGAGGAGGGGAGAAAAGAAAATAGCGATAGGTTCGAATGAAAATGCTAATGACAAGCTAACGAGTGCTAACACAATGCAGGTGTACTGCACTCAAGGATATAAAATAAACGTGAACGATCAAAATTAATCTGATAAGATTGATCAATAATATCAGAAATATGGTGTATTAAGTTATATCTTATAGTAAGATAAAGATTCTAGAGAAAAAAAAGCTACATGGAGCTACAATCAGCAGCAGCAAGGCCAGCAGGCCAACAGGAAGCAGAGAAAACACTACAACAGCAAAACCCGCCGTCTAGTCTACAGTCGTAAGTTACTAAGTGTTTAAATATATGTGTGGCTTTCATTCTAACAAAAAGGATTAGTCTCAGTGAGACTGTTGTTGTTTATAGCATTTTTTATGATTTTTTTTATGTGCATAATAATTATTAAACCAGTTGAAAACAGGGTGGTGGTTAACAGTTCAGTACAGACAGAAGCTCAATCAAACTAAAAATTTGTTTTCCTTTCTCTATGTTTTGAAATAGAGAACAGCAAAACAGCAAAAAATACATCGTGTACAAGAACTGCATGGACTTTATGTCCGGTCTGCATCGGGCATGTGATGTGAGGACCCAAAGGCTGGGGACATTCCTGTCTGTGAAACAGCTGTGCCCCCATTGCACATTTTCAAGACAATGGAATAGCCAGGCTATCCTTGATAGCATGCCATCTGGAAATCTGAAACTTTCTGTTGCCATTCACCTGAGTGGTGCATCTATCATACAAGTAGTAGATATTCTATACCTTCTGTCATGATGATTTATGACTTTGACCTTTGACCTTTTGACAGGTTGAACTTCCGGTAACCTTATGATGGATGGGCGGAACAAATGAGATCAAGGGTTAACCTATGACCTTTCCACGCATCGATCATGCGGTTTTGACAGAAAGTTTTACCCTATTGACCTAATTAGTTCTAAATCAGGGTTTTGACGGCTAGTTTAAACGGAAGATGAAAGACTCCTCACGCATCGATCATGCGGTTTTGACAGAAAGTTTTACCCTATTGACCTAGTTAGTTCTAAATTATATTTTTTGACAGCTAGTTTAAACGGAACATGAAAGACTCCCCACACATCGATCATGTGGTTTTGACAGAATCTGTTTGAACTTTGTGTTAGTTAGGTTGTTTGAAGTTTGTGTCAGTTAGCTTGTTTGAAGTTTGTGCCAGTTAGCTTGTTTGAACTTTTCTGTCAGTTAGCTTGTTTGAACTTTATCATATATGTGACATTCAGTTATTTCACATTTATATAATTCATATAATCTAAAACACATTTTAATTATTTCACATTTATATATATATAAAACATTATATAATTTATATAATCTAAAACACATTTTAGTTATTTCACATTTATATATAAAACATTTTATAATTTATATAATCTAAAACACATTTTAGTTATTTCACATTTATATATAAAACATTATATAGTTTATATAATATACATAATCTAAAAACAATTTAACTAAGGTTGAAAAAACATTCTGTTCTTTTAAAAAAGGTTATAAATTAAACTGTATAAAAAATATACTGAAACCGACTGTTTCAGATAAAACAAGATGCAATTTTTTTTTCTTTTTAGAGAGCAGAAAAGAGATGTTTTCACACACCTTTGATCCTGACCCTCTGTGTCCCCACTGTCTGCGTTTGCACGCCACAGTGCACACTCGTCGGAATTTACCAACCAATCATAATATCTTCAAAGCCATTTTTTAATTAAAACCAAACGTATCTCACGCGGGAGTACCATGATTTTGACAGTTTTCTGACGGTTGACCTATGAATTACGGTTGGTGCGCGGCTAGCATCTCTTGTACCTCTCTCTCTCTCTCTCCCTCTCCCTCTAATGCCTGTGTACACACATTCGTCTCCAAGTCTTATTTTCTTCTTTTAATGAATATAAACACATTATACATTCACAAACAATATAAAACAAAACATTTACATTAGTTTTGTTCATCACTAAAAATATACATTTTACCAGGATCGTGGAAAAAATATATAATTGAACAGAATGAAGAATATGGTCTATTGAGGAACCCGGACGTGTCATTGACACAATTCAGTTAAATTCATTTCACATTATTTGTTGCAAGACATTTTCTATATTATATTTAAAACCTTTTATATCCATCTTTATATCATATCTTTTTCAAAAAGCTGTTTAATTATTTATTTTAACCGTACACCTACAGTACCACCATACAATAAAATGCTGCATGCACGTACACTTTTAAGCGATCTGAATTATGACTAGCCTATAAATTTCATCATAAGCCACACGTACCTTGTTATATCACTATAATATCCACGGCGCTATACAAATTTGTATTCTGATAAACCATATAAACAAGCGGACATACGCGTGGACATATCAAGTTAAAAAGAGACTTATCTCTATTTTAAACAATATTAAATTATATATGACGGCATGTAACTAAACCGGAACATACATTTTAAACAAGTATTCATCGTTTTTATAAAACACATCGCAGTAACAGACATGTTACTAAACCAAAACAAATAATTTTATCATACATTTTTTTTAATCATGTATTCAATCAATACTTATACAACATATACAAACACATTTTAAACATATTTTAAACAAAAACTAATCATAAACGCAGCCTTCTCAAAATTACAGACATGTACAATCATGCTGATCACATATTATGGATATTTAGACTTCTAGCCATTAATACGTTTTAGGATAATGAAAAACACCAACGTCTGAGGGGTGTCAAAATATCTCCAGTCCCCCCAAAACCCACTCAGACTCCAGGGGTTAAAGAATATGGAAATAAATAATTATATAATGACATCATCATCCTAAAGCAATTCATTAAACAAAAAAAGTATTCAACATTTAAGTTAATCAAACTTATAAAACACACCATACTCCTCTTTTTTAAAAAAGATAACTTATTTTAAATGTGATAGCATAGTATATACAATAAACATTTCTGATGATACATATAAAAAATTATCCCTTACAGTTTTAGACCGGTGAGAGATGTCCAAACATGAATGAAATATCCCCAAAATAAAATAATACGACTTAAAAAATAAAATAAAAATGATTAAATCATAAACAGAATCTCACAGGTCCTCGTAGTGAAATGTATGTGAGAACTGAGGGGCTGCTTCACACACACCCCGCGCAGGCGAGGGTGGAGTTCCAGACCGCATGATCTAAGTCAATGGTATACATTATTTCAAAGCTAACATTAATGTAATGCTTTTTAATAATCAGTACCCCCAGTACATCTGATGTCCGTTGATTCTTAATTCAACAAAATGATGATATATATTACCTAAAATATTTTATATTTTTATATAATATTATATAATAAAAAATTATTTATATCATATTATATCATATCATATATATGATCATATTATATCAGATGCGTCATGCATTAATCACTTTAGATTCTTTAAAGTTCTTATTTTTAGCACCATCTTCAAAGTTTTCATACCATCTCTCTCTCTCTCCCCCTCACACCCCCCCCCCCCCACACACACACACACACTCTCCCCCTCTCTCTCACACACACACTCTCTCTCTCTCTCTATCTCTCTATCTCTCTCTCTCTCTCTCACACACACACACACACACACACACACAATATGAAACATGATGCCAAAGTCTTTCTGTATGTTTTAAAAATAAAAAATAAAAAATATTGATTTAGCTTTAAATCTATGCTGAGGAGCTCGTTTGTTTGTCACAGTATAGACTGTGAAGTTTAGATGAAGTTGCTTTATCTTTTAGAAGAAAGACCCTCGATCGTATTCAACCATTAAAGATGGTTCAGGAAAGACCCACGCGTCCTAGAGATGTAATTTATGTGCGTTGCTACGGTCGTAAACCTTTCACATATCTACGGTACTTTCAGACACAGAGCAGGAAAGACATTTGCAGGCCCTCTGCTTAGCCGTCCCAAAATACCTCCATTTAAAAGCAAAAATATTAAAATGACCGCCTGTACATCTAACAGGCTGTAGTTCTATTTTATATGTTTTGTATTAAAAGTACTATCCATATTATATTCCTTATTTAAAACAATGTATTTAACCGACAGTATCCCCCCCCCCCCCCAATGTGTGTTTTCCATCAGTTGTTTGCCCTTCAGGCTTATTACGTAGTGCTTTTCATTTAGCCTACTGTAAGATCCCTTTACAACAGTGTAATGAAAGTTAACTTTTCTTAAAAGTTTATAGTTGTATTTTACTATATCCCCATCCTTCTATCCTGTAGATTGTATGCGTACTGTAAAATAACAAATATACATCTTGCTTATAGTCAGTCAAATAATTACACCTACAATTTGAAACGTGTTTAAACACGTTGTGTGTCACTAAAGCAAGGCACACCGTCTATCGTCTTATTTTTTTTAATAACGCGATGACCGGCATCGTCTCTTCATATAATTTATGCACCCGAGTGCTTTTCTCTCCAGAGAGGAAAACCCTTTCTCTTTGGATATGTTTGGCAGAAACATAATTTCTACATCAGAAATTTTTTTTAAATGTACGACTGAACTTTTCTCATTCGACAGAAATACTATTTTCAAATTATTTACCCGGCCTATAACACTCGGTGTAAATGTTCTTACCTAGAACAGAAAACATAGGCTTTGACTATTTTGTAGGCATCGTGTAATGTTAAATGGTTTACTAAAAAACAGTAATCACCAGCAGCTGTGATTTTTCAAAAAGAAAGAAATGTACGAGCTAAGGATGTTTCAACTATTATCGTCATTTCCCTTTGACCCGGATAAAGCGGTAATTAATTTTCTATGCTAGTGAAACAATATACAGTTCTCATACTATTTGTGTAAATAGCTGTGCTAAAACATTTATGACTATTTTTTGCGCAGGCCAGCAGATCGTGTCAAGGGTGTTTCACATCTAAGAATCCCAATGTTTTGTAAATGACATTTTTCTTACACTTTTCGAGATTTAGCCGTATCAAGATTTTGGACGGACGTTCGCAATTTGTTTGTCGGACCGTACGTTTTTATGCGATCTTTGTACGGCGTCATCGTAATAGGAATAAATGAAAATTAAGAAATTAAGTTACAGTTTTTCTCTTTGAGATATTTATTTTAGCTCAACTTTGTGTCTGTCCAAAAGTGTGATCGCATGAAGCATCGACGCAAAAATGAAGTCTAGCTGTTTTACCCTTAAAACTATTTCAACCTAAACAAATCAAACGGTACACTCGTTTAAGTTTGAGTGTGTTACAGTTTCCACACTCTTGTGATATACATTTTATCCATAACCTTTCGTGTATTCGAGCGACCAAATCACTAAGAAAGAGAGTATAGTGAGAAATGCGTTTACAACGCATATAGAATTCAGAATACAATTGTTAAAGTATTTTTTATTTTTTTTGTTAAATGTTGGTTTGTAAATGATATTTTTATTACTCCGTTAGAATTAGTCATCGTGTTCGGATAGCCGATGACACAATTCACATTTTTTATTTTAAAGACTCCTGTAAGTCCATGCTTACTCTCGCGTGGGAAAGAAAGCGGGGTGAGCGCATTCTATTCATTTAAGAAAAAATATTAAACATTTGACCCAACTTTTTTTTTAAATTATTTTGACAAAACACGACACGACGACATTAAAGAATGTTATCAGTTCCTACGGCCATCTTCTTCAATTCAAATAAAGCAAAATCTCTAGTGTACGTGTGTATGTGCTAAACATCTTTGCTTCTCCACTTCTCCAGATTTGTTAGATGGGCTACCGTTGTAATACAAACACATTTGAGAACTACGACGTTCTCACTTTTGTAACGGTTATAGAAAAATGCCGTACACACTTTTGCATTTCATATTTCGGTGATTTTAGCTGTAATGAGCACATAAGACAAAAATTGTCAACGTGTGACTCGTAAACATGTATCATTTTATTTATTAATTTATTTTTACCAGAGATAGTCGACCGATCTGTTGACACGTTGTTTTGCAGTTTTCCCTGACTGCGGTCAAACATACACTGCCTGTTCATAGTAATTTTACATCTAGAGCTCTTGTTCATATAGCCGATGACCGTATTCGCATTGTTTCAGCATTTGCCGCTTGACATTAAAGAGCAGGCCTATGCGTACTCCCCTTCGGTCGTAAGCATAATCATCTACCGTGCGCTGAGATTTTTCTGATTTGTCCACTTTTGACGGATTTGCTAGAGGGACTATGTCACCTCGTTGTAACGTGATTACGTTTAAGATCCATAAGACTGAACTACATTCACCTGAAAAGGTTATAGATATAGACTTTTATACAGGAAATGTGTATCAGAATAACAATTACCTAATAGTGAAATCCACTCTTCTAAACTATTGTGAAAACTTTTAATGTTGATCCGGCCCACCAGCCGTGTATCTTTTTCATTGTTTTTTAGATAAAGACTATTCTCAGAGTATGTTCAAACAGACAAAAACATTAACAAAATAGAGTACAAGTATGAGTACATATGATTAAATGATTGTCAAGAGAGTGTTTAAACTGAGATTGTGATGCACTTTAGAGCTTTTTCTGGTCTACCTGTGTCACAAAGACAAATAATAGCCACTACCTCGACTTTTAAAATGAGCCTTACCATCTTCTGTTATGACTCTTATACTTAATACAAACCCATCTACAACACTAAAGTTAGACATTAAAAGTCATTGATGTCATTGATGTGGTATTTTCATCGTATGCATCTCTAAACAGTACTTCAATAAATAAACCGCTGTTGATAAGTCGTTCATTTAAGTGAGAGGCGGGATGATTTTGACCGTTTTAGTCATTGATCGTGCTTAAGGTCTGATCCGGAAAACGCGCTACAACTGTAACTGCGCTGTCACGTCTACATAACCCGCTCTTCTTTAAGAAAACCGAACCAAATGTTTTGTTTAGCATACATGTTAGTTTTAGTCATTTACATAGGTGTCACGCATGAAGTTTATAGTTATTTTAAATAATTATGATAGAGTTACAGGTTTAGGTAAGTGGGGTGCCTGTAAGCGGTGACAACTTCGAGCATCGGAGACGACGGTGCTACTCAAACAGCCCATATCTTTTAACAAAAACTATTGTATTCCATGTTACTAAGACAAAATCTGTAACAGCGTTCATCAATATGTTGAAATGAAAATAAACATACAAAACTTTATAATGACCGTGAGTTCAATATAGCCTAACACCGCATAGACAAATGTTTGTTCTAACGCTTTCGCCCTAAAATTGCGAGATTTCTTTACTTCGCCGTGTTTAACGGACGCTAGAGCGAACTGTAAACCACACACTTCCTCATCGCATTATGCTAAGAAACTGCACATGGTTAAAGCTATTACACCATAAACTGTCTAAAGTTGTTAATGTACAAGCACAGTAAACTATTTCTACAAAAAATATCATTGCACTACTGTTTTTGCATATAATACATCGTTCAACAATACTTTTGCACACTCATTCGACTTTATTAATTACCGCCGTTCTCACGTTCCTGCTGTTCATAATGTATATATAATCCTTCATTGCTCGGTTCATCATGTACATACGATTCCTACATTGCATTCATATTTATATTCTGTATATACTCTGATCAATATCGTATATAGCAACTACACTGTATATTCTGTATAGCTTTACTTACTCAATCAATCACCTTTATTTATATAGTGCTTTAAACAAAATACATTGCGCCAAAGCACTGAACAACATTCATTTGGAAAACAGTGTCTCAATAATGCAAAATGATAGTTAAAGGCTGTTCATCATTGAATTCAGTTATGTCATCTCTGTTCAGTTGAAATAGTGTCTGTTTTAATTTGCAATCAAGTCAATGATATCGCTGTAGATGAAGTGACCCCAACTAAGCAAGCCAGAGGCGACAGCGGCAAGGAACTTAGTCTGCACTTTTATGTATATAAAACACTATATTCTTGCACTTCTGGTTAGATGCTAACTGCATTTCATTAGCTCTGTACTTGTACTCTGCATAATGACAATAAAGTTGAATCTAATCTAAACAAGTACAATCGTACGCTTCCAGGACTCTGCTCATTCTTTCTGTTTCAATTTGTTTAAACGGACTTTCGCATTCTTATCTTATTTTCACCAACTAAGCGTTATTCCTAGGCCTCGCGGATTGTTTTCTAGTTTTGGCCTTCAACCTCTTTGTTCATATGTCGCTATATCTCTGTGAATTTGCTCGATTTCATAAAATATCTTTTACGTTATATCATTATACTATCCTAGTTTATATCAGATACAAGTTTGTTTCTTCATATTTCTCTTACATCTACTCCCGTTAGAGTATCCGCGACAGTATACTCATCGTAATGTGCTAAATCATTAAAATCCAAAAAATGAACTCTGAGAAAGAATATCCGATGAGAGGATTCAAACTTTTATTTCAACAAAACAGTGTTGAATTTACAATGAAGTAATGAAGAAAGTGATCAAATTGTTATTACAAACAATAGGGATGACATGACATCACAAGTTATCTAGCCAGAAAAGAAAATCTCGGCAGGCCCTCAAGTTTTGTTCTACTATGAAATCGACGACGGTTTCAATAATTTCAGGTATGGCGAAACCATAATGTTTAGCGACTAACATCACACACAAATCCGTTATGCACGTACACAGACAGAGAGTCTCGTTAATGTACATCTCGCCGCTACATTCGGCCGTCACATACAGAATTTTTCTGGTCGTTACACAAATCGGCGCCTT
Organism: Carassius gibelio; assembly: GCF_023724105.1. Lineage (NCBI taxonomy): Eukaryota > Metazoa > Chordata > Actinopteri > Cypriniformes > Cyprinidae > Carassius > Carassius gibelio. Next base: position 23,665,105 of record NC_068391.1, read on the forward strand.
GCTGGTCGTATACAAGCTCGTCAAATCGGGCCACGGATTATTTTTCAGTCTTCTTACAACGTCCATTTCTTTCTTGAGATTTGTTACGCGCTTGGAATCCGTCGTACAATCAAGATTCGGATCAGACGCATCTACGATCCAGTGTTTTTTTTAAATCCACGACGATCCAGTGTTTTTTTTTCAAAGCGTTCAGATCCGTCGAAGCCTTATTATTTGAAAATTTGAGAGTGCGTCAGTTTCAGACAAATTTGATCGTTGAAGCCGATTCTGTCAGTCCACGTAGTTAGTGTTTTGATTCACAAGATGTTGGCAGTAGCTCCATCGACCGCGCTGTAAAACCCTTGTTCGCAGATCATAAGAAAACCTGCGATAACTGCAGAGTTTATGAGGTCACCTGCTCACAGGGGATAAAGACTAGCCATAGTCACGAGGAAGTAGCGGTGGATCTTCTGTACATTCTACCAAAAAATAGGTTGTGGGTGTTGCGCTCAAAATGCGGAGGAGGGTGAAGGGCCGTGGTTAGGGGTTTGACTTGCGAGAAATATGAAGAAACAAACTTGTATCTGATATAAACTAGGATAGTATAATGATATAACGTAAAAGATATTTTATGAAATCGAGCAAATTCACAGAGATATAGCGACGTATGAACAAAGAGGTTGAAGGCCAAAACTAGAAAACAATCCGCGAGGCCTAGGAATAACGCTTAGTTGGTGAAAATAAGATAAGAATGCGAAAGTCCGTTTAAACAAATTGAAACAGAAAGAATGAGCAGAGTCTTGGAAGCGTACGATTGTACTTGTTTAGATTAGATTCAACTTTATTGTCATTATGCAGAGTACAAGTACAGAGCTAATGAAATGCAGTTAGCATCTAACCAGAAGTGCAAGAATATAGTGTTTTATATACATAAAAGTGCAGAGTAAGTAAAGCTATACAGACTATACAGTGTAGTTGCTATATACGATATTGATCAGAGTATATACAGAATATAAATATGAATGCAATGTAGGAATCGTATGTACATGATGAACCGAGCAATGAAGGATTATATATACATTATGAACAGCAGGAACGTGAGAACGGCGGTAATAAATAAAGTCGAATGAGTGTGCAAAAGTATTGTTGAACGATGTATTATATGCAAAAACAGTAGTGCAATGATATTTTTTGTAGAAATAGTTTACTGTGCTTGTACATTAACAACTTTAGACAGTTTATGGTGTAATAGCTTTAACCATGTGCAGTTTCTTAGCGTAATGCGATGAGGAAGTGTGTGGTTTACAGTTCGCTCTAGCGTCCGTTAAACACGGCGAAGTAAAGAACTCTCGCAATTTTAGGGCGAAAGCGTTAGAACAAACATTTGTCTATGCGGTGTTAGGCTATATTGAACTCACGGTCATTATAAAGTTTTGTATGTTTATTTTCATTTCAACATATTGATGAACGCTGTTACAGATTTTGTCTTAGTAACATGGAATACAATAGTTTTTGTTAAAAGATATGGGCTGTTTGAGTAGCACCGTCGTCTCCGATGCTCGAAGTTGTCACCGCTTACAGGCACCCCACTTACCTAAACCTGTAACTCTATCATAATTATTTAAAATAACTATAAACTTCATGCGTGACACCTATGTAAATGACTAAAACTAACATGTATGCTAAACAAAACATTTGCGGTGGTGAAAAAAATGAAGTGAATTAATAGATGTCAGAAACTGCTCGCCTCGCGGTTTTCTTAAAGAAGAGCGGGTTATGTAGACGTGACAGCGCAGTTACAGTTGTAGCGCGTTTTCCGGATCAGACCTTAAGCACGATCAATGACTAAAACGGTCAAAATCATCCCGCCTCTCACTTAAATGAACGACTTATCAACAGCGGTTTATTTATTGAAGTACTGTTTAGAGATGCATACGATGAAAATACCACATCCATGACATCAATGACTTTTAATGTCTAACTTTAGTGTTGTAGATGGGTTTGTATTAAGTATAAGAGTCATAACAGAAGATGGTAAGGCTCATTTTAAAAGTCGAGGTAGTGGCTATTATTTGTCTTTGTGACACAGGTAGACCAGAAAAAGCTCTAAAGTGCATCACAATCTCAGTTTAAACACTCTCTTGACAATCATTTAATCATCTTGTACTCTATTTTGTTAATGTTTTTGTCTGTTTGAACATACTCTGAGAATAGTCTTTATCTAAAAAACAATGAAAAAGATACACGGCTGGTGGGCCGGATCAACATTAAAAGTTTTCACAATAGTTTAGAAGAGTGGATTTCACTATTAGGTAATTGTTATTCTGATACACATTTCCTGTATAAAAGTCTATATCTATAACCTTTTCAGGTGAATGTAGTTCAGTCTTATGGATCTTAAACGTAATCACGTTACAACGAGGTGACATAGTCCCTCTAGCAAATCCGTCAAAAGTGGACAAATCAGAAAAATCTCAGCGCACGGTAGATGATTATGCTTACGACCGAAGGGGAGTACGCATAGGCCTGCTCTTTAATGTCAAGCGGCAAATGCTGAAACAATGCGAATACGGTCATCGGCTATATGAACAAGAGCTCTAGATGTAAAATTACTATGAACAGGCAGTGTATGTTTGACCGCAGTCAGGGAAAACTGCAAAACAACGTGTCAACAGATCGGTCGACTATCTCTGGTAAAAATAAATGAATAAATAAAATGATACATGTTTACGAGTCACACGTTGACAATTTTTGTCTTATGTGCTCATTACAGCTAAAATCACCGAAATATGAAATGTAAAAGTGTGTACGGCATTTTTCTATAACCGTTACAAAAGTGAGAACGTCGTAGTTCTCAAATGTGTTTGTATTACAACGGTAGCCCATCTAACAAATCTGGAGAAGTGGAGAAGCAAAGATGTTTAGCACATACACACGTACACTAGAGATTTTGCTTTATTTGAATTGAAGAAGATGGCCGTAGGAACTGATAACATTCTTTAATGTCGTCGTGTCGTGTTTTGTCAAAATAATTAAAAAAAAAAGTTGGGTCAAATGTTTAATAATTTTTCTTAAATGAATAGAATGCGCTCACCCCGCTTTCTTTCCCACGCGAGAGTTAGCATGGACTTACAGGAGTCTTTAAAATAAAAAATGTGAATTGTGTCATCGGATATCCGAACACGATGACTAAATCTAACGGAGTAATAAAAATATCATTTACAAACCAACATTTAACAAAAAAAATAAAAAATACTTTAACAATTGTATTCTGAATTCTATATGCGTTGTAAACGCATTTCTCACTATACTCTCTTTCTTAGTGATTTGGTCGCTCGAATACACGAAAGGTTATGGATAAAATGTATATCACAAGAGTGTGGAAACTGTAACACACTCAAACTTAAACGAGTGTACCGTTTGATTTGTTTAGGTTGAAATAGTTTTAAGGGTAAAACAGCTAGACTTCATTTTTGCGTCGATGCTTCATGCGATCACACTTTTGGACAGACACAAAGTTGAGCTAAAATAAATATCTCAAAGAGAAAAACTGTAACTTAATTTCTTAATTTTCATTTATTCCTATTACGATGACGCCGTACAAAGATCGCATAAAAACGTACGGTCCGACAAACAAATTGCGAACGTCCGTCCAAAATCTTGATACGGCTAAATCTCGAAGTGTAAGAAAAATGTCATTTACAAAACATTGGGATTATTAGATGTGAAACACCCTTGACACGATCTGCTGGCCTGCGCAAAAAATAGTCATAAATGTTTTAGCACAGCTATTTACACAAATAGTATGAGAACTGTATATTGTTTCACTAGCATAGAAAATTAATTACCGCTTTATCCGGGTCAAAGGGAAATGACGATAATAGTTGAAACATCCTTAGCTCGTACATTTCTTTCTTTTTGAAAAATCACAGCTGCTGGTGATTACTGTTTTTTAGTAAACCATTTAACATTACACGATGCCTACAAAATAGTCAAAGCCTATGTTTTCTGTTCTAGGTAAGAACATTTACACCGAGTGTTATAGGCCGGGTAAATAATTTGAAAATAGTATTTCTGTCGAATGAGAAAAGTTCAGTCGTACATTTAAAAAAAATTTCTGATGTAGAAATTATGTTTCTGCCAAACATATCCAAAGAGAAAGGGTTTTCCTCTCTGGAGAGAAAAGCACTCGGGTGCATAAATTATATGAAGAGACGATGCCGGTCATCGCGTTATTAAAAAAAATAAGACGATAGACGGTGTGCCTTGCTTTAGTGACACACAACGTGTTTAAACACGTTTCAAATTGTAGGTGTAATTATTTGACTGACTATAAGCAAGATGTATATTTGTTATTTTACAGTACGCATACAATCTACAGGATAGAAGGATGGGGATATAGTAAAATACAACTATAAACTTTTAAGAAAAGTTAACTTTCATTACACTGTTGTAAAGGGATCTTACAGTAGGCTAAATGAAAAGCACTACGTAATAAGCCTGAAGGGCAAACAACTGATGGAAAACACACATTGGGGGGGGGGGGGGGATACTGTCGGTTAAATACATTGTTTTAAATAAGGAATATAATATGGATAGTACTTTTAATACAAAACATATAAAATAGAACTACAGCCTGTTAGATGTACAGGCGGTCATTTTAATATTTTTGCTTTTAAATGGAGGTATTTTGGGACGGCTAAGCAGAGGGCCTGCAAATGTCTTTCCTGCTCTGTGTCTGAAAGTACCGTAGATATGTGAAAGGTTTACGACCGTAGCAACGCACATAAATTACATCTCTAGGACGCGTGGGTCTTTCCTGAACCATCTTTAATGGTTGAATACGATCGAGGGTCTTTCTTCTAAAAGATAAAGCAACTTCATCTAAACTTCACAGTCTATACTGTGACAAACAAACGAGCTCCTCAGCATAGATTTAAAGCTAAATCAATATTTTTTATTTTTTATTTTTAAAACATACAGAAAGACTTTGGCATCATGTTTCATATTGTGTGTGTGTGTGTGTGTGTGTGTGAGAGAGAGAGAGATAGAGAGAGAGAGAGAGAGAGAGAGAGTGTGTGTGTGAGAGAGAGGGGGAGAGTGTGTGTGTGTGTGGGGGGGGGGGGGGGGGGTGAGGGGGAGAGAGAGAGAGATGGTATGAAAACTTTGAAGATGGTGCTAAAAATAAGAACTTTAAAGAATCTAAAGTGATTAATGCATGACGCATCTGATATAATATGATCATATATATGATATGATATAATATGATATAAACAATTTTTTATTATATAATATTATATAAAAATATAAAATATTTTAGGTAATATATATCATCATTTTGTTGAATTAAGAATCAACGGACATCAGATGTACTGGGGGTACTGATTATTAAAAAGCATTACATTAATGTTAGCTTTGAAATAATGTATACCATTGACTTAGATCATGCGGTCTGGAACTCCACCCTCGCCTGCGCGGGGTGTGTGTGAAGCAGCCCCTCAGGTCTCACATACATTTCACTACGAGGACCTGTGAGATTCTGTTTATGATTTAATCATTTTTATTTTATTTTTTAAGTCGTATTATTTTATTTTGGGGATATTTCATTCATGTTTGGACATCTCTCACCGGTCTAAAACTGTAAGGGATAATTTTTTATATGTATCATCAGAAATGTTTATTGTATATACTATGCTATCACATTTAAAATAAGTTATCTTTTTTAAAAAAGAGGAGTATGGTGTGTTTTATAAGTTTGATTAACTTAAATGTTGAATACTTTTTTTGTTTAATGAATTGCTTTAGGATGATGATGTCATTATATAATTATTTATTTCCATATTCTTTAACCCCTGGAGTCTGAGTGGGTTTTGGGGGGACTGGAGATATTTTGACACCCCTCAGACGTTGGTGTTTTTCATTATCCTAAAACGTATTAATGGCTAGAAGTCTGAATATCCATAATATGTGATCAGCATGATTGTACATGTCTGTAATTTTGAGAAGGCTGCGTTTATGATTAGTTTTTGTTTAAAATATGTTTAAAATGTGTTTGTATATGTTGTATAAGTATTGATTGAATACATGATTAAAAAAAATGTATGATAAAATTATTTGTTTTGGTTTAGTAACATGTCTGTTACTGCGATGTGTTTTATAAAAACGATGAATACTTGTTTAAAATGTATGTTCCGGTTTAGTTACAAGCCGTCATATATAATTTAATATTGTTTAAAATAGAGATAAGTCTCTTTTTAACTTGATATGTCCACGCGTATGTCCGCTTGTTTATATGGTTTATCAGAATACAAATTTGTATAGCGCCGTGGATATTATAGTGATATAACAAGGTACGTGTGGCTTATGATGAAATTTATAGGCTAGTCATAATTCAGATCGCTTAAAAGTGTACGTGCATGCAGCATTTTATTGTATGGTGGTACTGTAGGTGTACGGTTAAAATAAATAATTAAACAGCTTTTTGAAAAAGATATGATATAAAGATGGATATAAAAGGTTTTAAATATAATATAGAAAATGTCTTGCAACAAATAATGTGAAATGAATTTAACTGAATTGTGTCAATGACACGTCCGGGTTCCTCAATAGACCATATTCTTCATTCTGTTCAATTATATATTTTTTCCACGATCCTGGTAAAATGTATATTTTTCGTGATGAACAAAACTAATGTAAATGTTTTGTTTTATATTGTTTGTGAATGTATAATGTGTTTATATTCATTAAAAGAAGAAAATAAGACTTGGAGACGAATGTGTGTACACAGGCATTAGAGGGAGAGGGAGAGAGAGAGAGAGAGGTACAAGAGATGCTAGCCGCGCACCAACCGTAATTCATAGGTCAACCGTCAGAAAACTGTCAAAATCATGGTACTCCCGCGTGAGATACGTTTGGTTTTAATTAAAAAATGGCTTTGAAGATATTATGATTGGTTGGTAAATTCCGACGAGTGTGCACTGTGGCGTGCAAACGCAGACAGTGGGGACACAGAGGGTCAGGATCAAAGGTGTGTGAAAACATCTCTTTTCTGCTCTCTAAAAAGAAAAAAAAATTGCATCTTGTTTTATCTGAAACAGTCGGTTTCAGTATATTTTTTATACAGTTTAATTTATAACCTTTTTTAAAAGAACAGAATGTTTTTTCAACCTTAGTTAAATTGTTTTTAGATTATGTATATTATATAAACTATATAATGTTTTATATATAAATGTGAAATAACTAAAATGTGTTTTAGATTATATAAATTATAAAATGTTTTATATATAAATGTGAAATAACTAAAATGTGTTTTAGATTATATAAATTATATAATGTTTTATATATATATAAATGTGAAATAATTAAAATGTGTTTTAGATTATATGAATTATATAAATGTGAAATAACTGAATGTCACATATATGATAAAGTTCAAACAAGCTAACTGACAGAAAAGTTCAAACAAGCTAACTGGCACAAACTTCAAACAAGCTAACTGACACAAACTTCAAACAACCTAACTAACACAAAGTTCAAACAGATTCTGTCAAAACCACATGATCGATGTGTGGGGAGTCTTTCATGTTCCGTTTAAACTAGCTGTCAAAAAATATAATTTAGAACTAACTAGGTCAATAGGGTAAAACTTTCTGTCAAAACCGCATGATCGATGCGTGAGGAGTCTTTCATCTTCCGTTTAAACTAGCCGTCAAAACCCTGATTTAGAACTAATTAGGTCAATAGGGTAAAACTTTCTGTCAAAACCGCATGATCGATGCGTGGAAAGGTCATAGGTTAACCCTTGATCTCATTTGTTCCGCCCATCCATCATAAGGTTACCGGAAGTTCAACCTGTCAAAAGGTCAAAGGTCAAAGTCATAAATCATCATGACAGAAGGTATAGAATATCTACTACTCATACAAATCGAAAAGGTAAATGATGTGCAACTGTATTTTTTTTTTTTTTTTTTACTGAATAACTTCAATTTAGCTCAAATTACATGTATTATTTATCAACCCACATCAACAGGTCTTCAATACAATGAAGCTACAGTTGTTTCGGTATAAAACATTTCGCCGCCATGCCAGAGCTTTCATTGGACCCGCAGTCATTCACCACTGGAAATACACACAGGATGTGGCAGCGCCAAAGTCAGGAGGAAAAAGATATACTTGGTGGTGACATGAGAGCTGACTCTCCAGGTATTGATATTTTACTGAAATAGTGTAGTTTATACCTGAGTTACATATTGTTTGAAGTTAAAAGGAGTGAACTAAATAAAATGCCAGACATAATACCAAAGTAATACCTTAGCTGGTTTTAGCTAGTTTTCTTTACTGAATCAACTGGTTTTAGCTGGTTTAGTATAGAAAAATGTTAATAACATGCTAGTTACTTGTTAATCAGACTAGAAACATACTTCTAACATGGTTTAAAGTGGTTTTGGCCACTGTCACACTGACCTTAGCTGGTCTTAGCTGGTTTTATTTACTGAATCAACTGGTTTTAGCTGGTTTAGTATAGAACAATGAAAACAACATGCTAGTTAATCACTAATCAGGCTATAAACATGCTTTTAACATGGTTTTAAAGTGGTTTTGGCCACTGTCACGCTGGCCTTAGATGGTCTTAGCTGGTTTTAGCTGGTTTTCTTTACTGAATCAACTGGTTTTAGCTAGATTATCATAGAAACATGTTAACAACATGTTAGTAACTTGATAATCAGGCTATAAACATGTATTTAACATGGTTTTAAAGTAGTTTTGGCCACTGTCACGCTGGTCTTAGCTGGTTTCTAACTGAATCAACTGGTTTTACCTGGATTAGCATAGAAATATGTAAGTCACTTGCTAATCATACTAATGACATGCTAGTCACTTGCTAGTCATGCTAACAACATGCTAGAGACATACTAATCATGGTAGCAACAGGCTAGTAACTTTGCTAATCATGCTAAAGACATTTTAGTGACGTTAATCATGCTAGCAACATGCTAGTCTTATACTAATCATGCTAAAACATGCTAGCGACATACTAGCAACATGCTAATCATGCTAGCAACATGCTAATCATGCTAGCAAAATGTTAGCGACATGCTAGCAACATGCTAATCATGCTATAAACATGCTAGCGAAATGCTAGCAACATGCTAATCATGCTAGAAAAATGTTAGCAACATGCTAATAATGCTAGGAAATGGTAACGACATGTTAGTCACTTGCTCATCATGCTAGAGACATACTAGCGACATGCAAGTCACTTGGTAATCATGCTACAAACATGCTAGCAACATGCTAGTCACTTGCTAATCATGCTAGCAAAATGCTAGCGACATGCTATTAACATGATAATCATGCTAGAAACATGCTAGCAACATCGTAATCATGCTACAAGCATGCTAGTTACATGCTAACAACATGTTAATCATGCTTGAAACATGTTACTAACATGCTAATCATGCTAGGAACATGTTAATCGTGTTAACAAAATGTTAGCAACATGCTATTAAAATGCTAATCATGCTAGAAACATGCTAGCAACATGGTAATCATGCCAAAAGCATGCTAGCAACATGCTAATCAAGATTGAAACATGTTAACAACATGCTAACAATGCTAGCAACATGCTAGTAATATGTTAACGACATGCTAGAAACATGCTAATCATGCTAGAAAAATGCTAGTAACAATGCTAATCATGCTAGGAACATGCTAGTCCCTTGCTAATCATACTACAAAAATGCGAGCGACATGCTAGTCACTTGCAAATCATGCTAGAAACATGTTAACAACATGCTAATCATGCTAGAGAAATGCTCACCACATGCTAATCATGTTAGAAACATTTTAGCAACATGCTAAAAACATGGTAATCATGCTAGAAACATGCCAACATCATGTTAATCATGCGAGCGACATGCTAGTCATAATAAAAATGAAACACGAATTTAAATCATAGTGGTTTTTTTTTCTAGGTCAAGCACGTTTTTATAAATATGGATGTTTTTTTTTACATTTTTATTTATTTTTTAGGATTTACATTTAAAACAGTAGCCTACTTGAAGCATTTTAAGCAGCTTGTACAAACCCTGTTAATATTTATTGTAGATAAATAAAAATTTATTATATAGTTTCTGTGTGTAGTTTTTTTTTTCTCTCAAGTGTTGGGAGAAGCAGGCGGTCTCGCGCTGTCAGATAGTTTTTCATTTTTACACTTTAACAGTTCACCAACATTTAATGAATTTAGCTCTTGTGTTCTAATAGGTGGATTGTGCGCATTCAAAGTAATATTTTAAGGCTTCCGGTTAGGTCGGCAACATGTGAAGACGTGTTTGACTGGTCTCCATACTGAACTGTATTTAACTAGTTAAAAACAAATGCATTCTCGACCAGCTCACTGTGATTACATTTAGTTAAAAAAAGAAGAGGCCCTACAAAGTAAAGTTTGAATAAATAATCGTCTAATTTAGATGTTTATTGAATATGCCTGGCACACGCAGCAAACCAGATAAGATGGCGGAAAACGCGACGATGGAAGTAGCGGGAAACAGAATGGAAACTAACCAAGAGATTATTCTCAGTGAGATACTAATGCTTAAAACGGAGCTACTCTTGAAGATAGACGAAAAAGCCGAGATCCAGGCCACGGAGATAAAGACGCAATGTGAGCAACTGAGAGAGGAGTTTGGGACCGCGATGGGCCAAGCAGCCGCGAGAATGGCCACAATTGAGACACGGGTGCTCTCGTTGGAAGAAGCAGAAAGCGGACATTCGGATGACGTGAGTACTCTGCAACGAGAGGTGGCGAAACTTAAACAAGATGTCGTTGCATTGGAAGCAAAAAATGAGGATCTTGAGGCCAGATCGCGCCGTTGTAATCTACACATTACGGGAGTGAAGGAGAGACGGGAGGAGGGAAAGCATATCCCCGACTTCATATCCGAGCTGCTCAAGGTTTCGTTACAATTGGACAAGGCCCCTGTAATAGATCGCGCGCACAGAACCTTGAGATCGAGACCAGTAGACGATCAACCTGCAAGGGCAATTATAGTGAAATTTCACTATTTTCAGGAGAAGGAATTATTGCTTAAGAAAGCCATGCAGAGCAGGGAGATTGTCACACCGGATGGAGACAAAATACACCTCCAGCCTGACTACACCCAAAAGGTCGTGAAACAGCGATCAGCCTTCAATGAGGTGCGTGGACTACTCAGACGCTGTGAGGGTGTGCGCTACGGTCTGTTTTATCCCGCCGAGTTGAGAATCACCGCAAAAGATGGGGTGAGGCAAAGTTTTAAAGATCCAAAGCAGGCTATGGACTTCGTGAGAGGCACTCTGAAACCCTAATACAAACGATATGAACCTTAATGTCTTGCTAATTAATGCATGGTGAGTTAAACATATTCGGACTTTGTCTGACTCAAGAGATTCGTTCTTTATCTCTCTAGTATTTAACATCTTCCTGTAAACAAGAGAAATGCAATTTGTGGCATTATTATTTTATTATAACAGTTCAGATTGGAGTTTAAGTTAGTGGGATGAGTGACGTTAAGAGGATATGGTAACTGGTAGTATTAGCAGCCTTCTTTTAGAGGCCAGCTCAAGTTGTTGGTGTTGTGTTTTTTTTTTTTTCTTTTTTTTTTTTCTTTCTTCTTCCCTCCCCCCTCCTCGTTCCCAGGGAGCATATATGCTGCAAATAGTAATCACATATGTCAAAGAGAGGCAGTACAGTAGTTTTAAGTTGGAATTGCCGGGGTCTTAATCATCCAATAAAACGAAATAAGGTTTTCTCTCACATCTCCAAACAGAAAGCATCTATTGTATATTTACAAGAAACACACTTGATTCTTAAGGATCTTAATAAGCTGAAAAGGGGGGGCTTTCAAAAAAATTTTCATTCAAAGTTTACTGGGAAAAGTCGAGGTACTGCCATATTAATTCATAGAGATGTATCATTTGAGGAATCAAAGGTGATAGCTGATAAAGAGGGCCGTTATGTTATTGCCCAAGGAAAACTGTTCAACCAGCAAGTGCTGCTGGTAAACATATATGCACCTAATTGGGACAATGTTAATTTTTTTAAAGACCTCTTTACACGTCTTCCAGATCTTGACAGTCACCAGCTTATTTTAGGAGGTGATTTAAATTGTACACTCCACCCAGTGCTGGACCGATCTAAAGCATCATCTGGGCCACTTAGTAAATCAGCTCGATGTGTCAATGAGTTTATGCAAACTTATGGTATGGTCGACGCATGGAAATATAAGAATCCAACATCAAGGCAATATTCTTTTTTTTCTGCAGCACATCAGATTTATTCAAGGATTGATTTCATCTTTTTAGACAAGAGAATGTTACCACTACTTAGTTCATGTGAATACACAGGTATAGTAATTTCTGACCATAGCCCTGTACTGATGACTCTCTGCTTTCCTAATAACATCCCACCCCAGGGTGTGTGGAGATTCAACTCCAGATTATTGACAGATGAGAAGTTTGTTGATTTCTTATCTAAACAGATAGATTACTTCTTTGAAACAAACTGCACACCAGGTATGACTTATTGCAACCTCTGGGAGACAATGAAGGCCTTTTTGAGAGGCCAAATAATTTCATACAGTGTAGGTATGAGGAAAAAAAGAATGGATAGAATCAATCAGATTATCTCAAGGATAAATGATATAGATCAAGAACATTCTAGAACCCCCACTGCTACTCTATACAAGGAGAGAGGAGTTTTACAGTCAGAATTAGATAACCTGATTACAGAGGCAGAGGAAGCATTGTATCTGAGATCTAAACAGCAAGAATTTGAGTATGGTGAAAGGGCTAGTAAGTTGCTTTCACACCACCTGAGACAGACAACTGAAGCTAATTATATAGCTGAAATTCAGACAGCAAAGGGAGTAACCACAGACCAGTTGAATATTAACAAGCAGTTTAAAAATTTTTATGAGGAATTGTATACATCGGAGCCATGTGACAAGGCAAACATAGCAAGTTTTTTTGCCAAATTGGAAATACCTACCATCAGTGAGCAGAATAAAGCCAATCTTGAACAATCCATATCTACAATGGAGATTGAACAAGCTATTAAACAAATGAAAAGTGGAAAAGCACCTGGCCCCGATGGGTTTATTATTGAATTTTATAAGAAGTTTTCAGGAAAACTATCCCCTATTTTGAAAGAAGTGTTTAAGGAAGTAATCGAGCAAAAATCTTTACCACCAACAATGTCTCAGGCTATTATTACAGTTGTACACAAAAAAGGTAAAGATCGCCTAAAATGCGACTCATATCGCCCTATAAGTTTGCTTTCAAATGATTATAAGATATTAGCTAAGGTCTTGGCAGTGAGGTTGAATCCTGTCATGCAGTCTATTATACATCAAGACCAGACAGGATTCATGCCTGGGCGGCAGCTCTCAAGTAATCTGCGAAGACTATTCAATATACTTTACTCACAAGGCAGCTCACGGCTACCAGAGGTTCTGTTGTCGTTAGATGCACATAAAGCCTTTGATCGCATAGAATACTTGTATTTATTCACAGCCCTGAAACATTTTGGTTTTGGATCTAGTTTTTGCACTTGGATCAGTATACTCTATGCACATCCAACTGCTTGTATAAGAACCAATAGGGTAATATCAGATTATTTTTGTTTGCACCGGGGTACAAGACAGGGCTGCCCCCTGTCACCACTTTTATTTAACATTGCGATAGAACCCCTAGCTATAGCATTAAGGAAGGAGACAGATCTGCTAGGTATAAATAGAGGTGGGAGCACCCACAAGATTTCGTTGTATGCAGATGACCTCCTAATATATATATCCAACCCAGATATGTCCATACCCAAAGCGATAGAACTTATAAATAGTTTTGGGGGAATATCAGGATATAAGATCAATTTTAATAAAAGTATATTATTCCCAATTAATAATGAGGCAAAGCAGTTAGATCTCAAGAAATTCCCATTCAAAACAACTTATAATTCCTTTAAGTACTTGGGAATTTCAGTGACAAGTACATACAAAGAACTATTTATATGTAACTTCACTGTATTGATAGAAAAAACTAAAAAAGATTTAAACCGATGGTCCTTATTACCTATTTCATTGGCAGGCAGAATAAACACAATTAAGATGTCTGTTCTGCCAAGGTTTTTATTTTTATTTCAAAATGTCCCATTGTTTATCCCCAAATCTTTCTTTAAGGAGTTAGACAAACTTTTATCTTCCTTCATATGGAATAAAAGCATTCCAAGAATCAGGAAAACATTTTTAGAAAGACAGAAAGATGAAGGGGGACTGGCATTGCCCAACTTTTTGTATTATTATTGGTCATGTAATATTGATAAAGTTATCTATTGGGCAGAACATTTGGATCAGGAGAGCAAACCTGTTTGGGTGGAGATGGAACAGGCATCTTGTGGTCCAGTTTCTGTATTCTCATTGCTCTGTGCCCCACTACCACTTAACAGGAAGTATTTGACAAGCAACCCTTTGGTGACTAGCACTCTAAAAATATGGGCTCAGTTTAGGTCACACTTTAAGCAAAAACAAGCACTCTCCTTGTTACCCATTACTTCCAATGCATTGTTTCCACCATCCTTAATTGATCATGCATTTCAGGCATGGTTTAGAAAGGGACTCAGGTGTGTAAGGGATTTTTTTCAAGGTGGTAGTTTTGTCTCTTTTGACCATATGATTAAAACATTTGATATTCCTAAATCAAATTTTTATAGGTATCTGCAGGTACGAAGCCTAGTCAAAAAATATTTTAATACCCTTTCGGCCCCTCCTCCTCATTGTTGGATTGAGGAGCTCTTTGACTTGAGTACATCTGAGCGAGGTCTGATATCAACAGTGTACAGTCTGATTCAAAAGGCGGCCTCTCCATCTTTAGACTTTTTAAAGAAACAGTGGGAAGAGGATTTGGGAAGTGTAGTCGCAGAAACAGTCTGGCAATCAGCCATTAGGAGAATTCATTCGACATCTATTTGTGTCAGACATGGACTACTGCAATTTAAAGTCATCCATAGGCTACACTTTTCTAGAAGTAAACTGGCAAGAATATTCCCAGAAATAGACCCAACATGTTCTAGATGTCACAGATATGAGGCCACTTTGGGTCATATGTTTTGGACATGCCCAGTTGTAGGACCATTCTGGTCTGATGTGTTTGACACGTTTTCATTTATGTGTGGAAAGGAGATAAAACCAGACCCCGTAATAGCAATATTTGGTGTGGCATCCGAAAACCTTTCACTACCGCCAGGTCAATCGGATGCACTGGCTTTCTCTTCTATGCTGGCCCGACGGCTTATACTTCTAAAATGGAAGTCAAATAAACCACCAACACACATTAAGTGGGTAGAAAGTGTCATGGCGTATTTAAAGTTAGAGAAACTGAGACATTCCATGCAAGGCTCTGTTAACAGATTTTTTAAAGTATGGAGGCCTTTCCTTTCATATTTTGAAGATAGATTTAACCCAAAATGCTCATTGTAAGCTCCCCCCTTAACCCCCAAGGTAGGTTCTTTTTGTTTGCTTGTTTGTTTGTTTTGTTTTCCTATTATGTTTGCAAGGTTGTATTAACATTTTAATTTGATGTGATTGTTGTTCAAATGTTTGGAAAATTTAATAAAAAGATTTGTCTACTACAAAGTAATATTTTAAAAAGCTCTTTAAAAACTATAAAATGCTTTTATTGTGGGCACAATCGGACTGTATTCACTGATCGGCGCGGTGATTTTTCTCTCTTCTTTCTTTCTGTTATTTGGCCAGAAATCAATTATTAATGAGATCTGACCTGGTAATAATAACATATTTTGATTAAGCTTGTCGGTGTGAATGAAATGTGTATTTATTTATACGTTCTATCGCCGAAAAGCCAGACATCACCATGCTCTGGAGCGCAGAGCATTCAATGTGATCTTCAGCCCTTATACAGAGAAAATCTACAAGCACTCATAAACACCAATTTTAATCAAATCTCATTAATAATTGTTTTGTGTTGATTCTCTTTTTTAATTATTGTTGAAGAGATTTTTAAAAGCTCTTAAACAAGAATAAATTTGTTAGTTGTGAGCTGGTTGTGAGACTGTGTCTATGGGAAATTTAGATGCAGAAATAGACAAATAACAAATAAAATGTAAAATAATATGTAATCGATTTAATTAAATCTAGATTAATTCTTGTTAGAGAAAAAAAATAAAAAATAATAATAATCTAAATAATAAAACATGAATACATACACACATACAAAAAGAAACAGCCATGAGGAATGATTTTCTGTTTTTTTATAGATTAAAATTGAAGAGAGAAAGCAGCTGGTAAATGCAGTCACATATTCCACACACACAAAAACAAACCTTTCTTAAAGTTCTTTACCTTCGTCATTGTATTGATAATATGTATTTTGAATATGTTTGTGCGTACAATTTTTAATCCTTGTTATGCGAGGATTATAATTTTACTAGTTTATAAATTGGAAATGTTTCTCCTCATTTTAAGGTTCTCAAATAGTCATGTTTCTGTAACCCCACTCCTGACCAGGTCGTAAAACTTTATGACCCCACTGGGAAACAGGACAGGAAATCTAACTCTTACAAAAGAATGGTAAAATGTACTCAATGTGGTCTCAATGTATCAAGTATTGCCTTTGGTGCATTAGAGATTCCCCATATAAATTGGAGAATCTGCATTTCAAAAGAATCTGGTATCAAAAGACCAGCGCACAAAGTGTCACAAAAAGACCACGCTCACGCACGCTGGACCATGCAAGTATCTTTCTCTATGGAGATTTAAATGCTGCTTAAAGTTTGCCAATGATTTGATTTGTTTGGTGTCTTTCAAGGGTACTGTCTGTGATTTTGCATAACTGAGCTAATTTCTCTCTCATTCATTCTCTCTCTCTCTCTCTCACTCTCTCTCTCTCCCTCATTTGGATTCCGGTATGTCTTGTACAAAGTTTACTGTCTGTAGTGTTGTACGCGTATTTACTCTGTGTGATTTGTAGTTTGATGTATTATTAGTTCAATTATTAAAAACCCATATATATCGATGATTGCCTTTGTCTAACACGCTCACATTACGAGTCAATGAGATGTCTGATCTTAGCTACATGCTGTTTAAATTTAGAAACTAAATTTATCATAATGATAGGATAATGTTTTTATGGCCAGAGAATATTTTTCCTTGAATTATAAGAAGTGATAACTTTATTGAAAATTGATAAGTTAATCTTACGGCCGTTTGCTGGACGAACCACTGTTTGATTTGCAGTAATTTACAGTAAGATATATCACAATAATTGATATGAAGAATGGAATATTGACATATTAATGAGTAAATTACAATGCCCTGTAATGATTTATTGATGAATGCAATTGAGCTATTTTTCATAATCAATAAAATTTAGTGTAACTGTCATATGAGATATATATTAATCATATTGTGACACCCTGAAGTATGTACACATTTTAGTTATTGTGATTTTTGGGAAGAAAAAGGTTTTTTTTCATACACTGATTTTCACTTTACATATATTCTATATGTTAAATGTGAAAGGGAAGCTGAAACTGTCATGTGTATAGTACTGTCTATTGCTGAATGAGATCGGGACTCTTATTTTGAAAATGAGGACTTGTATAGAGGAGCGGTGTTGCGCCAGCGCCCTCACAATTGCTGGAGATTATGTGCAACACAGACACGTTTGCTCCGGTCTCCTCATTTTTTCCTGTGTTTACAGGTATGATTTTGACCATAGCAAAACTACATCCACACGAGTTATTTAATGTGTATGTCCATGTTGTGAATATATTGTTTATATATAAGTGTTATGGGTTTTTGAAGATATTGAATATGCGTAGATCATCCGCCATTTTGTGAATGCTGTGAAATGGATTCATGTGATTTGCTCGTGAAATGCATTTAATTTGATTAGTACAGGCTCCAGTTACCAGGTTTTGATATTCATTATTTTTTTATTCATGTTATATTTGTGTTTCTGTTAATCAGAGTTCATGTGTGACATTACTTCTCCAGACACTTTAAAACAGACTTTCCAGTGAAAAACGAATGTAATGCAATTCTATTTCCTGTCAATATAGAAGGACAAATGAATGTTAGTGTAACATGATGGCAGATCTGTTCATAAGATTAGTAACTAGAACGTTAAAGGTGTATGGATTACATATATTTCTCAGGTTCTTAGGCCTTACATGTTCAGTCATGTGTGTTGACTTTATGCTCATCAGATACATTGTGACTTTTCTGAGTAGATTTAAAAGAACAAAGTGGAAAGCTCAAATGTATGTTTTTTGTTTTTGTTGTGGGAAAAATAGGGAAAATGGAAAGATAAACTGAGCATTGTTTTGATGAGAAAAAGAATGACATTTGTGCATTAACGAGAATAGAAAGAATTATACTTTATTGAATAACAATGTAAAAAAAATACAATTAATAAACAATTGCTGGAGATTATGTGCAACACAGACACGTTTGCTCCGGTCTCCTCATTTTTTTCTGTGTTTACAGGGACTTTCTAATCTGCCAACATGTTCTTCTGTACGGGGCGTGTAACAGATTTGTGGGGGCTCGTCCGGGATCGGCTCCTGATGCTCAAGGAAGTCGATCAATAAAACCTGATCCTGAGGACTAACAGATTGCAGACACAGATGTGAAGAGCCAATAGACGAGGACGTCAGTGTGAAGAGGGGTTCAGAGGGCTGGTGATGGCTAGAGTGGCTTGAGGGGCTGTGGAAAAGAGGTCATTATGGCTGATCGTGTACGCAAGAGCCTGGTGTGGGATATCAGGAAAAGGCTACTCAACTTGTCAGCTGTTGAACTGTTCCAAGTCGCCAAAAGCATCGGTCCAATACCAGAAAGGGACTTCTCCGAACTTGACACTGAAGATCAAGAGGGCTGCCTTGAATATGTCAATGTCTTCATGTACAGCACTCACCTGTTAGAATCAGAGGACAGAGGTATGACTGAACTTTTGGTTTTACAAGGGACTGTGGAGGCTGTTGTACAAGAGCATGGTGCTGCAGCACCTTGTCATCGTCATGGTGAGGTTGAGAGTAATGTTGATGTCTGCCCTGCATTTACTCCATATAAACACATCTACAGGTCACATGAACACTACAGACACTGTGCATGTAGAATTGCCTAAAACTGCATCTGACTTAGGGAAAGTTAGAGGGCTAGATACAAATCCTTGCACCAATCCTACTGTTAGACATTCAGATTTCGAAGAGCTGAGCAGGAAACTCATTCAGTATATTGCACCACATACACAGCATTCCAATCCTAGCTCACCTGTGATACACAACATTGACACACCTAGCAGTAATAATGTTGAACGCACCTCACAGGGGATCACTGACAAAGTAGTCTCACTACGAGAACTCTCCTGCCTGCAACGTCGTGAATTTAAGATACAAGGGGGCAAATTGGTGACTATGCATCTGACATCACATATGCCAGTGTGTGCCGACAGACTGATGATGGAGTCAAAGAGAATTTTAGTGAAGCTGTACTAGTGAGAGGAATACTACGTGCAATCAAACCAGGTAACTTCAAAGAAATGATTATGAATAAGGAAGATATGACAGTGGAAGAGCTTAAGAAGTTCCTTCAGTCACATCTAGGGGACAAAAGCAGCACAGAGTTATTTCAGGAACTAATGTGTGCAAAACAGATGGAGACTGAAACTCCTCAACAGTTCCTGTACAGGGTAATAGGCCTTAAGCAAAAAGTACTCTTTGCTATCAAACAGTCTAACCCTGACGTGAGGTACAGCCCAGCCACAATCCAAGATGTGTTCCTCCACACTGTGTATCAGGGCCTGGGGCACAAGTATAAAGATGTCAGAAGTGAGCTCAAACCTCTGCTGGCTGACCACAGTATCACAGATGAGGCGATTGTGAGAAATGTGATGAAAATCACCAATGATGAAAACGAGCAAGCACGAAGGTTTGGTCCAATAACCCGTCCCAAGCAAAGCCATGCAAACTCTGCCCAACTGGAAAGTGAACCTGACAGAGGAGAAAAAGAGGCACCTGGTCAGAAAATTAAAAACGATCCAATAATACAACTTACTGCTCGCATTGACGCTCTTACTAGTATGGTAGATTCCATGCGCCAATCAACCCTGAGGCCACAACCTGAACACACCTGTCAATGTTTTGTAAGAGATCACCCGCCACAGCGAGGAGGAAAACTCCGGGGTAGCCCCAGGTGTGTCGAAGCTGGACAACAGAACTGTACTCATTGTTTTCTCTGTGGAGAAGAGGGGCACCGAGCTCGAGGATGTCTCCGGAAGCAAAGACTGCAGGGAAACGGGAAATGGCCACTGCAAAGGGATGACCAGTGACCGAGTCTTCTATGTCCCAAAGCTCTGAGGGCTCCATTTGGAGGATCAAACCTGACCCTGTAAAATGTAAACCCACAAGAGCATCTCCATGTTGTAAAGACCAAACCCTCAGTGACAAAGGAATCTATCATCAGATTGACAGTCCATCGCCGGCCAGAACTAAGAAAGAAACTATTGTTAAATTGATAGGGAAGAAAGCCCTGGCCCAGTGTAATCTCAATGGCCTCGCAGTGACTGCTTTGCTTGATACCGGGGCTCAAGTAAGCATGATCGATAGAATCTGGAAAGACAAATACTTACCCACTGTAGAAGTAAGACCTCTTGTGGAGCTAATGGGGATGACAGAGAAGTTAGAAGTTTATGCCATCAATGGAGATCTAATACCCCTTGATGGCTGGGCTGTCATTACCGTCAACTTACAAGGAAACGAAAACCCCGATCTCTCAATTAATGTTCCTTTTCTGGTGAGCCACATCCCAATCGAGAGACCGTTGCTTGGCTTTAATGTGGTAGAAGAGCTAATTCAGGGTCAACCGGAGAGTTTAGTTCCTACCTTAGTTTCATTGCTCTCCACTGCAATAACAGTATCAAGTGAGGAAGCCCAGACCCTGGTCAGTTTTGTACAGACTCCTGAGCACAGTGAACAGTGGGGGCGGTTGAGAGTAAACCGAGACAGCGTCTTGATACCGGCAGGTAGCATGGGTAAAGTGCAGAGTGCCATCCAAAATGGATCAGTCTGGCACAGTAGCCCTGTTTGAGCCAGACGAGGACAATGTGCAGTTGTAGCAGCTGGATATAGGTGAAGGACTTGTGGAAGTCCAGAGCTCATACGTTGCGGTCCTCCATCGGCAACCACTCTACATGCGACATTACCCTGCCTTGCAACAGTATCCTAGGGTAGGTACACCCCGATGAGGCCGTGTTGGAAGAAAACAGGCCCAAGGAAACAAAGGCCAGTAGGAATTTTCATAGTGCATCGGTGGCAGCGGTGGATGGAAGCTCAACCTTGTGACACCCACTTGTCGATCTCACCCATCTGAATGAGGATCAGCAAGCAGTGGTTAGGCAAATGCTGTACGAGGAGTCTGCATCCTTTGCCCGAGATGGAAATGATGTTGGCTGCATCCCGAGTCTCCAAATGTCCATCAACCTCAAAGATGACATACCAATACAACGTACCTATTGCTCAATACCCAAACCTTTGTTCAAAGAAGTAAAGGATTATATCCAAGACCTTCTAGTAAAAGGGTGGATTGAAGGGACAAGATTTTTCACGTGTGGCCAAACCAATCTACGACCTACTTCAGACTCAACCAGGGGCAACAATGCAACAGTACAGTCAAAGAAAGAAAAAGGGTCCTCAGATGCCTTCACGAATGCCAGTGGAATGGACCAGTGAACACCATAAGACGCTCAACCTGCTTATTGACATGCTGGTAAATCCCCCCATCCTAGCATACCCGGACTTCAACCTCCCATTTGTGCTACACACTGATGCATCAGAAAGGGGTCTCGGGGCCATCCTCTATCAGCACCAAGATGGAGGGTTGCGGGTCATCACATATGGTTCCAGGACCCTTTCTCCAGCCGAAAAGAGCTACAGACTGCACAGTGGGAAGCTGGAGTTTCTCGCATTAAAGTGGGCGGTATTCGAGAAGTTTAGGGAATATTTGTTTTACGCCCCTCACTTTACCATTTACACTGACAACAATCCCCTAACATATGTTATGAGCACTGCAAAACTGAATGCAGTAGGCCATCGTTGGGTGGGAGAACTGTCAGATTTTCGCTTTGATATCAAACATTGACCTGGCAAAGCAAAAATTGATGCTGAGACGCTATCACGCCTTCCTCTTGATATAGAGAAATATGTTGCAGACTGCACAGAGGACCTGTCACTAGAGGTGATACGAGAGGTCTGGGATGGGACTCATGCTGCCAGGAAGAAGGACGTGGCTTGGATTGCAGCACTCAATATTGCAAACATGGACCAGTCTTCCCCTGTCCTCTTGTTGCCGCCTGTAAGCAAGGTTGAATTTGCCAAAGCTCAAAGGGATGATCCAGTGATCTCTAGGATAATGGAGATGAAAGACACAGGTGGGGTACCGGATGAAGACAGTAGGAGAAGTTTGACAGGTCCAGCCAGGAAACTCTTAAGAGAGTGGAGCAAGCTATCTTCGCAGAATGGATGCATGTATAGGCACGTGGCTGGAAGAAAACAAATTGTTCTTCCAACCAAGTATAGACAACTTGCTTTGGAGCACCTGCATGACAGGATGGGACATGTAGGCCAAGAGAGAGTAATTCACTTAATGAGGGAGAGGTTCTACTGGCCCCATATGAAAAAAGAAGTAGAGGAGTACATTACCAAAAAGTGTCCATGCATCAAAGCAAAAAAAACTGTGACTCATGTTCGAGCACCCATGGGGAGTATAACTCCCAGCTCTCCAATGGAACTTGTCTGCATCGATTATCTGCACCTGGAACAGAGTCAGGGAGGATATGAGTATATATTAGTTGTCATTGACCATTTCACTCGATTCGCTCAAGCTTACCCTACGAGAAACAAGTCCAGACGGACAGCAGCTGAGCGGTTGTTTAATGACTACATCCCTCGATTTGGCTACCCAGGAAAGCTACATCACGATCAGGGCAGAGAGTTCGAGAATGAGCTTTTCCGAAATCTCCGACAACTGGCTGGAGTGCGTCACTCAAGAACATCTCCATATCACCCTCAAGGGAACCCAGCTGAGAGATTTAACCGGACTCTCTTACAGATGCTCCGAACGATGGCTGAGAAAGAAAAAGCAAAGTGGAAAGATCACCTGCACTAGATTGTACACGCCTATAATTGCACCAGTCACGAGTCAACTGGGTATTCCCCATACTACCTGCTATATGGAAGACATCCTCGGCTTCCAATAGACTTGATATTCAGGCTGGTTGAAGAAGACGAAGGGCAAACACCCAGAGGATTTGCTGAACAATGGGCTAGGAGAATGGCTGAGGCATACCAAATAGAAAGTGAGAACAGAAAGCAGGCAAGTGCACGAGGCAAAGCCCAGTATGACCTTAAAGTCAGAAAGGGTAGTGCTAAGACCCGGAGATAGGGTATAAGTCAGAAATCTCAGTGAGCGTGGAGGTCCAGGAAAACTCAGACCATACTGGGAGAAAACCATCTATGTGGTCAAAGAGCAAGTGGCTGACAATCCAGTGTATAGAGCTTGGGAAACTACGTCACTGCGCATTGCATTCTGGGTAGTCGCAGCCCTTTTTGAGGACACGCTTATCAGTAAAAGTGAAAGTGAAAGTGACATGACATACAGATCAAGTGTAAGATTACATATAAAGAAAAACTCAACAAGGAAGCAAAGATGCAGTATTTAGAAAAAAATCAAGACAATCAACGAACTCAATCTGCACGAACACAAAGAGTGGTCGGATGATCTTAAAGAGCTGCCGCTCGTAACCAATGTCTTTTCTTACCTTGTTTGTAGTGTCAGAGCGTACACCTCTGATCAGTTTAAAAATGATAAATCTCTCGAGTCTCACCTGCAATTTACAAATGGATGGGTGCAGAACCTACACATTTTCCGCGTCAACGAGCGAGTTACACGGCCCCTTTACTTTTTAATATGCGTTATTGTAAACTGTACAAATTAACCTCAGTGTGTTATGATGCACAAATAAAGAGATACAGAATTGATCAATTTTGTCGTTTATTACTGTAACAGGTGGTATGCAATATGCATAACACTGATAATGCAGGAGATGTGGTTCATGCATAGGTAACATTTAATGTAACGTTAAGTCTGTCAAATCGATTAATCACATCCAAAAAAAGTTGTTTATATAACGTACATTTCTGTATATTTATATATATATAAATGCACATACATACGTGTGTATATATCAGACCAAAGGGACAATCCTTATTTTCCTTCTTACTGCTGCTAACCAAGCTATGTGACGCCGCTTTGTTAACTCGGAGACCTGAGATCAAGGTGCGGTTTTCCAGCGTGAAAGCTGAAAAATCGCACTCCATTCAAATTATTTTTCCATGCCGGTCATGAGTACGAGTATGGCAGTTAATTACACAACAGGGTTTTACCATTGTAACTTATTTTTTAGCTGTAGAGAGCAAACAAAACTTCTATTATCAATACAATACAATACATACAGCAGCGTCCATGTCCTAAAGTCCCAGAATGTATTGCGTTGCTGACGTCATGTTCCCAGACTCTATAAGGTTAGCCCCGAGAATGGAGGTAAGAAGGGAACGCGCACTCTACATCGAAACCTGCTGTTGTTGGCAAATGACTTACCTGTAGAAACTCCATCGTATCCTGTGAAACCTGTGAAGCAGAAACAAAATAGACAAAAAGACAGAGAGAGACAGAGCAAGGAGCTTGCTTACCATGCAGGAAATGAGACTGATTCGGTTTCGGATGACACTGGAGAGTATTGGCTGAGGGTTCCTTCAAGGTGGGCCGAACCTAGAATGGAGAATACTTACCTTCCAAGTCCAGAACCAAGTCAGGAGAATCCTCTGGTAGAAATGCAGCCATCAGTACCTGCAATCGGAGAGCAAGATCAAATACAAGTGTCTTTACAAGGGGGAGATACCCAAAGCAGCAGTAGTCAGTCAGTGGAGGAAACTGTAAACTGCTCCATATCCTCACCAAGGAATGAAGACCGTGAAATCGAGTGTCGATGGATGAGCGATGAAAGGAACTACCCAGAAACTGGAGCCTATTTCATTTTGTCGGGGAGGATGTGACACCCTGAAGTATGTATACATTTTAGTTATTGTGATTTTTGGGAAGAAAAAGTTTTTTTCCATACACTGATTTTCACTTTACATATATTCTATATGTTAAATGTAAAAGGGAAGCTGAAACTGTCATGTGTATAGTACTGTCTATTGCTGAATGAGATCGGGACTCTTCTTTTGAAAATGAGGACTTGTATAGAGGAGCGGTGTTGCGCCAGCGCCCTCACAATTGCTGGAGATTATGTGCAACACAGACACGTTTGCTCCGGTCTCCTCATTTTTTCCTGTGTTTACAGGTATGATTTTCACCATAGCAAAACTACATCCACACGAGTTATTTAATGTGTATGTCCATGTTGTGAATATATTGTTTATATATAAGTGTTATGGGTTTTTGAAGATATTGAATATGCGTAGATCATCTGCCATTTTGTGAATGCTGTGAAATGGATTCATGTGATTTGCTCGTGAAATGCATTTAATTTGATTAGTACAGGCTCCAGTTACCAGGTTATGATATTCATTATTTTTTTATTCATGTTATATTTGTGTTTGTGTTAATCAGAGTTCATGTGTGACATAAATATTAACACATTTCTCCAGACACTTTAAAACAGACTTTCCAGTAAAAAAACGAATGTAATGCAATTCCTGAGTCATCTCAAGTTTCCAGTGAGCAAGGCTGCCCGACCGGTGTTACCGACACTGGCTGCAAGTGAAACTCGGTTCCTCTTGTCTCTGTCCGTTAGCGGCACGCAGTGGAGACATCAGCAATTTGGCACTCCAAAGGTTGTGTTAAAAGTCACAAGCTGTTTGAGAGGGTGCAACGCCAGAGTAACGGAGGACCGGGGACACAGCGGGTGAGTGTTTGGGGAGCGCCGGAGAGGTTGACCAAGCCACTGGTTTCCACCTCAATGACTTCAATTCACCCAGGTGAACCAAATGTGATAAAACCCATCCACTTATTATAAGCCACAGAATATTAGATATTCCCCTGGATATATTTTAAGTGTTTGACCCTTTTGCTTCTTTAAGCCACACCATATTCCTAGGTTTCCTACCCAGATAGCCCACTCACCTGTTGGCCCTATCTTAAAACCTAGCAGTAGGCTTAGGCCTCCTTATTCTCACTAACACATTGTGTTTCTTTTGTTTTTATCTCATTTCAAGTGTTGTTTCACTTTGATCTTTTTCTATTCTCTGTTCTGTTGTGATTTGTTTCTTTCATTTCACATATAGACAGTAACCTGTGAGAGCCACCAAGGAAGCTAAATAGTAGAGCGACAACCAGCAGCCGGTGTAATCACGTGACCCGCTAGGCTACTAATCTCCATTTCAGGTCCTTCGTTGACCCAAGTTAATTGGCTACTTAACTGTCTGACTGTTTGCATCAGTTAGCCCCAAAATTCTCATAAACGGCACAGCCCGTATGAATATAGCTCGTTAACCGTAGAACGAACTTTCATTGGTCTTTTTGTGTGTGTGTGCTTCTCTCACCGACAGAGATTCAGGATGTTCCAGTCATCCAGTCCAGCAGTCCACGGGGGCCACCTCTCGACATGGTTGAAAGCAGTGACGACCCCCTTCCTGCCCAAGGACGCCAGTAACCTGCAGCATCCAGAGAAACTAGACACCGAGCTAGATGAACTGATGGCACACGATCCAACCCAGAGTCGTCTTGATCAGCTCCTCCTCGAGACCCAGAACCAGCGCGAGAAAGAGGACGACACAGATCCAGAGCTACAGAAAGAAGTGGAAAGACTTCACAATGCCCTGCAAGATCTTCGGATCGACACAGATCAAAGAGAACAGCTGGAGAGAGAAGCCAGAAAAGAACTCAACAAAGAACTCCAGCAAGGTGACGCTCTCCTAAAAAGAGCAGAAACTGAACTGAAAGAAAGAGACTATAAAACCTGGGCCTGCAAAACACACTTGCAAGCGGCCCGAGCTAAATTCAACAAGCTTACTCTGCAGAGAGACGAGCTCCAAGATGAACTTGACACTGTTCACACAGAACTGAAACAATCTCACAGATTACAGAGTGGCTGGATCGGAGAAACGCACACCACAAAGTTTATCCCGCATCCCTACGTTCAATCCAGATCCTGCAGGAGGACATGACGTTCATGCTTCTTTACAAGCCATTGTTCGGGAGGCAGACACACACTTGCAGTTTAAATCTAGATTAAAGACCCATCTCTTTAACCTGGCATACACATAACATACTAATATGCTTTTAATATCCAAATCCGTTAAAGGATTTTTAGGCTGCATTAATTAGATAAACCGAAACCGGAAACACTTCACATAACACTGTACTTTCTACATCATTAGAAGAATGGCATCTACACTAATATTTGTCTGTTTCTCTCTTGTTCCGAGGTCACCGTGGCCACGAGATCCAGTCTGTGTCCAGATCAGAGGGTCACTGCAGTCACCCGGATCCAGTACATATCCAGACCAGATGGTGGATCAGCACCTAGAAAGGACCTCTACTGCCCTGAAAGACAGCGGAGACCAGGACAACTAGAGCCCCAGATACAGATCCCCTGTAAAGACCTTGTCTCAGAGGAGCACCAGGACAAGACCACAGGAAACAGATGATTCTTCTGCACAATCTGACTTTGCTGCAGCCTGGAATTGAACTACTGGTTTTCGTCTGGTCAGAGGAGAACTGACCCCCCAACTGAGCCTGGTTTCTCACAAGGTTTTTTCTCCATTCTGTCACCGATGGAGTTTCGTTTCCTTGCCCCTGTCGCCTCTGGCTTGCTTAGTTGGGGTCACTTCATCTACAGCGATATCATTGACTTGATTGCAAATAAAAACAGACACTATTTCAACTGAACAGAGATGACATAACTGAATTCAATGATGAACTGCCTTTAACTATCATTTTGCATTATTGAGACACTGTTTTCCAAATGAATGTTGTTCAGTGCTTTGACGCAATGTATTTTGTTTAAAGCACTATATAAATAAAGGTGATTCATTGACTTTCATTTGCAAACTGTCACCAATGTGACAGATGCGAACACATTGTACCTGTTAAAAATCACGTCCAGCCGTGATGTGCATTGTTTTCTGGATCGTCAACCAGAGACTGTCAAAGCGTACTACCAGCAACTGCTACAAACTTTGATTCTTGAATTCTCTGATCCAGACTCAGACCATGGGCTCCTTATTGCTATGGACGTCAAACAGGGCTGACTTGAAAACCCACAGACTTTCTGTAGTCAGCTACGAAAAGCCTACGTTGGAGCATGCAACGAATCAGGTATAGAACAGGATGTCAACTTAAAAACCCTGTTTATTCTAAACCTACATGCCAGTTGGAGTTTTCATCTCAGAGTCCCAGTGTGTTTGCGTAACATGACTACACAATAATTACGGAACTTGGCCCACAAAGCTTGCACCAAGCAAAAGACTATTTATGAAAAGACTGTGAAAAATCCCAAAGTCTCTGTCTCTGAGCACTGCTTGGAGTTATCCCTAGAGGGTGCCCTACAACACCACAGTCACAGACATTTTTATAGTGAGTCAATACCGTTCCAAGCCAGCAGAGGGCAACACAATTGTGGTGGTGCTCGTCCAATGCACCAGAGCGAGCGATTTTGGGACCGGCGACCCAAAAAGAGCTGATCCCCACTGTCCAGGACACAAAGCCCCGACAGCCGGCAGTGGAACCACTCTCGACATGACACTGGTAAGCTCAATCCTGAGCCCATGTCAGAAAAAAACAGTGCAGCCACGTCTGAGACAGCAGAGATCCTGAGGGTGCTGAAAGAGCTTCTTTACATGAAAACTTGCAAGGAAGACAAGGAAGATGAGCCAAGCAACCAGTACACTGCCTGTCATCCACAGACCACAGAGCTAACTGTCACAGCACAAGGTGACAGCATCAACCAAGCTCCACAGCTGACAGCTGCACATGCCCAGGTCACGGGAACCCCAGCAGAAATCCATGAGTACAACACCCTAACGACAAGCTCAAGTTCAAGCCTCTGTACCTTAGTCAACATACAGGGTACGGTGGTACCAGCTTACACCAAAGGGGTCGCTGTTCGGCTCAACCTGCAATGTGGTCAAACCTTAAACCACACACTGGGTTTCTTCCAATCCTCACCTGAATGTGTGGTACTCGGACTCACACTTGAAGCCACACCCCTCACTGAAATGTAATCTTGTATAGTCTACATCCTGTGCAACAACTGCACAGCAATGGACATCAACATTCCCCAGGCCTACCTTGAGCCATGACTTTAATGACTTTAAACTTGTACTACCTGTCACTGAGCCCATTCCACCTGCACTGATACCCAAAGGGAGTACAAACAACACATTGTTCACTGCACCCTTCAAATTTGTCGCCATCACATCTGTCATGTCGGTGAGCAAAGACCAGGTGTGCAGAATGGATCTGACAGATGATCAACACCTCGCAGTATACACAGTCTCCCACCAGAACGTCAGTGAGACTGATGAAGCTGCTACACCTCTCAATACCAAACTGACATTAACACTTGGCGACCATCAGTTCACCTTCAACAGGTGTCTGTGCGACTATGCCAACCCACCAGCTGAATTCAACATCTATTTGAACAAAGCCTGTACAGACTCAAACTATGCTAGACTCCGTGTCGTGTGCCATCTTCCAGGCTGTAAACAGAATGGTTTCAAAACTGCAAACAACAAGCATGTCAAACACCAACACCTGTTCCAGCAATGTGATAACATCACAAAAACACACAATGTGACCGTGTACTGGAAGAAGGTAAAAGGACACTCGAAGCTACCAAGTCGAGACAAGGACTTAAAAGATCACACTGACACCCTTGCCAAAACTGGCACACTAAACAACATTCTGTGGTCACTCCCAACCCACCCACCCACATTCAAGGTTGAAGTGATTACACACAGCATGAGAACTTTACTAGCAAACCTGTCTACCTCAGAAACGCTTACGCCGGCTCCGTTGTCTACACAGACCAACATAGCGGACATGCAGGCTTCTGAAACCTCCATAATGACTTTGCTTTACCACCTCTCACACCCCTCCATCCACCCTGGCAACCAGTCTACAGTCACTGACAACCAGCGCCCCAGACCACTGCATGATACACAAAACATGCTGCGTGCACAGAACAATATTGTGGGTTGTGCACCGTCTAACATCACAATGCCAGGGCTTATAATGTCACAGAGCAAAAGGGGGATAATGCCAATATATTTCCATGACGCAGCATGTGCTGCACCACGCAGCACCAGAGCCACTGACAAAACACTGAAGCAAGCGTCATGCCAGCAGCAAGATGTGGCAAAACATGGGCCAGGGCGAGCTAAACCCAGTCGCTGCCCACGAAGCAAAGAGACTGCCCTGTCCAACCAAAGACAGCCTTGCTTGTTTTGTTCTTCCCTTTCTCTCTCTCTCTCCCTATTATCTGTACCAGGATGCTGCTGTGGTTTACCGTGCCGTGCTGTCAGCCAAAGAGAGGACAGCTGCCACCGAGAAAACCACAGAGACTCCTGATCACCGACGACAGGGCAGGGCACACTACCCCAGCACTGTAACCGAATACAGCTGTACAGGGATCCTATGGGGAGAGGACTCCCTCATTCACACTGAGGCCGATGTCAAACACATGTTCAGCCAACATGGGAAAGTGACTGTTACACAAATGGAGTTAAGTGGACACTACCACCATTCAAAACAGATCCCGGGAGCTTTGCTAAGAGCCGCTGCTGCTGCCAGAATGTTTAACATTGGTATGTCCAGCGTCAATGCAGCGAACCAGACCGTAAACTCCTTGAAACCACTATTTACTGTCTTCCAGAATGACTTTACCCAGACTCAGCTGTTTACAGCAGTAACAACAGACATGCTGTGGGAGGTTAGCTCCTCCAATGACAGCCTAACCACGGGTAAAACCCCTCCATACATGATACCCTTAAGCCTTGTGCTAACTGTGCTGGCTTACGCCATCACCATGCCAGTTGACCGGCTACAAATACACCTGGCCAACTCTCTGGATAGTGCCATCCTACTGCACGTCAACCCCAAACAGAGAGAAGTGAATGTGCTCCTGAACCAACCCATCAGCGAGTCAAGCCAAGTCTACAGACCTAAAGACATTGTCAGTGTCAGGATGTGGAAAAGCAACACCCACACCAAGACACACATTCCAGATGTGGTGGTCTACCACGACAGCGACACACAGCTGTACCTGGCCCCAAACATGCACATGTGTACTTTGACCAAAGACATTCATTATCTCTGCCTTAGCAAACCCTTCCTCAGACACAACGCTAAAGGAATCTGCGGGTTGCAACCCCGGGTCAGCGACACACGCTGCCCTGCCAAAGCCAAGCCTCGTACACAAGTCACAGAAACGCAAGCAGAGATTGTGGGTGACAGATGGCTCGTCAACACTCCTGTGCGCACAGCTACACTGACCTATGACCAGAAAGACACTGCCACCTGCTTGACCAAGTACTGAAATGTACCACCCAAAACATTGACATTACTCCCGTCGACACAGCCCGTTCTGAACCCGTCATCTGCGGTCCGAGCCTGGACTGCTGCCGACACTGCACGGTGCATCTCCACTGTCATTGGTCACACCCTGACTCTTGGCGTGACCTTCATCCTATACAGGATACTCAACGAGATGCAAACCTCTACAGCCAAACTCACGACAACTGTGGCTGGAGGTCTCCGATGGAATCCTCGAAAGGGGGTGCCAAGTCAAAGACAACACCAAACCTCATCAAGCTGAATCCTCAGCTCCAGGAACCACCTGCCATCTTGAACCACCTGCTGTCATTATTCACCTTTCATTTGCCCATAGTGATGATTGCTGTCCGATGATGTCCACACAGGGACTTCATCCGATGGAAAATGGGGAGATGTAACACTTATGAGCTGATGGTATTTCAGCCATCTGTTCCATATTAATGAATACTGACTCTAACACATTCTGCACTCAAAGACCAGAACGTGAGTAAACAAGGACCTTCGTTTGACAACATAATTCACCATTTTGGGCGCCCTGATGTCGGCCACATCCTGCCTTGAGTGACAGTTATTACACCTATTGAGACTGTCCAGGGATACACGTGCGAGCCTCAAAGGAGACACGAAACCCCCAACATTCCACACACACAAAAAGAAACCTTTCTTAAAGTTCCTTACCTTCGTCATTTTATTAATAATATGTATTTTTAATATGTTTGTGCGTACAATGGTTAATCCTTGTTATGCGAGGATTATAATTTTACTAGCTTATAAATTGGAAATGTTTCTTCTCATTTTAAGGTTCTCAAATAGTCATGCTACCCTGAGCAGAACACCTGCTTCAGCAGAGATATGGAGATTATACAAAGATAAACAGCCAGAGCAGAGCCTATGACAGGAATGCCAAACAGTTATGCCTACAGGAACAAAAGGAAACGGTATGTGTCAGATGTGATGGAAAATGGGGACCGGTTGCAAAGGTCATCAAAGAGACAACACCAAGATCTTATGAGTTACTTACAGAGTATGGTAACACACTGCGAAGAAATCACCGTCACCTGCTAAAGTACCAAGCACCTGTATTGAAAGTACAGACATAGTTATCTCTGATGGACTAACGGAGCAAACTCACCTTCCACTGAGATAAGTAGGGGAAGACCACGTCGTCACGCAATGAAACCTAAAAGACTGATAGAAGAGTGTTAAGATAGAAAAAAAATACATAGTAATTACTGAATATTGACTCATATGCAACAAAGTTTTGTGCAGTTAATGTTAGAAATACGCAGCAAGATAGTGTTGAACTAACCATTTTTTGCTGTTGTTGTGAGTAAGTGCTGTTAAAGTTGACAGACATTGTTTAAGTTATTGTAAAAAAAAACAAAAAAAAAACAGGGAGATGTACTGATACTGACTATAGTAACCGTTAACCAATAGAGGGCGTCATTTAGCTGTGTTGCTTTATGTTGCTTGTAAATGGAGTTTGAGCAATAAAGCACTCTTGTGAATGGCAGTTTGTGTGATGAGTACAGTGAAGTAAAACAAAATGATTAAAACCAGGAAAAACAGTGGCTAGTGGCCGACGAAGGCAATCTTCCTATAAATCACAACAAAATATTTTAGGATACAATATTCAAGCACATTGTGACTATTTAAAACATTATGTCTCTAAGAAAAAAGAAATTAGAAGATTAGAACAACAAAAAAGAAACTTACATTTTCTTTGGACACCAGCCTAAATGAATGAGCTATATCCCCGTAACAAAGTTAAACGGCATGAATGACTTATAGCTGTGCACTCTCCTTGATGTTACTCGTTACTACAAACCCCTGTAGCCACTACTCACTATTATGCGAGCGAGGGTTTGTAGACTCGCGACTGCTGGTACCATTTACTGGTTACCATACACGCAGACACCAAACTGAGCTACAAACAAACAAACATTAAACCGTGTTAAGCAGTTCTCAGTAAGTTCAATATTAAAAATAGACAGAACCTTCCAAGAAGACTCACCTTCTCCTGTTTACACAGCCAATTCACCAAGAGGCTCACTCTTCACACAGCATTTTTTTTGTTCATGTCTCATGACACATTTAAAGGGACACATCTCTTGTGCCATCTGATCCAAATGATCAGTGCCAATGAACAGGCCTTAAAGGTTCACTTCCCATATCAACCACCCTACCCGCTACATTCACCGCCCCCAAAATGTCACCGTCTCGGTGACAGGTGATGAAGGTGCTACAACCAGGGCCTAAAATCAACATTGTGGGAGCTAACAGTTAAATGAGCTCCCCTATGTTCATCTCCAGGTGATCGTTCGGTTATTGTACACGAGAGAGTATAAAGGTGTCTACGGTTACCAATAGTGCCAAATAACCACTTTCATCCACACTACTGTTTGATTCCTCTGATACCAGATCAAACTGGTCTACCTTGGGCTCCGTGTTTGCAAATGTAGACAGGGGTTCAACAGGAAGGTCAACAGGTAGGGGACACAACTCTTGCCTATGAATGTTCTTTTCTGGACCCTGCTGGTCCCTTGGTCTGATTTTATAAAGGGTGCCAACTAGGGCTGGGACAACGCGTTGAGGTCATCGATGACGTCGATGCAAAAAATACGCCGATGTAAAATATGCGCATCGATTCATCGACCTGTTTTTATTTCTCTAAAAAACGTTTGCAAAACGTTTACCTTATGTGCGCTGAATATACGCGATGGCTGGATCAACATTCTGTCCAACGTTATATAACCAATCCAGGGGTTTTTCTGCATTGATCTTTTTTTTGGCGGCTGTCAAAGCCTTATTTGATCGGTGAGTGATGTAGAATAGAATGACTGCTGCGCCTGACAGGGCGCATACGAGAGACAGCCCCAGCTGCACGTGCACTCACAGTCTTCAAACAACACGAGTGCTTCTTGCTCTCTCTCTCCCTTGTGCATATTAATCAAAATCATTAAACACGATAGAAAAAGGCCGAAACACCAAAGTTTCACGCACGCTCGCGCACTCACAGTCTTCAAACTACACGAGCGCTGTCTTGTTCTCTCTCTCTCTCTCTCTCTCTCTCTCTCTCTCTCTCTCTCTCTCTCTCTCTCTCTCTCCCTCGTGCATATTAACCAAAATCATTAGACACGATAGAAAAAGGGCGGAACGCTAAAGTTTCACGTGGAGCATTCAGAGATTTTTTTTTTCCCATGACAGGCTGCTGGCTCCCACTGTTAATTTTTTTTTCTCTTTGTATTAGCTTAAAGCCCCCAAGTTTACATTGGTTACTGTATTCTTTCAATTGCTCTAAACAAATATTTTGGGTGACCCTTTTATTGAATGCTAGACATCAAGTTGTTGTCATTTTCATCTGAAAGAAGAACTTTTTTTCAGTAAGCTAGGCCCTATGTGTTCAGTAAGCTTGTTTCAGTAAGCTATGTGTTTTCAAGGCTTCAAGGTTTTATTGAATGCTATCTCTATACAAGTGCAGAGTAATGCTTCTTAGTCAGTCTTTTATTTTGTAATTTTAAGAGCAATAAACATACATTGCAATGTTAAGGAATTCATGTTTTTTTTTCATTCAGATATGTAAATCAACATGTATAAATTGTTAGTAGTCAATTAATGGGGAGATAATTGAAATCGAATCGGTCTGAAAAAATTAATCGTTAGATTAATCGATGCATCCAAAAAATAATCGCTAGATTAATCGTTTAAAAAATAATCGTTAATCCCAGCCCTAGTGCCAACCTCATCCAAACAGCTCACCACCTCATACTCTACATGGTCCCAATGATCATGAATTTTGTGACGACCAAGCGGGTGACTTTGGCGGTACACCAATGTACCTGGCAGTAAAATAAGCAGAGGAACGGCTTGATGCTTTGCTTGCTGCTTGGCTGCTGCCTCAAGATTGGTCCGAGCCTGCAGATTAACTACAGAAAGATGCTTCTGATGTTCTCGAACCCACTCCTCCGTGGTTAGTTCAGATGGAGAGTCAACTGTACCAAAGAGCGAGTCGAGGGGAAGGATGGACTCCCTCCCAAACATTAGTTTGTATGGTGAAAAAATCCAGTTGACTGATGGGCCGTAGTATTATATGTGAACAACACATGAGGCAAGTGTTGTGACCACCTTTTCTTCTTTTCTGCGGGCAAAGTACGGAGCAAATTGTTAAGTGTATGGTTAAATTCACATTGTCCATTGCTCTCAGGGTTGTACGAACTTGTACGGGACTTATGAATACCATACAATTTACACAGCTTCCGAAACAACTCTCCCTCAAATTGACGACCCTGATCTGTATGAATGCGCTGCAGGACTCCATAGGTATAGAACCACTGTTCAGTAAGAACCCGTGCTACAGTCGTGGCCTTTTGGTCCGCGGTGGGATAAGCTTGAGCAAATTTGGAAAACACATCAGTTACAACCAAAAGATTTTCTTTTCCACCACTAGACTTTTCCAATATAGTGAAGTCAATGGCTAGAATTTCTAAAGGCCTAGACGCAAGAAGACTACCCATAAACGTTCTTAACTTCAGCTGCACCGCTTTTGCCACTACACATCGTTGACATTGTTGGCACCAGCGTTTGATGTCTTTGCGCATAAAGGGCCAATAACAATATTGACGAACGAGTATGGTAGTCCTTTCCACCCCCTGGTGTCCATGATTATTGGGTAAAGTGGTCAAAACTTCCTCCCGTAGCAGATGAGGCAACAACAGCTTCATTACTTTTACTCTACCACCGGGCACATGACTTTGTCTGTAAAGAACACCATCATGTTCCTGCACGTTGGTCCACTGACACACAAGTTCCACCACAGCCGGGGATTCTTTGGCCCTTTCCAATGCTGAAGGGGGACTACCTCTATTCCAGTAAGCTAGAATGGCCCTTAGCACCGGATCTTCTGACTGAAGAAGCTGAAGATCAGCCCTAGTTCTTACTGGGGATGCATCTATAGCCTGAATGTTAACTGGACTGGAAAGGCAAGTTACCACACATTTAATCTCTGTAGGAACAGAGATTCCCGGTGCTACCGCTTCGTTAGAGACTGGAGCTGGGAATGCAGTCAAGCGAGATAATGCATCTGCATTTCTATTACATGTCTGTTAAAGATCTTTTGATCTGGAATGCATCTGCTGTCTACAAACGTCTGACAGATGTCTTTCAGACGTCAGTTTTGCATACATTCTAAATCATAAACATCTAATAGACATCTATTTGACATCTAAAAGGAAACGTCCAGTAGACGTATTGCAGATGAGCAAACACTCTAAAAAATATGTCTTGCAGATGTAAATGCACACGTCTAATAGACGTCTCAGAGATATACTGTACGTGTGCTATCAGGCCAAGCCCCAAACTCGGCAGAGACCCGCGGCATGGTGGGGACTGAGTTGTTATATCTTTTCAGACTGATCAGACTTAAAGTTTTTTTTTATTACTTTATAAAAATCTAAATTTTCCATAGATTTCCATTGTCTGAGAAAGATTGTGCCCCTACAGCAATTCCCAGTATTGAAAGGGAGGAGTCTGCCTTAGTTTCACTTTTAAATCAGTTAAAAATAAGAGTAAACAATACAATTTCTTTCAAACTGACAAGCTAAACCAACATATGTTATTATTACCTGGTCAGATAAATAATTGATGGTTGGCCAGAGAACAGAGAGAAAGACCTGAGAGAAATCAACGGAATATAAAACTCGGAGCAACGAGAAGGCAGGGGTAAGTCTCGGGAGATGAGAACATAACACAAAAGGGTAAGGACTCCATACAAACAACACAGAAGGACAGCTATTTATAAGGAGACTAACGACAAAGGATTGTCTGCACCTGTGCGATTAATTGGAGTGCAATTACTGTGAAGACAGGACCAGACTGGAGGAATTAAAGTGCCTATGGTGAAGTGCCTAAGGAGAAGTGAGCTCACTAGAGAACACCCAGGAAAACAGAGACTGACAGCGTGACATTACCCCCTCCCCTATGGAGCAGCTGCCAGATGCTCCACCTGAAACCCAGGAAAACCCAATAGATAAAGAGGTAGGAGGGAGGTGGAGCGACGGCGGACTAGGGGGAGGGACGGAGGGTCGGAAAACAGAGACAGGAGAACCAGATGGAATGGGAAGACAAAGACAAACAACGAGGTGGAATGGAGAGACAAAGACAGGACAACCAGGTAAAATGGAAAGACAGAGACAGGAGAACCAGGTAGAATGGAAAGACAGAGACAAGAGAAGTGTAACACAAAACAAGGAGTCCAGGAGGGTGGTGGACCGGCGGAGGATCAGGGGGAGGGACGGAGGGCCAGGTCCAAAGAAGGAGACAGACAGATAAACAAAAGAAAACAAAAAACACACAAAAAAACATGGATCCATGGAGGACATCAAGTGATGCCCACCCGGGCGGAGCAGTGGACCATCACCACCATGTGGTCACGGCAGAAACCCCCCCAGGGCGGAGCGGAAGACCACCACGTCCTCGTGGTCGAGGCTGGAGTCCGCCAGGGCGGAGCGGAAGACCACCACCTCCTCGTGGTCGAGGCCGGAGTCCCCTAGGGTGGAGCGGAAGACCACCACCTCCTCGTGGTCGAGGCCGGAGTCCCCCAGGGCGGAGCGGAAGACCACCACATCCTCGTGGTCGAGGCCGGAGTCCCCCAGGGCGGAGCGGTAGACCACCACGTCCCCGCGGTCGAGGCCAGAGTCCCCCAGGGCGGAGCAGAAGACCACCACGTCCTTGTGGTCGGCCCAAAGGGATGACGAAGATCACCGGTGACTTGACTCAGTCCTCGAAGATCACCGGTGACTAGCCTTGTCTCTGGAAAGTCCATGGTACCTAGTCCTGACTCTGGAAGGTCATCAGTGACTAGCCCTGACTCTGGAAAGTTCGCTGGAACCTGACTCGACTCTGGAGAGTTCGCTGGAACCTGACTCGACTCTGGAGAGTTCACTGGGACCTGACTCGACTCTGGAGAGTTCACTGGGACCTGACTCGACTCTGGAGAGTTCACTGGGACCTGACTCAACTCTGGAGAGTTCACTGGGACCTGACTCGACTCTGGAGAGTTCACTGGAACTAGCCCTGACTCTCGAGGGTCGACGGTAACTAACCCTGACTCTGGAAGGTCGACGGTGACTAACCCTGACTCTGGAGGGTCCATGACCATCTGACTCGACTCTGGAGGGTCAACCGGAAACTGACTTAACTCTGGAAAGTCAAAGGGCACCTGACTTGACTCGGGAAGGTCAACAGGAATCTGACTTGATTCAGGAGGAACAACTGGAACATGCCTCGACTCTGGATGGTCAACAGGAACTAGCCCTGACTCTGGAGGGTCAACGGTAACTAACCCTGACTCTGGATGTTCGACGGTGACTAACCCTGACTCAGGAGGGTCCATGAACACCGGACTCGACTCAGGAGGGTCAACCAGAACTGACTCAACTCTGGAAAGTCAATGGGCACCTGACTTGACTTGGGAAGGTCAACAGGAATCTGACTTGACTCTGGACTGCCTGTGGAGACGTGAGGCGCCTCGGCTTCGGGCACCGCCTCTGGAAAAGCATCGGGAGCGGCATCGGGCACTGCATCGGGAACGGCCTCGGGCACTGCATCGGGAACGGCCTCGAGCACCACCTCGGCCTCTGGAATGGCCTCGGGCACCACCTCGGGAATGTCCTCCTGGACGGCAGCGGCCCGCTCAGGAACGTCCTCCTGGACGGCAGCGGTCCGTTCGGAAACGTCCTCCTGGACGGCAGCCATTTTGTGCTGTGGGGCTGGGCTGGCAGCCATCTTGTGCTGAGGCGCTGGCTCAGCAGCCATGACGCGTTGTGACGCTGGGCTGACGGCCATCTTGTGCTGTGGATCTGGGCTGGCGGCCATCTTGGGCAGTGGCGCTGGACTGATGACCACCTTGTGCTGTGACGCTGGGCTGGTGGCCATCTTGGCCAGTGGCTCTGGACTGGCGGCCATCCTACCGGAAGAGACAGGAGTGGCTGGGGCATCCCACGGAAGCCGATGCTGCAGGTAGCACACAAACTCCCAGAACACGAATGTGTCCAATTGATCCAGTTCCTTCTGAGGAACCGGGTCATCCAGTCCAGTATTAAAATAGTCCTTCAGGGCCGCATCATTGTACCCCATGCCCTCGGCCAGGGACCAGAACACCAGTGCCATGGGACCCACGTCATTGCCCTCTTGGCAGAAGGAGGTCAACTTTAAATATTTCTCCCTCCGCTCCACCATGCTGGTTGGGGAGGAGACATGAAAAGACATACCGCTGGATCTGTTGTGGATGGAGTCCTTCTGTGACGATGTGTGTTTAGGGAAAACACAAGGAGAGGGTAGATCCAATTGCAAGTATGAATTTTAATAACAAAAAGGGTAATACAAAATAAACAGTCTTGGGATACAAACAAAACAAAACAAAAGAGGAAACCGGATGAAACGGAATATAAAACTCGGAGGAACGAGAAGGCAGGGGTAAGTCTCAGGAGACGAGAACATAACACACAAAGGGTAAGGACTCCATACAAACAACAGAGAAGGACAGCTATTTATAAGGAGACTAATGACAAAGGATTGTCTTCACCTGTGCGATTAATTGGAGTGCAATTACTGTGAAGACAGGACCAGACTGGAGGAATTAAAGTGCCTATGGTGAAGTGCCTAAGGACAAGTGAGCTCACTAGGGAACACCCAGGAAAACAGAGACTGACAACGTGACACATCTATGGTTTGCTGCGGCTTTAACTTTCAGTGGCCTGTCTTTTGTGGCCTTCTTCTCTGTTACCTATTTTGTGGTGTTTCCCACAGTGGTCTATTGGCATGGCCTTCCTCTCTGTGCCTAATGAGGCATTTCATTCTACAGCCTCTTGGTTTTCTCACAATGGCCCATACAGGCATCTTCATCTGTGCCTTTTCTCAGTGGCCTTTGTGCCTTTCTTTAAGTCCATTCCATCTCTGTGGCCAGCCTGGGGCCATTCCATCTCTGTGGCCTGGGTCTGTGACTGTATCTGGCCTATCGTGCCCTCTATCACTCTCTGGCCTATCGTGGCCTCTCTCGAGGCCTCCGTGGCCCATCTCCTCTGCTCTATAACCTTATACGTTAAGCTATAATCTGATACATTATTAAAAGCTTGTTATACTCACTTTAATTATGAGTAATTAAACATTATTTTTTCTTTTGTCCATATGTTCTAGGATCTTTTAAGATGTATTTTGTCTGGTGTGTATGTATTTTCTTCTTTCTTTTGGGGTAGGCTCTGCGCTGCCTTTGTCTTCGGCAGGAATAGCTAGAATCTACAATGTCTGATTCAAGCTACTGATGGGGCCTACACAAAAATAATTATATTCTTTGTATTAGTTTTGTAAATAAATATTAAATATTAATGCGTTACTTTTTTAAAAAGTAAAATCTGCTAAATTGATTCAGTTTTTTGTCTCAGTTGTAGAATGTTTTTATGTTACAAAAATTAACACACAAGAAATTTGTTGGGAAAAAAAGCAATTGAAAGTAAGAGGACTTAGTCATCCTAGAATGTTTACTTCGCAGTTCTCCTTGATGGCCGTTGCCTTGGAAGCAGTTGATGTGGTCTGCTGCTACACAATCATCCTGAGGTGTTGCATCATATTGTTGATAATGTGCAAGTATATTCCACTGGTATTAGGGTGTGAAAGTCTGAGTAATTCTCCACTATATATATACCGAAAAACAGCGTCTATTTCGTTCATAACTTGAACAAACTACAACAGGTAAAGCTGTCATCTGTGTGGATATTGGCAATATCGTTAACAGTTCTCATTTTAAGGCTTCTTCTTAACAAGATCTTAGTCCATGCTGTGCTCTGTTAATGCATGAACTTCATTATTTGAAGTGCACTTGCCGTCCAGTAATCGCAAAAAGCTTTGTGCTTTGTTACTTTTTAATTTACAAAGTATCAGCTTTAAAATTATTCCAAATTCATAACAAAATTCAAACAATAAATACAGTTTTAGTGCTCTTTAAGGGGCCGTTCACATATCGTGCCTAGAAACGCGTGGAAAACGCTAGCCGCGCCGCTTTCTGATTTTTTTTCCAAAAGCTTTCGGGCTCTTGCGCTCCTGAGGCGTCTGCCGTTGCTAAGCAACCATGACCTGCTCTCTTCATGAAGACGCGTACATTTCAGCAAAGGATAAATGGATTTGCAGCACTAAAAATCACTTGCAGTAGCTCTGTTACTAAATTTATTTAAAAATGGCTATCCATATACAGCTATGATCAGCTGTTCCTTCATCTTGGCTGAGCTTTCGTTGGTACTGGAAAGGATGAAGCTGATTGGTTAGTTCTTGTCACATGATCTGCAGTGCGCTTGCGGGATTCTGAAAAGTTGAGATGTTTTTAACTCGATGCGGTGCGGGCGCACCTGGAAAAAACGAGCGCGTCGCTTCCATTATGAGCACGCACGCATACAGCGCTCCTACATTTGAAATAACGAACTTGAGCGCACAAAAGACGTGACATGTGAACGGCCCCTAATGCGGCTCCGGCATGCATTGCTCCTGGACCACCCTACTAGGAAATGGTGGCGCTCACTCCCCAGCCTCTTGTCGTTGAGCCGCATCCGCCAGCTCGATGGCTTCCACCAACTTGCCGAGAGTCATAGGATTCTGCATTCCCACTGCTTGACAGTGGGGACACCCAAGAGGTGGCAGTGCGTCGGTTCACCATCTTGGTGTCACCAGGGTCCTGGCCGGTCGAAGTGGGGATTGTTAAGCACCTCCCTGTGCCGGTGCTCCTGGGTAGGTCAGTAGGTCCTGAGTCATAGGATTCTGCATTCCCACTGCTTGACAGTGGGGGAAGGGTAGGGCACGTAAGAGCTGATCGATAACCACAAGCTATGCCAACTGGCTGTGGGATGCCCGGCCAGCAGCTAATGTCCTGCGAGCCAGGAGAGTTCTGCAGCCTGGGCCCAGGCTGGCGATCGTGCGTTGTACAATCTCACCCAAAACAGGATTTCCCGGTTCAATTCTTCGTAGTTCTCACTGGACTCGTGTGGGAGGGAGAAATAGATGCACTGCAACTCGACGGTTAAGAGTGGGGCAAGATGACATCACTGAATTCAATGATGAACTGCCTTTAACTGTCATTTTGCATTATCTTTTCACACATGTGAAGTTTGGGGAAGATCAGACATTTTATGCCAGAGTTATAACTTTTTATTCCCATGGCGAGACATCGAACTTCGTCACCGCGCCATGGAAACGCCTTTTAACGAAAATTCAAGATCTTCACAACTGAACATCACACAGGCCTTAAGATTAGACTGACCACAAAAAAGACATTGATGTCATAAAAATTCTAGGAGTAGTTAATCACAGCGTAAAATCTGTCACTTCCTAATGTCAATAGGTGGCGCTATGACTATAGCTGAATATGGGCATGTCGATCTGTTCAGGCTCGGAGTCTTATCAAACATGTTAAATTAGGGGCAGATTGGACATTGTATGTCTGAGTTATAGCAACTTCATTTTTCATGGCGAATCATCAAATTCGCCAGGCCGCCACGGACATACCCTTCAACGAAAACTCAGGATCTTCGCAATTTAACATAGCAAAGGCCTTAAGATTAGGAATAACAAATTTGGTGTTGATCTGAATAAATCTCTAGAAGGAGTTCGTTAAAATACAACGCATGGAAATGACAAAGATTACACAAAATTTGCTCATAATATTAAAAATAAGCAACTTCCTGTTGGGTTTAGAATTTTGCTCCAAGAGTCTTTTTTGTAGGTATTGGTGTGTTACATATGTGTGGCAATTTTCGTGCATTTATGTGAAACATAGCTGGAAGGCTGTTGATTTTTTTAAACAGGTGGCGCTGTTGAGCCATTTTACCACACCCTCTTCTGAATCCTATATACGACGTACATTTTCATCAGGTTTGATGCGTGTGCAAAGTTTCATGACTTTTTGAGCATGTTTAAGCCCTCAAAAATGCGATTCATTTGGGAGAAGAAGAAGAAGAAGAAGAAGAAGAAGAAGAAGAAGAATAGATACAAGATACAAGAGAGTCCTCGCACTA
Source organism: Carassius gibelio (assembly GCF_023724105.1). NCBI lineage: Eukaryota > Metazoa > Chordata > Actinopteri > Cypriniformes > Cyprinidae > Carassius > Carassius gibelio. Next base: position 23,708,801 of record NC_068391.1, read on the forward strand.
CGGTGCTCGGGCCCTAAATACAGATCTGATCACAGTGCATGTGTCCATGTTGTGGTCATAACTACAATAAATGAGCAGTTAATGCTCTGAGACATTTGTAATAACTCTTTGTTTCACTCACGCCACTGAACCAAAAATTAAATTATTTCATTAAAGGGGACAGTTAAGTTTGACTACATTTACTCTCTAGGGATTAATCATAATTCTGGGTTTGTGTTTTTAATAATTGTTTTTCTCTCTTCACCTCATTTTCTTTAAGACACGGCACTACACTCTCAATTTTCTATATTTATCTTTATCTGTTTTTGTTTTTTGTTTTTTTTTTGTTTTTTTTTTACAATTATTTGAGATAGTTATAGATATGCAGTTAAAGATAATGCTTTATACTGAAAAAAAAAATGAATCAAGGCCTATCTTCAGGTGTAGGTTGTTTGGAACCTGATTGAGCTGTTTTGGACAAGAAAGAGTAATAAACTAGTCCATTATGAAATTGAGCCATGAGTTGTCTGCAACATCCTGGGACTTCATTATCAGCTTGCTTCATTAGCAGATGTGTCTGATAAACATTTATTTACTTGTCAGTTAGTTCCCAGAGGATTAATTATTATTTGACATTTGAATCGGTCCCCTAAAAGCAAACTATTTTAGACGTCATTAATGAAAATGTAACAGTTTCCATCTGTATTCCTCTGTGGATATAATAACACAAGTGTCAAATTAAGATGTAATTATCATCTGCTTGAACTATTTACTTTGTAATTTGGACAATAACAATTGGTTTAGGTGGATGTAACAGTAGTCCTGAAGGTGCACCAATTACTTTGCATCAGCAAACATTTTTTACAACATGGCCCTTAGAAAGGCAAACATATTTATGTAGGATGGGGAAATCAACTGTCAGACCACCTTAACAACATTTGAGATTATGTATATGAATTAAAGGTTCACAATTTGTAGGTTCAGATTACAGAATTGCATCAAACGCATGCCCACTGCGAACAATATACAGTAGGCCTAATAATACATTTTATGCACTCAAGATGACTGGTGTTCTGCATTTGATTTAGTAGAAACATCTATGGTGGAAAAAATAAATAAAATAAAAAGTGTGAATTCTGAAATGGTGAGAAGAAAAAAGAAAATAACAGAAACTGCTGCGTCTATTACAGGGCATTATAATGATGAGGACACACCAAAATATTTTTTTACATCTTATAAGATTTTCAAAATGTGATAGATCACAAAACAGGAGGATAAAAAAATCCTAGATTTAACCTGCTTGCTCCTATTGTGTGTGGTGTGCCATAATGTGACAGACAAAGACAACACACTACAAACTAACAGATTTTTAACCAGAGTTTCGACTGTGAACACAGGAAATCTCGCAAAATCTTGTGAGACTTCAGAATCGGCATGGCGGATGATATGCAGGAAGAAATTGTATTGCTAGTGTTTGGTATGATTTATATGCGACACATTGCATAAACATAAATGCTTTTGCCACAAATCAACAAGCTGATCCTCCGTGTCTGCTGTCCACATCAATTTCATGTTGTGCTGTGCCATGACTGCTTCCGTCTTCCATCATCTCCCTTTCTGATTGGATATTGTTTTGTTTCACTTAATAATCTCTGGTGCGTGCGTACGTTTGTCTTTGGGGTTCCCCCCACACATCAGGATTTCTTACCATAAATATTAAACATGTTGAATATTTATGATTCTCGATCGGGGTGGCTCCAACATTCTTCCAATCAGGTTCGGACACTCTTAACACACCTCACACCAAGGGAAAATCTGATTAAATTATCTGTAGAACCATCAAGATAATCGGGACATAGCTAGGATTGTCGGAAGGGGGAAATCAGCCTGAAATATGCCCGATTATCTTTTGGTGTCTACCCAGCATAAAGAAGACAATGTAGGCTGGGCTTGTCAAAGTATTACTTGGGGGTGGGGGGGTGACATTTTTAATTGGCTTTTCCAAGACAATATATTTACAACAAAATTAAATCATACCAGTTAAGGGATCTGAATAATTCCATTATAATATAATATAATATCATTATAATTACATAATAACAAAGTAAATGAAACCTGAGTGAATCTCTACATTTTTTATTTTTTGGTCCCTTTAAGATTCTTAAGTTTTAGCAAGGAGTTATGCCATTTGACCATTAATCAGGAAGTAAGTAAGTATGGCACAAAGAGCAGCATGTTTATTTTATCTGCTTACTGTGATATTTGCATATATCTAGCTCCTGTTGTAGCTGTCACGGAGACGAACCCCGTGATTCCCGCTACTGGCCAGCAGAGGGCTCCATCTCCTGAATATTGACTCTCACACTCACTTATACTGATTCGCACTACACTACCCATCATCCCCGTGCCTCGGACTCTGATCATCACACAGGTGCAGCTCATTGGTACGGGTATATAAGCTGCACAACTCCATCAGTCAAACGCGAAGTCTTGTTTTGCTCCGGCTGACATTTCCAAGCGTTATTTCCCGTGTTTGATTTCCTGTTACCAGTTCTGTTTGTTTACCGTCTCTTGAACCATTGCTGCCCGCCTCTTGACCTTGGATTGTTTATTGGACTCTGAATATTGCTTGCTACCCCGATCTATTGCCTGTGTTTGACGACGATTCGGATTACCTCTACTGTAGTGTTTGCTGATACTGATCCTTGCCCGTACGACCACGAGTTGCTCAATAAAGCTTGCAAGATGGATTCCCCGTCTGGTGATGATTTGTTACAGAAGACTTCGCCACAACCGAATCCAGCGGCTTACGATCATCTGTGTGCTACAATGGCAGCTCAGGCAAGTCAAATCGCTGCTAACCAGCATCAATTGAATCGTTTGACTTCAATCACTGAGGAACTGGTACAGGCTGTTCGAAACCTCCACAGCTCTGCCGTGACGTCACCACCACCGGCAGCGGCCGCCATTGCTCACGCGGCAGGAACGCCAGTGCAAGTTAATCCACGACTGGCTTACCCGGAGAAATTTGACGGGGACTCTACCAAGTGTAAGGGCTTCCTACTGCAATGCTCGCTGTTCGTCGAGCAGCAACCCACCCTTTACACCACTGATGCTGGTAAGATCGCCTTCGTTTGCTCATTATTAACGGGAAGAGCTTTGGAATGGATAACGGCTGTATGGCGCGAGGATGGAACAGCGTTCACCACTTTCACTGACTTTCTGGTGCGATTCCGTGAGGTATTTGATCACCCCCGAGAGGGGAAAGGAGCGGGTGAGCGTCTACTTGAATTGTCGCAGGGAGGATTAACAGCAGCGGAATACGCTATGAACTTTCGTACACTGGCTGCTCAAACATCATGGGTGAGTGACACGCTGAAAGTATTGTTCCGCAAGGGGCTTAATCACGAACTGCAAACCGAACTCGCTTGCCGTGATGAGGGGAGAACTCTGAGTGATCTCATTTCGCTTACCATCACCATTGATAACCTACAATGCTCTCGCCGTGTCAGTGCTCAACGCCTCTTCCCTGCTACAACAACACGGTCCGCAGAAACTACAGAACCCATGCAGATCAACTCCTATCATCTGACGGCTGAGGAACGTCAACGTCGCATATCTCATCGACTCTGTCTCTACTGTGGCGCTCCGGGACATCAACGAATTACTTGTCCGTCACTCCGCTCTTCCTGTACTCCCAAGTCGGCATCTTTTTACTGTGTCTCAGTTCCGCTGGTAATCAAGACTAGCAACGTTCGTGTAGCTACCACTGCTCTACTTGACTCCGGAGCAGCTGGGAATTTTATCTCTGAAGAATTTGCCAAAAGGAATAACATCTCTCTAATTCCATGTACAAACTCTCTGTCTGTAGCCACAATAGATGGACGCCCTTTGGGGTCTGGATTGATCACTCACCACACTCAAGAACTGCAAATGTTAACTGGTCTGCTACATCAAGAAACTATTCAATTCTATGTGCTCCCTGTATCTAACACTCCTGTTATTTTGGGCTTGCCTTGGCTCCGACTGCATGATCCTCAAGTGTCGTGGAGAGAGGGACAAATTCTTAGATGGAGCACCCAGTGTCAGAAATCATGCCTTTCGACCATCTCTCCCATGACTGTGCAAGTCGTAACGTTAGGCTCGGAGTCCACCAACATTCCCAATCTGCCCAAGGAGTATCATGATCTCGCCACCGCCTTCAGCAAGGTACAAGCAAACACATTACCACCTCACCGCAGTCACGATTGTGCCATTGATCTAATTTCAGGCTCATCACCACCCCGGGGTCGAGTATTTCCATTATCATTACCCGAGTCAGAGGCCATGGCCAAGTACATTGAGGAGGAGTTGGAGAAGGGGTTCATACGTCCGTCCACCTCTCCTGCTTCAGCTGGCTTCTTCTTTGTCCGTAAGAAGGATGGAGGTTTGCGCCCTTGCATCGATTATCGTGGACTCAACGAGATAACAGTAAAGTTTCGCTATCCACTTCCACTGGTGCCCTCTGCATTAGAACAGCTACGAACTGCACAACACTACACCAAATTGGATTTGCGCTGCGCATACAACCTCATCCGCATTAGGGAGGGGGACGAGTGGAAAACAGCTTTCTCAACCACCAATGGGCACTACGAATACCGGGTGATGCCGTTCGGTCTGGTCAATAGTCCTTCGGTTTTTCAATCCTTTGTCAATGACATCTTCAGAGACATGCTAAATAAGACTGTTATCATATACATTGACGATATCTTGATCTATTCAGATACCCTGGAGGAACATATCCAACATGTGAGAGCCGTGCTGCAGCGACTTATTGAACACCAACTCTATGACAAGGCGGAGAAGTGTGAGTTCCATACCACCTCCACCACCTTTCTGGGGTACGTCATCAGTCCAGAGGGGGTCGCCATGGATGAGAGCAAAGTCAATGCCGTTCTCAGATGGTCTGAACCCAAAACACTGAAGGAACTCCAACGCTTTCTGGGATTTGCTAACTTCTACCGCCGTTTCATCAGAAACTTCAGCTCTGTGGTCAGTCCTCTCACGTCAATGGTCAAAAAAGGAACCCATCGGCTACACTGGTCAGAGGCTGCTCTCCAAGCATTCCAAGATCTAAAGGAACGGTTTGTGACTGCACCTATACTCCACCATCCTGACCCATCTCTTCAGTTCCTCGTCGAAGTGGATGCCTCCAACACTGGTATCGGGGCTATTCTCTCTCAACGCCAGGTTTCTACCAGTAAACTCCACCCTTGTGCCTTTTACTCCCGCAAACTCAATGCTGCTGAACGTAACTACGATGTAGGGGATCGTGAACTCCTAGCTATGAAGGCGGCCTTCGAGGAGTGGAGACACTGGCTGGAGGGGGCCAACTTTCCTTTCACTGTACTAACAGATCATAAGAACCTTGAGTATTTACGCTCAGCCAAGCGCCTCAATCCACGGCAGGCAAGATGGTCATTGTTCTTCTCCCGATTCGACTCACCTACCGCCCGGGCTCCAAGAACACAAAGGCAGATGCGCTATCCCGTATTCACGAGGATGAACAGATCTCCTCCGAACCTGAACCTATACTCCCTTTCAAGGTAATCATTGCACCCGTACAATGGGACATCATGACACTTATCCAACAGCACAACTCTCAACAGGCACCTCCCACAACTTGTCCTCCTGATAAGGTTTACGTACCACCTACTCTACGCGATCAAATACTCAACCACACGCACTGTTTGCCCGCATCCGGTCATCCAGGTATCACGGCAACCATTCATCTGCTTCAGAACCGGTTCTGGTGGGAATCATTACCCAAAGACACCATAGCCTTCATCCAACAATGCCAAACCTGTAATGCGCACAAGACTCCTCACCAATTGCCAGCCGGATTACTCCAACCACTCCCCATCCCACAACGACCTTGGTCCCACCTGGCAATAGACTTTCTCACTGACCTACCTGTCTCTCAAGGTAACACTGTTATTCTTACTGTGATTGATCGTTTCTCCAAAGCCTGTCACCTGATTCCTCTACCCAAACTGCCCACTGCCCTACAAACAGCCGAACTACTCTGTAACTGGGTCTTCCGTCTCTACGGACTATCGGAGGATATCGTCTCTGATAGAGGTCCTCAATTCACATCCCGTCTCTGGAAAGCCTTCTTCCAAGCCCTTGACGTAAACGTAAGCCTGACCTCCGGTTACCACCCTCAATCCAACGGTCAAGTCGAAAGACTCAATCATACTGTAGTTCCAACCAAGAAGATTGGGCACGGTACCTCCTTTGGGCTGAATACGCACAGAACTCCCTGGTCAAGCCAGTTACTGGAATAACTCCCTTTAAGTGCATCCTAGGCTATCAGCCTCCCATGTTTCCCTGGTCCGGGGAACCCACCGACGTACCCGCTGTCACGGACTGGTTGCAACGCAGTGAGGAGACTTGGAACCAAGCTCACGTACATCTTCAGCGAGCCATCCGCCATCAAAAGGAACATGCAGACACCCGTCGGCATCCTGGGCCTGTATACCAACCCGGACAATGGGTGTGGCTCTCTACCCGAGATCTCCGTCTCCGACTACCCTGCAAGAAGTTAAGTCGGAGGTACGTGGGTCCATTCAAGATTACACATCAGATCACTCCTGTCTCATTCCGTCTTGCATTACCTGACACCTATCGCATTTCTCCCACCTTTCATGTATCTCTGCTCAAGCCCGCTGTGGCCCCTGGAGAGGAGGGAGAGGGGAGGTCCCGTGAGCAGAGTCCCCAGCCCGTCCAGATTGAGACTGAGGAAACTTACCAGGTGCGAGAACTTCTTAACTCCAGGCATCGTGGACGCATCACTGAGTTCCATCGGTTACATCCGGAGAGACCGGCCCCTCGACCACGCGGTAGACCCCGACGTCGTCTACCATCTCGCGCCAGGAGTCGCTCGCAGGGAGGGGGCTCTGTCACGGAGACGAACCCCGTGATTCCCGCTACTGGCCAGCAGAGGGCTCCATCTCCTGAATATTGACTCTCACACTCACTTATACTGATTCGCACTACACTACCCATCATCCCCGTGCCTCGGACTCTGATCATCACACAGGTGCAGCTCATTGGTACGGGTATATAAGCTGCACAACTCCATCAGTCAAACGCAAAGTCTTGTTTTGCTCCGGCTGACATTTCCAAGCGTTATTTCCCGTGTTTGATTTCCTGTTACCAGTTCTGTTTGTTTACCGTCTCTTGAACCATTGCTGCCCGCCTCTTGACCTTGGATTGTTTATTGGACTCTGAATATTGCTTGCTACCCAGATCTATTGCCTGTGTTTGACGACGATTCGGATTACCTCTACTGTAGTGTTTGCTGATACTGATCCTTGCCCGTACGACCACGAGTTGCTCAATAAAGCTTGCAAGATGGATTCCCCGTCTGGTGATGATTTGTTACAGTAGCATTGTGGGTAGGTATTGTTTCCCTTCAACAATATCTACAATTGCAGATCATTATTTTGGGATGGTGTAACACTTTAAAAAGCTGATTGTTAGAAGTATATTGTTTTCTATATCGTTCCACTCTATGTCCAAACATGTAGCAAATTGACAATAAAGCTCAACTTGACTTGAAAACAAAGGCTTTAGTTATAGTTATATAGTTATAGTCATAGTTATCGCCTATTGGCCAAAATTATTTGAAAAATATCACAATATCCGATCGGTATTGGCATTCATTACTCAAGTAGAAGTATAGATACTAGGGTTTAAAAAGACTTTTGTAGAAGTTGAAGTATCAACTCAAGCTTTTTACTCAAGTAAAAGTGTAAAAGTACTGGATTAAAAAACTACTTAAAGTATAAAAGTAAAAGTAAAATGCCATTATGAACAAAAGCTTAGGCCGCACTACAGGGGAACCGATACTTTAAAAAAAAGAACCACAAAAAAAACCTATGGATAATATAAAAGAACATTAAAAATATTTAAAATAAATCCATAGCTTTCACCTTGGATGCTCTCATTTCCCAAGTTGTGCTTCCCTTAATCTAAGGCTAATAAATGTATTTCACAATCTGGGTCATTATTTAATACAAAACCACACATAATGTTTCTACTGTATCTCTGCCACTCACTCTGATATTCAGTTAAAATTAGTGTTGTCTGTCACTGTCTTTAATCAGTTCTGTGAATAGATGTATGCTCATTCTTTATAAAGTAGCAACAATGTCGTTTTTAAAATACAATACTGTGCAAAAGTCTTAGGCACATCAGTATTTTCAACCCCAAAAAAGGGCTTTAAGCCAGTTATTTATATATTTTGCTGTGTGTCAGTAGGAATTAGTTTGCCATTAATTTTAATAATAATCTAGTGCGATTTTGAATGCACAAGCAGTCTGTCAACCTCAAAATGAATGTTTGGAAATGGAAACTGATATTTTATACTGACACACTACAGCAAAATATATAAATAACTGGCCGAACACCATTCTTTTAAGTGAAAATACTAACGTGCCTAAGACTTTTGCAAAGTAGTGTATGTATAAAGTATGTATGATTAAATTAGGTATATTTAAATAACTTTAATTAAAAGTATGTGTTCGTTCATATGTGTTAAGGGCTAGATTTTCGCTGGAGGAAACAGCTGTGGTGTGATGAGCGAAAACTTTAAAGTAGATGGTAATCCGGCTCCTTCGTGACCTTTTGTAAACTGTATTTATGACAAAGAACTGCACAGATACGGATATTCTAACAATCTATCGATAAACACATACCTTATGTCCTCTCATTGTGTTTAAGTGCGCATGCGCTGCTCGGGTCGCGGTCTGCGGGTTGAGCGCGCTGAAAGACTGAGAGGAGAGCGGTCTGACGCCTGTCTCATATGAAATTTAAGGGGACTGACTCTGAGGCGATCGGATACTGGTTCCATAACCAACCCTTCTTTTTTAAGAAATATATTTTTTGATAAACGAACCCAAAACTGTCTATGTCCTGGCTGGAATGCGATGTGATTTGTGTCATGTGCAGGTTCGATGGATCGAGTACAAACCAATAGGGTGTCGGAATGGTATATGTTTATACTTCTCATCCAACCACAATCAAATTCTCTCCATCCAGAGAGAATCTGGATAGGTTTTTTTTTTTTTTTTTTTTTTTTTTTTTTTTAATGATGAGAAATGAAAACAAGCCGAAATGAAATTTTTTTTAAATGTAAGGAGTAGAAAGTACAGATACTTGCATGAAAATTTAAGGAGTAGAAGTAAAAAGTCGGCTGAAAAATAATTACTCAAGTAAAGTATAGATACCCAAAATGTATACTTAAGTAATGTAGTATTTGTACTTCGTTACTTGACACCTCTGTATCCAATAAACACTTTGTTTATCTACCCAATTTTTCATGAACTGATCTCAAAGATCTATGACTTTTTGCACAAAAAGGCCTATTTCTCTCAAATATTGTTCACAAACCTGTCTAAATCTGTGTTAGTGAGCAATTTTCCTTTGCCGAGATAATCCATCCACCTCACAGGGAGAGGTTGGCCACAGTAAAAGGCCACTCTAAAATGTGCAGTTTTACTGTATTGTGGGGGTCTGGGGGTGTCCGAAATCCAGTCAGTATCAAGGTGTGACCACCATTTGCCTCACTCAGTGCAACACCTTCTTCGCATAGAGTTGAGGGGCCATGCATTATCACACTGCAACATGTGGTGATGGTGGTGGATGAATGGCACAACAACAATGGGGCTCATGATCTCATCATAGTTACTCTGTGGATTCAAAATGCCATCAATACAATGCACCTGTGTTCATTGTCCATAACATACTGTACGCCTGCCCATAACATAACCCCACCTGACAGTTTGTGCAGATATTCTTTGGTTATGCAAACCAATTGTTGCAGCAGCTGTCTGGGTGGGTGGTCTCTGATGATCTTGGAGGTGAAGATGCTGCATGTGGAGTTCCTGGGCTGGTGTGATTGCATGTGGTCTGTGGTTGTGAGGCTGGTTGGATGTACTGCCAAATTCTCTGAAATGCCTTTGGACAAAGCTTATGGTAGAGAAATGAACATTCAATTCACGGGCAACATCTCTGGTGGACATTCCTGCAGTCAGCATGCCAATTGCACGCTCCCTCAAAACTTGCAACATTTGTGGCATTGTGCTTGTGTCATAAAACTGCACATTTTAGATTGGCCTTTTATTGTGGCCAGCCTAAGGCACACCTGTATAATAATCATGCTGTCTAATCAGCATCTTGATATGCCACACCTGTGAGGTGAATGGATTATCTTGGCAAAGGAGAAGTGCTCACTAACACAGATTTAAACAGATTTGTGAACAATATTTGAGAGAAATAGGCCTTTTGTATACAAAGAAAAAAGTTTAGATCTCTGAGATCAGCTCATGAAAAATAGGGGCAAAAACAAAGTGTTGTGTTTATAACTGTGTTGAATATGTGCTGTCCTGATCTAGAAATGCAGTTTGTCAACTGCAAGCCATTCTATTCACCGCAAAAGATTCACTCATTCATTCTGGTGAGTGTTTACATTCCTCAGCAAGCGCAAGTGAGCTCAGCTTTACAGAAACTCGCTGATAAGAGCACAGAGACAGAACAACAACACCCGGACTCCATTTTAATCATTCTTGGGGACTTTAATGAAGCCAATCTCTCCAGTGAACTGCCAAAATACAGACAGCACGTTACATGTCCCACAAGATTGGATCACTGTTACACCACAATAAAGGATGCATATAACTCTGTTCCACGAGCAGCTTTGGGGCTGTCTGGTCACTGTCTGGTTCATCTTATACCGACTTACAAGCAGAAACTTAAATCTGCTAAACCTGTAGTATAGACTGTGATGAGATGGACCAGCAAAACAGAGAAAAACAAAAAAAAAATCTTGTTTTGAACTCAATGATTGGAGTGTTTTTGAAGCTGCTACCACCGATCTGGATGAACTCACAGAGACTGTAACATCCTGTGTTAGTTTTTGTGAGGATATATGCATTCCTATCAGAACTTATTTAACATCCAACAATGATAAGTCATGGTTTACAGCAAAACTCAGACATCTTCCTGCATGTACTGTCAAGTCTCTGCAATTGATCCAGAATGCAGCAGCGAGGGTTGGTTTCAATGAGCCCAAAAAAAGCTCACCTTACTCCTCTCCTCATCAGGTTACACTGGCTACCAGTAGCCGCTCGCATTAAATTCAAGGTACTGATGCTTACCTACAAGATGACCACTGGCACGGCACCAACATACCTAAACTCACTGGTTAAATCTTATGTGCCCTCCAAAAGTTTGCGCTCTGCAAGTGAACGACACCTTGTGGTGCCATCCCAAAGAAGTTCAAAATCACAGACCTTTTCCTGGACTGTGCCCAGCTGGTGGAATGACCTGCCAATCTCAATTGTTACAGCTGAGTCTTTACTAATTTTTAAGAAACATCTAAAGACTCATATTTTTCACCAGCACTTAACCAACTAATACTAGCACTTTTCCTTCTTTTCTTGTCTTTTTATTTATAAAAAAAAAAACTGGCTTTGCATTCTGTACTAGACTAACTGACACTTGTCATGGCACTTGTATACTGTTGTAGATCTCTTGTTGACCTGACTGCTTCTATTGTTCTCATTTGTAAGTTGCTTTGGATAAAAGTGTCGGCTAAATGATTAAATGTAAATGTAAATGTAAATGTAAATGTAATAATTGTCAGGCCAAAGAGGATGCCTTATAGAAATGGGGACAGAGTCTTTTACAATCAGGCCAGGAACACACTGAACAAAGAGATTAGAGCGGCTAAAAAGACCTACACTAAAAAGTTGGAAGACCAGTTTACTTCCAACGACTCAACTTCAGTGTGGAGAGGACTGAGAGCCATCACAAACTACAAGACACCACCCCCCTGCACTGAGGCTAATCAACGACTTGCTAACAACCTGAATGAGTTTTATTGTAGATTTGAAACCCCCATCACCCATTCTGACCATCTCCCTACACATCCGTTAACACCTCTTGCAATTCCCCTCTCCACACCTCCTGCTATTCAAATCTGTTAAGATGATGTGCGCCAGGTCTTCTAAAAGAAAAAAAGAAGAAAAGCACCAGACCCAGATGGTGTTACACCAGCCTGTCTGAAAATCTGTGCTGGCCAACTGGCCCCCATCTTTTCACAGATCTTCAACAGAACTCTGGAGTTGTGTGAAGTGCCTTCCTGCTTCAAACGCTCCACCATAATCCCCATTTCAAAGAAACCCAAGATAACAGGACTAAGCGACAACAGACCTTTGGCTCTAACGTCTGTTGTCATGAAGTCATTTGAAAAACTGGTTCTGGCTTGTCTGAAGGACATCACTGGACCTTACTGGACCCCCTGCAGTTTGCTTACCGAGCAAACAGGTCCGTGGATGATGCAAATTAACATGGGATTGCACTTCATCCTGCAACACCTGGACAAAACAGGGACTTACGTGAGGATCCTGTTTTGTGGACCTTAGTTAGGCTTTCTACAGCATCATCCAAACAGCCCTCCAGACCAATTTGAACCAGCTTTCTGTTCTTAGCTATATCTGTCAGTGGATCACCAGCTTTCTGACAGATAGTCAATAGCTAGTGAGACTGGGGAAATTTGTGTCCAACAGCTGCTCCACCAACCCTGGTGCCCCTCAGGGATGTGTTCTCTCCCCACTGCTCTTCTCCCTGTACACCAACGACTGCACCTCTAAAGATCCCTCTATCAAGCTACTGAAGTTTGAAGACGACACTACAGTCATCGGCCTCATTCAGGACAGTGACGAGTCTGCTTACAGACAAGAGGTTGAGCTTCTGGCTGTCTGGTGCAGTCTTAACAACCTGGAGCTGAACATGCTCAAAACAGTGGAGATGATTGTGGACTTCAGGAGAAACCCCCCTGCACTCCCCCACACTCACCATCATGAACAGCACTGTGGCTGCAGTGAAGTCATTCAGATTCCTGGGAACCACTATCTCTCAGGACCTGAAGTGGGACAATCGCATTGACTCCATTGTGAAAAAGGTCCAGCAGAGGTTGTACTTCCTTCGCCAGCTGAGGAAGTTTAACCCTCCACAGGAACTGCTGAAACAGTTCTACTCAGTCGTCATAGAGTCTGTCCTGTAGCCACACTGGGTTGTACATAATAATTAACTCAAATGATATATAGGGAATTTGAATAATTAATCAGGAATATGATTAATATATATCTCATATGACAGTTACACTAAATTTTATTGAAGATGAAAAATAGCTCAATTGCCTATACCAATAACTCATTACAGGGCACTGTAATTTACTCATTAATATGTCAATATTCCATTCTTCGTATCAGTTATAGTGATATCTCTTACTGTAAATTACTGCAAATCAAACAGTGGTTTGTCCAGCAAACAGCCGTAAGATTAACTTATCAATTTTCAATAAAGTTATCACTTCTTATAATTCAAGGAAAAATATTCTCTGGCCATGAAAACACTATCCTATCATTATGATAAATTTAGTTACTCAATTTAAACAGCATGTAGCTAAGATCAGACACTTCATTGACTCGTAATGTGAGCGGTTCGGAGGCAATCATGAATATATTGGTCTTTAATAATTGAACTAATAATACATCAAATCACACAGAGTAAATACGCGTACGACAATACAGAAAGTAAACTTTGTACAAGACATAACGGAATCCAAATGAGAGAGAGAGAGCAAGAGAGAGAGAGAGAGAGAGAATAAATAAGAGAGAAAGGACGAGAGAAAGGTGAGAGAGAGAGAGAGAGAGAGAGATCACAGAATGAGCTCAGTTATGCAAAATCACAGACAGTAACCCTTGGAAGCCAACAACGACTCAAATCATAGACACACTTTAAGCAGCACTTAAATCTACATAGAAAATGATACTTGCAGAGTCTCTGTCTGACGCCAGACCGGCGTGCGCGTGTGCTGCGCTGGAGCTTGGCGTGAGCATGGTCTCTTTGTCTTCCGGCCTGCTGCGGAATCGCGCGGTATTTGAAAGGTCCAACAAACAATATTTCAGAATTCGTCTTCCTTGTGTGGAGAGGCGAATAGTTGAATAAACTTAGTAAAGAAAAGAAACAAAACAAGGGAAACGAAAGCTTCCGAAGGAAGGACGGCGATATTAGAGCGGCCCGAGGCCGCTTAGAGGGGCGAGTGGAAGTGACAAGGGTCGCAGCAGGTTAGCAGAGGGAAGAGAGTAAGAGAGTAAGAAAGGGCGGACCTTCTTAGATCAGCTATTATGGCTTTAGATGGTTCACACCTCTGTTTGCGTGAACAACCAATGAACGTCCGCGATCTGAAGCGGGAAAAAGTTCCTTTGTCTCTGTGGAAGCACCCACCCTAATAACTTAGGTTTGTCAGATCTCAGCAGTGACATTCTAGCAAGTTCGTAATTCAAGATTAATAAATGTTTACACACCTTTTATACAGGTGGATAGTTGGGTCACAACATGACAATTCCAAAAACACCAAACAGTACATATATAACTGATAGAAACACGAAGTTACATTCAAATGCAGAATTACACACATTTAAAGATTAACACACAATAACATTGTGGATACTCCAATTTTTGATTACGGAAAACATCTAATGTACCAAAAAGAAATACTTAATACATTTAGAATACATAAAAACAAAAGGTTATAGTTTAGAATGCATTGAGAGAAGATGCCAGTGACTTTGCTTCTTCCTGTCTTGTTTCCCAGTGGGGTGATAAAGTTTTATGAGCTGCAAAGTGGGTAGGGTTACACTCAGATTCTATTTGAGAGCATTAAAATTAGGAGACACATTTCCAATTTATAAGTCAGCAAATTATAATCCTCGCCTAACAAGGATTAACCATTTTATGCAACACAAACCTATTCCAGATACATATTATTAAGGACTTACATAAAGAGCATAAAAAAAAGTTTGTTTGTGTGTGTGTGCTTATGTGTGTGTGTGGAATGTGTTTCGTTTCTCCTTTGAGGCTCGCACGGGTGACTCTGGAATTTCTTGTCATAAATAATTTAAATCCAGCCAGGCTGGCGCCAGCCCAGGCATTTAGTGTAAAAAGGTTTAATCTTATATGCCTGAATTTAACCCATGAATCGATGACCTGCATATCTGTTACAGTCCTGTGTACTTCAATAACTGTCTGATTTGGTTCAGCTACAAAATCAGACCTAAGAAAATCAGACTAAAGAGAACTGTTCGGACTTCTGAAAGGATTATTGGTGCTCCCCTGCCCACCCATCAAGAACTGTATACATCCAGAGTGAAGAAAAGGGCTCAGAAAATCACTCTGGATCCCTCACATCCAAGTTACCCCATCTTTGAACTTTTGCCATCTGGCCGACGCCACAGAGCCACAAATACCAGAACAGTCAGGCACAAGAACAGTTTCTTCCCCCAGGCAATCTACCTCGTGAACAGTAAAATGTTCCCCACTTATGCAATACAAATTTTCAATATCGTTATATTTATTTGTTACCTCTCCATCCTCGTACATCCCAAAATCTTAATCAATCGTATTCCATTATCATTTATAGTAGAATTGTTTACACACTTATTTATTTGCCTATTTATTTATTTATTTAGGTTTGTGTGTTGTTGTCTCTGTGTACTGGAAGCTTATGTCACTAAAACAAATTCTTTGTATGTGCAAGCATACTTGGTAATAAAGCTCTTTCTGATTCTGATATTTTTGTTCAGTTTAACTTTCCCTTCCAGAATATTTGATAAAAGTTGCCAGCCACCACCAGCGATCTTGATGATTTTCACTCAAATTTGGTGGCCTTTAGTATATTTTACTGTATGAATATTTGAAAATGCAATGCACCAAAATAAAGATCAGAGCCTCTTCTTAAAAAAAAAAAATGCTCCAACAATTGAATATAGGTAGGCGTCATAAAAATGTATAGTTTTGAGCAAAAAGGTCAGAAAATCTAATTTTTATCAAAACTACATCTGGACAATATTCAGTATGATTATTAAAGCATAAATCCAGTAAATCACTTCCATCAACATCTCCAAAACTTGCACAGACATATACCACATCCTTGATAAACAATTTAATCCATAACTTTATGCAGTTTTTTATTCAATATTTTGTCTATTACTGATGATAGCATTATTTTTAATATGCATCTGTTCATGTGTATTATTGTTCAGGAGGTTTTGTACTCATTCAGAAGATGTGTAATAGTCCCCCCGATTTTATAGCAATGAAAACACAAAAAGCTGTTTAAACTCGTCTTTGGTGGGGAAGCGTTGACTTCTAAAAGACAAGATAACTCATCAATGGCAGGGAAAGTGTTCATTATCCATTTGAAATAAAATTTTACATGAATAAATGTGTATTAAATTATTTAATTCATGTTTGTGATTTTTCTTAAATGTAAGCTATGTAGCTTCTGACCTTTAAAAAAGTTTTTTACAGCACTATATATCTAATATATATTAGTAAGTAACCCTCGTTATTCATCAGTTGTGAGACCATTAGAATATAATTTTTAATCCAGTTGTCCTAGAAGATCGATTTACAGTAACAGTGACATGACAGCCAAGTATGGTGACCCATACTCAGAATTCATGCTCTGCATTTAATCCAGTGGCATAGCCACGGGTGTGCCAGGGTGTGCCTAGTCTCAATAAAAAATGTTTACTAAACTTGGGCTATTGTTGTTTACTTAGAAAAAAAAAAATATATATATATTTTTTTTAAATCAACCCTTTCACGCGTAAGTTCAAATATAACTGACCCCTTGTTTCCATGGCGACGCATCATGATTGTCACGTGACACACCGCAGCCACTAACAGATGTATCGCTATTCGTTTTATTTAGTTTTTCATCAGTGTGTATTTTACAAACTACCAATGTATTGTTTTACTAGTGATTATGTATATTTAAATGTATGAAACCTAAAATAAACATTATGTTGTTGAAAACACTGCATATTAATTATGACAAGCGCTGAGCGCGTCCGTCTCTGGCTCAGTGCCAGTCAACGCGCAAAGCTGTTTGAATATGGCAGTTCTGTGACGCCACTGAAAATTATTAATTATACTCAAACCTTGGCTTGATGGACAGCAGGACACAAGGCCTAACGTTACACCTGATGAGGATGTTTCTCCCTCCCCAGGCCCAACATAAACAGACAGTGTTGCCAGATTGGAAATGTCCAAGCATCGTACCAGAAGTTCTAAATTATCGTATTTGGAAAAAAATTATTACATTTAACAGTTAACTACATTTTGACACGACCTGCAAATTACCACTAGGAGTATAGTTGGACGGAAGCAGTGCGACAAAAATACTATCCCATAATTTTGCACAGTAATCTGATAATAAATGTGACACACCCAGATTTTCATATGCACACCCAGAGCCTCTTTTCTTGCTACACTACTGATTTAATCCATCCAAAGTGCACACACACAGCACTGAACACACACACACCATAAACACACACCTGGAGCAGTGGGCAGCCATCTATGCTGTAGCACCCGGGGAGTAGTTGGGGTTTGGTGCCTTGCTAAAGGGCACCTCAGTCGTGGTATTGCCGGCCCGGGACTCAAACCCACTCAAACCCACAACCTTAAGTTTAGGAGTCAAACTCTCTAACTACTAAGCCACGACTTTCCCGCAGAGGGGAATTATTCTTATATTTAATATTTTTTTTTATTCCAGATTAACAGTTTGTGAGGGGAGAAGTTATGTTTGTATATAAGAAGCCAACATAGAGCCTCTCTATATAAAAAAAAAATGGATAGGGGAGCTTGTTAACCTCAAAGTCACATTTTAAAAGGAACTCTATGCCACCAACTTTTCAAAAATAAGATTTGTAATAATATTCCACCGTTTATCAGTATGCTTAATATAATGTTTAATCCAGTTCAACTTGAAAATTGTATTAGAAGTACCAAAATCAAACACATTTAAACCTCAATCATTATAAGAATTTCATTTTTAAAAAAAATATTTAAATAGTGTGACTTGTTTTTCCAAATAAAGTTGAATAAGGTTGAATCATTTTTTTTTAATAAAAGATTTTGGTACATCTAACACTTTTTCAGGATAGACAGCCCCTCAGTTTTGGACAAAAGAACTCTACCTTTGAGTGATAAATCCCTCATGAGCCACTTATCAGATTTTTTCAAATAGTTTTCACCATAAGGGGTTGGAAATTAGATTGCACTCTGTCTGTTAGATTTTTACAGATATTGATTCCAAGATATGTAACTTTCTCCCTAATTGGAATACCTTCAAATTCAGTTAAAGGAGTATCATTGTCTTTAAGTGGAAACAGAGTAAATTTTTTAACATTTACAGATAAACCTGAAGCTTTAGAAAATATATTGAGACACTCAATAACTTTTTTGTATCTTTTAAAAAAAAAAATGCTGTATCATCAGCTAGCTGACAACATTTCTTTTTCCATAATTTTGATGCCTTGAAATGAGTCGTTTTGGATATATAAAGCCATAGTTTTCATGACCAGAAGAAATAAGAATGGAGTCGCCGGATCTCCTTGTTTTATGCCCCAGGAGATGCTAAATCTACGAGTAGTTGCCCATAGAAGTTTAACTGAACTATTGCAGTCACTATATAAAGTTTGTACTGACCAAAACCAAAAAATCTAATACGTCAAATAAAAAATCATGTGTCACAGTATCAAAGGCTTTTATATATATCTATAAATATAATTATGTAAATATATAACTATTATCGGTTATTAAATCCTTATAATCGTTAAATCTAAGATTAATCAAATATTGTTACTAATATGCTGTCCTTGCATAAAACCAGACCGACTGTCATCTATTATTGTATCTAAGCATAACTTTATTCTTTGCGCAAAAATATGAGCCAAAAATTTTGTATCATTATCAATTAAAATTCTAGGCCTCCAATTGTCAAGAAGCAAACAATCATTATTAGGGTTTAGGTAACAATGTGATTAAGCCTTGACACTTAGTTGGGGGAAGCCTACAGGTTTCTATAGCCTCCTTAAAATCTAATGATTAGAATTCAGAAATATAATCTTGAAATGCTTTACAAAATTCACCTGTTAGGCCATCATTCCCTGGGGATTTATTAGTTCTTTATAAGTTCTTCTAGGGATATGTCTTGATCACAAATGTCCTTCTAAGTGTAATCAAAACCTTGAGCCACACTTTTTATACATGAGAAGAAATATGAGCTCTGACAACTGTTGTGTTCGAAATATAGTTTTATGTAAAATTCTTATACAAAATTAGGCATTTTTGAGGAGTCTTCAGAGATCTAATCATTAGTTTTAAGTAGGGCTGTCAAAAATAGCGCGTTAACGGCGTTAATTAGTTGTTTGTCGTTAATTACGTCAAATTTTTTAACGCATTTCACGCATGCGCAGTGTGACAAATTATTCAGGTTAGGAAAGTCTTGTCGATCTCTGAATTCTCAAGATAGTAAAAAACAGCGGCGAGCGCCGCGACGAAAACACCGAAGAAGCTTAAGGTTTTACCCGAATTACTCTCAAATACATTCATGCCAAGCTCGATAAAGAGAGACGACTTTGGTAGTTGATACGCTGGAGCTTCTTCTTCCTGTTATAGCAGTGATCCTCAAATCTGGCTCGGGAGTTTCATGCAGAGTTTAGCGCAGACTCCAATTAAACACACCTGCCTGTGATTTACTAATGATCCTAAAGACACTGATTAGCAAACTCATGCATGTTTGATTAGGGTTAGAGCTAAACTTCGCAGGAAAGTGGATCAGATGTGAGGATCACTGTGTTATAGCGTCCTGTGTTTCACACTGCGCATGCGCAGAATGCCTACATGCAATGCAGCGAAAATTACAGCTGTTTGGAAAAGCATATGCATTTTTACTTGGTTTTACTGGCACTTGAAGCCTTCAGAACGTGAAAATATCGATCCTAAAGTATTGTGGCAGAGCAAATGTACACCTCCCAAAAACAAGAGTGCCCAGAGTGCTGCGATGGTGGCGCATGTTTGTGTCTCTGAGTTCATTCTTTTGAGTTTCTCTATGCATAATTTCATAGATATGTGGCTATATTTAACCACTGGTTCACCTAAAACTCTTACACTATCTGTAGTTAAATGGCATGGTTTGTTATAGTGCTCAGGTAAATTTGATCTAAGTAAATGTTAAACTTTTGAAATTCAGAAAAAAAGAACCACATATTGATGAATCAATACATGAAAATTATGTATCTGTGTCCTGTTATTTATCTTTTGGTATACATTTCAGAAAAAAATGGTTAGGATTCAGGTGTAGTTGCAAAAAGTGATTAATCATGATTAATCCACTGAAAATTCTGATTAATTTGATTAAAAATTTTAATCATTTGACAGCCCTAGTTTTAAGTTATGAAAATACTTTGTATTCCTTTCACCAGGCTTTATCCATTTTCGCCTAGAATGAATAAAGACTCCCTGTGATAAAAAATGTATAGATATTGTCCAATTCAGCTTGTAATTCAAATAAAATACTGATTCCGTTTTTTTTTTTTTTTTTTTTTCGTATTCTATCTTGTCTCATTCTTTTTTCCTCAGAAAATTATTTTGCCCTTTCAATGGCCATATTAAGGATTGGAAATTTTGTATATTCTCAATATATTCCCAATATCTTTTTTTTTGTGGCTTTTTCTTTGAAGATTTTATCACTCAAAAGTGTATTATCTAAATTATTGGAAAACTATTTCCACTAATTTGGTTTATATTTTAATGATTGACCCCCTATACATATTACTAAAGTAATCATATTATGATCAGAAAATACCTAGGGCTCTATTTTCAAGTCAAGTCAAGTCACCTTTATTTATATAGCGCTTTAAACAAAAAGGACTGCGTCAAAGCAACTGAACAACATTAATTAAGAAAACAGTGCGTCAATAAAGCAAAATGACAGTTAAAGGCAGTTTATTATTGAATTCAGTGATGTCATCATCTCAGTTCAGTTTAAATAGTATCTGTTCAATCATCTGCAATCAATTTAATGATATCGCTGTAAATGGAATGACCCCAACTAAGCAAGCCAGAGGGGACAGTTGCAAGGAACCAAAACTCCATCGGTGACAGAATGAAGAAAAAACCTTTGGAGAAACCAGGCTCAATTGGGGGACCAGTTCTCCTCTAAACGGACAAAACCAGCAGTTCAATTCCAGGTTGTAGCAAAGTCAGATTGGCAGAAGAATCATCTGTTTCCTGTGGTCTTGTCCTGGTGGTTGACTCGAGACAAGGTCTTTACAGGGGATCTGTATCCGGGGCTCTAGTTGTCCTGGTATTCTCTGGATAACGGTGGTGTGTAATAGAAATGGAGTCAGCACAAGAAGTTGAGAAGAAAAGCTTCTGTTTACTTGACAACAACGGCAGCTATTTTCATGGAAATAAAGTTAACGAAAATCAATAATAGTATTATTTTTCTTTTTTTGTAATAGTAAACTATTGTGAATGTGAAGTCTGATATTTTTTTCAAAGCATTCTATTTTGTTTTATTTTGTATTTATTTTGTTAAAATTATATCTATCTTAGTTCTCTATTTATTTAATGTTAAAGTTATTTCCTAGTTAATCGTTCGGTGCATGTATGCAGTAGGCCTAGCCTGCGTTTAAAAACTGAGGTGCCACTTTTGGTTTTGGTTTAATGGTTAACGTTTTATAACGCTAATAAAAAATAAAAAAATTGTCATGTGTGATGCTTTGGTTTAGCATTGGTTACTTCATATTATTTAAATACAATCATGTTTAAAATTGGTTATTCTGGATGTTAACTTGAACAAATATTTAGTCAGAGTACCTATTTGTGTAGATTTAAAGTCCGCGGGAGCAGGTGGGAATGGACACAAACATTGCAGGTGCTGGCGGGAGCGAACACACAGGTTGCAGGAGCGGGCGGGCCTGGTCATATATTCGGCGGGAGTGAGCGGGTGTGGGTTTAAGAAAACAGTCCCACGCAGGGCTCTACTGTAGAGGTCCTTTCTAGGTGCTGATCCACCATCTGGTCTGGGTACGTACTGGATCTGGTGGCTACGGTGACCTCGGAATAACAGACTAATATTAGCGTAGTTGCTATTCTTCTAATGATGTAGCAAGTTCATTAGGTGTTATGGGAAGTGTTCCCGGTTCCAGTTTACCTAATTAATGCAGCCTAAAAATCCTAGGTTAAAGAGATGGTTCTTTAATCTAGATTTAAACTGCAAGAGTGTGTCTGCCTCCCGAACAATGTTAGGTAGGTTATTCCAGAGTTTAGGCGCCAAATAAGAGAAGGATCTGCCACCCAGAGTTGATTTTGATATTCTAGGTATTATCAAATTGCCTGAGTTTTGAGAAAGCAGTGGACGTGGAGGATTATAATGTAACAAGAGCTCATTCAAATACTGAGGTGCTAAACCATTCAGGGCTTAATAAGTAATAAGCAAGATTTTAAAATCTAAACAATTTTTAATAGGGAGCCAGTGCAGTATGGACAGAACAGGGCTAATATGGACATGCTTCCTGGTTCTAGTCAGAACTCTAGCTGCTGCATATTAGACAAACTAGAGTTTGTTTACCAAGTGTGCAGAACAGCCACCCAATAAATCATTACAATAATTTAACATTGAAGTCATAAATGCATGCATTAACATTTCTTGCACTGAGAGCATAGGCCGTAATTTAGATATATTTTTGAGATGGAAATATGTAGTTTTACAAATTCTAGATATGTGGCTCACCACGGAAAGAGTGCTATCAAATAGCACACCTAGGTTCCTAACTGATGACGAAAAATTTACAGAGCAGCCACCAAGACAGCATTTTAGGTTTTTACATGCAGAGTTTTTAGGTCCTATAATTAACACCTCTGTTTTTTCAGAATTTAGCAGTAAGAAATTACTTGTCATTCAGTTTTTTATATTGACTATGCATTTCCTTGGTTTTTCAACTTGGTATTTTTCACCGGGCTGCAAAGAAATATAGAGCTGAGTATCATCAGCATAACAGTGAAAGCTAACACTGTGTTCCCTTTCATAGGTCACTTCGATGCTGCGGTGACGTCACCACGTATGGGAACACCTTCGGTGTGACGAATGTCTGAAGCCCTATACCATCCCGCCAATCCTATTGGCCAAATGGCGCATGGCACCACCCTACGCATGCGCACGCATGATATACCTGGGTGCAGCGCGCCATTTCGCTCAGATTTAATTCCTTCAGGAATAGCAAATCATCTGTGCCCTATCATCTCGCGTTCTCCAGCGATTTTCTTCGAGCAGTGTTTAACTCCTCTTTCGCGGACGCAATGAGTCAACGAGAGGTAAGAGCCGTATAATGGGTTTATCACAGGGAGGCACTCATGAGAGATTCGTTTTCAGCCTCTCTCATGTTCTCTCTGTGATAGCCTACGGCTATGGTAAAATAAGAAAAGTATCCGCGCTCTGGAGTCTATTTCTTCAGTCGCCTCGCGTCTAACCCCCACCGTTCGCTTCTGCGGTCGCCGAGGCCCCGCACGAGGTGTTGGTTAGGGGCGATATGTGCGGCTTGACTATGAATACAGTGATGCACTGGAGTTTTTCCACTTGCTCGCTCTTCCCTACTCGAGCGCGTTAATCAGAGCAGTTTTGCTTTTATACTATGTTGTCTAACCGCAGCTTCGAACTCAGAGTAGGCTCTGGCCGGCATAAGCGGTTCTCTCCCTCCGAGCGGACAGGAGAAACGCGCTTCCCCTTCCTCAGTGTGCTATTATGTGGCTATCCGCGCGGTGGATAAACTACTCTTCTCAGGGACCTCCACCAAGAGGTTTCGAGGTCCTGGAAGCAGCCTTATCAGCGCATATCACGAACGGCGCGGGTTTTTGCCACGATTAAGTGACATGGCGGACTGCTATTATATAGCGATGCCGTTTGACTACCTTTTTTAGCCGAACGGATCGCGCCAACTCCGCCGCGACCTAGTCTCGTCGAAGACGTATCGAGTCGTGTCTATTTCGGCAAATTTTATTATCTTATTACGGTTCTTTTCGAGAAGCCTCTCGTTCTTAACCCCCACACTCTAACATTGACTGTCTCGCAGCACAAGCACTTCGAGCGTCACTGAACTGAGCTGTTATTTGAGCGCCCCTCAGACACTGCACAATTCAGTCTTCAGAGTTTGAGGAACGGCATAGAGACTGGCGAATATGGCCAGTTTATGACGGCTCACACAGCTGCCGCGTTCTCGCTAGCGGCGTGGCCTAATGTTTTCTTGTTGGATTAAATCCTGCCGTGAACACGCTTCAGGATTATACACAACGAAACGCAGCGAGTTTGACGCATGCATTTTCCTTCAATGTTTGCTGGGGTCTGTGCCCTCCACTGAAGAGTGCTGTTGGACTGCTAATGCACATCCAACCCTCTCACTGCAGTCCCCACGCTCTAACATTGACTGTCTCGCAGCAAGGGCACCTCGAGCATCATTGGATTGAGCTATCATTTAAGCGCCCCCTCAGACACTCTGCACTATCCAGCCTTCAGAGTTTGAGGGACGGCACAAAAGGCTGGCAAAGATGGCCAGTTTATGACTGCTCATACAGCCGCCACGTTCTCGCATTAGCGACGTGGCCCGATTTTTATCTTGGTGAATTAAATCCTGCCGTGGATACGCTTCAGGATTATACACAACGAAACGCAGCGAGTTTACGCATGCGCTTTCCTTCATGTTCGCCAGGGACTGTGCCCTCCACTATAGAGTGCTGTTGGACCGCTAATGCGCATCCAACACTCTCACTGCCGTCCCTACGCTCTAACATTGACTGTCTCGCAGCAAACAGCGCTTCGAGCAGCATTGGATCGGGCTGTAACGCCAGGTGTAAATAAATAAATAATAATCCCTCAGACACTCTGCGCAATCCAGCTTTCAGATTTCGAGGGACGATTCAAGGGTCTTACACAGACGACCCGTTTATGAAGGCTCGCACAGCCGCCGTTTTAGTTAGCGGCAGAGCCTGATGTTCAATTCGTTGGTCTAATTCCTGCCGTGGACACGTTTCAGGATTAACGGGACGCAATAGCTCTTATGCATACACTTCCCCTGTGCACGAATGCCACAGGCTTTTCCATGCACGGACATTTATGTGTATGACAGCGTTGCAGAAAACGGAAATTTGAGACTGCTAGTATTGTTTTGGGTCGCGTGGAATGCTTGCCCGGCATTTCTCAATGGGTGTTACGCACAATTGCCACGGATACACCAATTCGTTTTTTTAGAGACGGCGGATTGTGACCCCGTACTTCTCAAATGCATGGATGTAGCTCTGGCCCCGTTGCGGCTCCAGGGCGTCCGTCTGTGAACCACTTAGACGATTGGCAGCGGCATTCCCCGTAATTTGTCTGGGGTTACTTCACATGCGCCCTTTTCAGTGGAAAAATGGGCGGAAAAAACGATATATTTCACCCCGTTGTCTTCCGCATCGGACGATTTCGGTGACACGGAGTTGTGTGATGTCGTTAAAACTATGGATGCCAACCAAATTCTCCTACCGGGGTTCGGCTGGGGATTTGAGCTTTCCCAGAGACTGTCACGACGGTTGCGTCTTTGACCGGTTGGGGAGCTGTTTGTCAAGGGCTACCAGCCCATGGAGTGTGGACAGCTGCACAACGCAGTTGGTATATAAACCGATTGGAATTACTGGCAGTTTTCTGTCTCTCCAGTAATTCGCGAATCTGCTGATCGGCCGTCTTGTGCTGCTCAGATCAGACAACACAGCGTTTGTCTCATACCTGAATCACTAGCAAGGATTACGCTCTCGCCCCCTGTGCAGGCTGGCGAGACATGTTCTTCTTTGGTCTCAGAACAAATTTCTATCGATCCGAGTTGTTCATGTCCCCGGGTGTTTGAACTTCGGAGCGGATATGCTATCCAGACAGGCTCTGGAACAGGGAGAATGGAGATTACACCCCCGGACGGTGAATCTTTTATGGCGGATATTCGGCAAAGCGAAAGTGGATTTATTCGCGTCGAACATGACTACGCATTACCCGCTATGGTTCTCCCTATGCCCCCCATCGCCCCTGGGCGTGGATGCATTAGCTCACAGCTGGCCCAGGACCAGTCTGTATGCTTTTCCTCCGATTCGTTTGATCCCAGCGGTATTATGCAGAATACGGCGGGACAGAGTGGAACAGCTGCTGCTGGTGGCTCCGCGATGGCACACGCAGCAGTGGTTTGCGGATCTGATCAGTCTGCTAGCGGGCTCTCCGTGGGAGATTCCCCTCAGACAGGATTTATTATCACAAGCACAGAGGCTGATTTGGCACCCGAGGCCAGATCTGTGGAAACTGTGGGCGTGGCCACTGAGCGGAGTGCATTAGTATGTCCCGGTCTTTCTGTTGAAACCACTGAGACTATATTGAATTCTAGAGCAGCTTCTACGAGACGCTTATATGCTTTCAAGTGGAGACTGTTTGAGGCAATCGTAATGTGGATCCAGTTTACTGCCCAGTGGCTTCAGTGCTGGAGTTCCTCCAGGATCGTTTTTCGGATGGCGTAACACCAGCCACTTTAAGGTTTACGTGGCAGCCATTTCAGCTTACCACAAATACATAGGCGGTGCCTCTGTGGGGCGTCATCCACTAGTTTCTCGTTCATACAGGGTGCGCGACGGCTGAGGCCTTTCCGCCCTGTGCGAGTTCCTTCATGGGATTTATCCATTGTGTTGCTAGGTTTATCAGGGCATCCGTTTGAGCCCTTGGAGACTGTATCGGATAAATTCCTGACACTGAAGACACTTCTTCTCATGGCTTTATCCTCCCTCAAGGAGTTGGGGATTTACAGGCTCTTTCTGTTTCACCCTCAGGCATGGAATTTGCACCGGGCTCTGTGAAGGTGCTGCTGCGGCCCAGGCCTAACTATGTTCCTAGGTTGCATATAACTCCTTTCGCTTTCAGTATGTGGTCCTGGAAGCTTTTTCACCTGCTGAGGCTGGGTCAAGAGATCTACGTCTTTGCCCTGTAGAGCTTAAAGACTTATGTGGATCGTACAGCCCCTTGGCGTGAATCTGACCAGCTGTTTGTCTGTTTCGGACATAAAAGTAAGGGCCATGCGGTTACAAAACAGCGCATGTCCCATTGGCTGGTGGAGGCGATTTCTTTGGCCTATGAGGCGCGCGGACTCGCTTCGCCCTTGTAAGTTAAAGCTCACTCCACTCGAGCTGTGGCTTCTTCTCAAGCTTTCTCAGTGGATCTTCTATGGATGATATCTGTGCTGCGGCAGGATGGTCCTCACCGAGCACTTTTATCAAGTCCTACAGTCTAGATGTGAGGATGGCTCCTGGCTCCCGGGTTCTCTCCGCTTGAGCGGATGCTTCCTCGGATCTCAGTTATCAGGTACGTCAGGCGTTTTGGTATATCGTTCCCATACGTGGTGACGTCACCGCAGCATCGAAGTGTCCTATGAAAGGGAACATCTCGGTTACGTATGTAACCATGGTTCCCTGAATAGGGAACGAGATGCTGCGGTTCTGGCCGTTCCGTACCTTGATAATGTTCTTCATCTTCAGTCATGAAATCTGAGCGAAATGGCGCGCTGCACCCAGGTATATCATGCGTGCGCATGCGTAGGGTCAATACATTTGGCCAATAGGATTGGCGGGATGGTATAGGGCTTCAGCCATTCGTCACACCGAAGGTGTTCCCATACGTGGTGACGTCACCGCAGCATCTCGTTCCCTATTCAGGGAACCATGGTTACATACGTAACCGAGATGTTTCCTAATGCTGTCTCCCAAGGTTAACATGTAAAGCGTGAAGAGAAAGGGCCCTAGTACTGAGCCTACATTGTCTAACAACTCATTTGAAATAAGCCAGAAGTCAATCCAGGATCTCTTAGATATATCTTTGTTACTCCAAGTGAACTGGATTTGCTGTGGATTTTTTAGTCTCCATATTTCACAACAGCTTAAATGAATGCATAGATCGTTAAACTCTCCATAATTGCCTCTTAAGCATCTTTGAGGTTGACAGTTTTTGATGGGGTCACTTATGCAGTTCCAGTCACCTCCCAAAATTAGTTTAATTAAAATTCATTCAATAAGGCGTTTATTTGTTCATCAAATTCTGCAAAAAGGTGTGTTTTTCTATGACTATTATTATGACCATACATATTACCCAAAATCCAGATCCATCCAGATATTGTCTCCCCACTGATTTTTTTCCATAAATTAAAAGTAGAAACCTGATTCCAAAAAAGTTGGGACACTCTACAAATTGTGAATTAAAACAGAATGCAATGATGTGGAAGTTTTAAATTTCAATATTTTATTCACATTCACAATAAAATATAGATTACATATCAAATGTTTAAACTGAGAAAATGTATAATTTTAAGGAAAAATTAAGTTGATTTAAAATTTCATGGCATCAACACATCTAAAAAAATGGGACAAGGCCATGTTTACCAATGTGTGGCATCCCCTCTTCTTTTTATAACAGTCTGCAAATATCTGGGGACTGAGGAGACAAGTCGCTCAAGTATAGGGATAGGAATGTTGTCCCATTCTTGTCTAATACAGGCTTCTAGTTGCTCAACTGTCTTAGGTCTTCTTTATCCCATCTTCCTCTTTATGATGTGCCACATGTTTTCTAAGGGTGAAAGATCTGGACTGCTGGCTGGCCATTTCAGTACCCGGATCCTTCTTCTACGCAACCATGATGTTGTAATTGATGCAGTATGTGGTCTGGCATTGTCATAATGGAAAATCCAAGGTCTTCCCTGAAAGAGACGATGTCTGGATGGGAGCATATGATGTTCTAGAACTTGGATATACCTTTTAGCATTGATGTTGCCTTCCCAGATGTGTAAGCTGCCCATGCCACACGCACTCATGCAACCCCATACCATCAGAGATGCAGGCTTATGAACTGAGTGCTGATAACAACTTGGGTTGTCCTTGTCCTCTTTAGTCCGGATGACATGGCGTCCCATTTTTCCAAAATGAACTTCAAATTTTGATTCGTCTGACCACAGAACAGTTTTCCATTTTGCCACAGTCCATTTTAAATGACCCTTGGCCCAGAGAAAAATCCTGCGCTTCTGGATCATGTTTAGATATGGCTTCTTTTTGACCTTTTGAGTTTTCGCCGGCAACGGTGAATGGCACGGTGGATTGTATTCACCGAAAATGTTTTCTGGAAGTATTCCTGAGCCCATGTTGTGATTGCAATTACAGTAGCATTCCTGTATGTGATGCAGTGGTGTCTAAGAGCCCGAAGATCATGGGCATCCAGTAAGGTTTTCTGGCCTTGACCCTTATGCACAGAGATTTTCCAGATTCCCTGAAACTTTGGATGATATTATGCTCTGTAGATGATGATAACTTCAACCTCTTTGCAATTTTTCTCTGAAAAACTCCTTTCTGATACTGCTCCACCATTTTCGCCAAAGGATTGGGGGAATTGGTGACCCTCTGCCCATCTTGACTTCTGAGATACACTGCCACTCTGAGAAGCTCTTTTTATACCCAATCATGTTGGCAGTTGACCTAATAAATTGCAAATTGGTACTAGAGCTGTTCCTTATATGAACATTTAACTTTTTGGGCCTCTTGTTGCTACCTGTCCCAACTTTTTGGGAATATGTAGCTCTCATGAAAACCAAAATGAGGCAATATTTGGCATGTCATTTCAAAATGTCTCACTTTCAACATTTGATATGTTATCTATATCCTATTGTGAATAAAATATACATTTATGAGATTTGTAAATGATTCCATTCCTTTTTTACTCACCATTTGTACAGTGTCCCAAATTTTGGGGAATCAGGTTTGTTAAACAGGCTAACTAAAGCAAAAACAAAAAAAAGTTTTTAGTGTAACTAAGAGGGGAAATAATTTTCTTCACCTTTTGAATACTGATTATAGCAAGCAAACTTGGTATTATAAAATCTGACCTTTTAACTTTACTTTTAGATCACATCAGAGCTATCATTAAATCTTTATTTACCCCTCAATGATGGCTTTGGCTCCGACGAAGAAGGCTCTCCTCCCTAGCTTCCATGCCTCTTCAGTCTGTGGCCATAGTTTAGCATGAATCTCTTTGTCTTTCTTGGTCAAGTCTACACCTAATTTTAACTTCTTTATTTTGAGGAATTCCGCATTCTTCACGCATTTCCATACCTTTTCTTTGGTCAATCTTAACGTAAATCTTGTTATCAGGGGTCAAGTTTAACCATCCTCTCTCCTCCCGATCCTATGTCTTACATCAAATTAGGAGCGAAAATCCTCTTCAGGGTCTTGAATCACTGCCTTACAGATGTCCATCACCCGCTGTTTAATGTCTTCTCCTTCCAGCTCTGGTAAGCCATACAGTTCCATCTTCTGTGATAGCGTTCCATTTCATTCAATCTGTCGTCCAGGCCTGAAATGCTCTTTTGATGGTCATCACTTGCATTTTTTACCGTTTTCATTTCTGTTTTCATGTCTTGAACTGTTGAAGATAAACTCTGATGAATCCTTGAACTTCAAGGAATTTTTCATAAGGAGCTTGTAACAACTCCATATGTGGCGTCTTATTGGAGGAATGTGGTTGATCATATTGATTGGAAAAAAGTATGGACTCTGTCTTCGGAATACATAATAACTAACAAGGTTAGAGAAATCTCATTCAAATTGTTAAGCAGATTTTATCCAGCTAAAATGTTTCTGTAATATGCTCTGGTCCTCTCCCTGCTTACTGTGGTGATGAGATGCATAGCAGATTGTCATCACTCAATAGCTGCCCAAAGTGGTGCCCGCAGAATAACATAGGTTTCATAGACAATTGGACGAGCTTTTGGGGCAGACCTGACCTGTTGAAAAGAGATGGTCTTCATCCCTGCTGAGGTGGTGCCGCTTTTCTCTCTATAAATATGGCACATAGTCTAATAAGAGTTTATACTTGACTAAATGGGGCCCAGGTCAGGAACCAGACAGACTGGCTAAACTGACTGTTTGCTAGCTGCTTCACGTCACAGAAGACAGTTAATTCTCAGCACATAGAGACTCTTTCACCTAGATGTCACACTATAGAGACTGTGTCTGTTCCCCAAACTAGAAAATACAAAAAAGAAACCTGGGTAAAACCTGATGATTACATTATTTAAAATGAGTCCACCCCCCAAGATTACTGTTATAAACATGAGCCGCATCTAAAAGGCAAAGGGGGAGGTGATGTTTCAATTTATAACAAGGTTTTCAGGATTTCTCAGAGGGCAGGTTTCAAGTATAGCTCGTTTGAAGTAATGGTGCTTCATATAACATTATCCAGAGAAACATATGTTAATGATAAATCCCCTGTTATGTTTGTACTGGCTACTGTATACAGGCCACCAGGGCACCATACAGACTTTATTAAAGAGTTTGATGATTTTACATCCGAGTTAGATCTGGCTACAGATATATATATAAAATCATTTTCTAACTGTTTTTAAATTGATTTTAAGTAAACGCTTTAATCATTTTAAAAGTTTTAAAATTGCTTGTTTTATTTTTTGTTATTTTTCATGATTATTTTACTTTCTTTGATGTAAAGCACTTTGAATTACCATTGTGTATGAAATGTGCTATATAAATAAACTTGCCTTGCCTAGTTGGTGATTTTAATATCCATGTTGATAATGAAAAAGATGCATTGGGATTTATAGACATTCTGAACTCTATTGGGGTTAGACAACATGTTACAGGACCTACTCGAAATCATACTCTAGATTTAATACTGTCACATGGAAGAGAGAGTTAAGGCTGCCTTGTCTCCAAATATTTGATTGATGAGGGTCATAAAAGCCATCTGTTCTGGACACCTGTTTGTACACCCCTCCCTGTACACCCCGGTGACCTAAATGTTTTTTTTTTCAATTCAATTCAAGTTTATTTGTATAGCGCTTTTTACAAAACAAATCATTACAAAGCAACTTTACAGAAAATTATGTTTCTACAATATTTAGTAGTAGCTAGTAGTTTGTGCACATTTGACAGGATTTTAGAAAAAATAAAAATAATAATAATAATACAAGACGTAGTCAGCTAGACGATGAACTATCAATATTATTTATTAAGTTATTATATGATTCAGTCACACATTTAGCAATAATTGTTAGTTCTGTTTGTTGATTCAGGGTTAGCATCATCTGAGGTCCTCTGAGGGTCAGCATCATCTCTTCTCAGGTGTTCTGGATCCAGACTGGAGCTTGTGTAAATCCTAGTTGTGAATCCCGTGGCGAAACATAGAAACAAAATAGAGACATCATTAGCATAGCTGTTGATCCAACAAAGTAAAATTAGTTTAACCCAAGCTAATGAATAAAAATGCACCTTTGATCAGATGCAACTACACTCACAAATAAAAGATACATTATTTGAATGCTTGGTGAAAGAGATGTGTTTTTAATCTAGATTTAAACAGAGAGAGTGTGTCTGAACCCCGAACATTATCAGGAAGGCTATTCCAGAGTTTTGGAGCCAAATGTGAGAAAGCTCTACCTCCTTTAGTGGACTTTGCTATCCTAGGAACTACCAAAAGTCCAGCGTTTTGTGACCTAAGGGTGCGTGATGGGTTGTAACGTGGTAGAAGGCTAGTTAGGTACGCAGGAGCTAAACCATTTAGGGCCTTATAGGTAAGTAATGATAATTTGTAACTGATACAGAACTTAATAGGTAGCCAGTGCAGAGACTGTAAAATTGGGGTAATATGATCATATTTTCTTGACCTCGTAAGGACTCTAGCTGCTGCATTTTGGACTACCTGTAGCTTGTTTATTGACGAAGCAGGACAACCACCTAGAAGTGCATTACAATAGTCCAGTCTAGAGGTCATGAATGCATGAACTAGCTTTTCTGCATCAGAAACAGATAACATGTTTCGTAGCTTGGCAATGTTTCTAAGATGGAAGAATGCAGTTTTTGTAACATGGGAAATATGATGAAATTGAAATTGCTGTCTAATATGAAACCCAGATTTCTGACTGTAGAGGAAGTAACAGTACATCCAATAATTAGTATCTCTGTCTTATCCGAATTTAATTGGAGAAAATGATTTGTCATCCAATCTTTTACATTTTTAACACACTCTGTTAGCTTAGATAATTGGGAAGTTTCATCTGGTCTCGTTGAGATATATAGCTGAGTATCATCAGCATAACAGTGGAAGCTAATTCCGTATTTTCTAATAATATTACCAAGGGGCAACATGTATATTGAAAATAGAAGGGGACCTAGGACGGATCCTTGTGGCACTCCATATTTTACTGATGATAAATGAGATGACTCCCCATTTAAGTAAACAAAATGGTAGCGATCGGACAGGTGGGATCTAAACCATCTTAGAGCCTGCCCTTGAATACCTGTATAGTTTTGTAATCGACTTGTTTGTACACTCCCCTCCCCTTCCCTCCCCTCCCTGTACACCCCGGTGACCTAAATATGAACTTATGAACCTAAGAAGGAATTTTGGTGAGGGAGGGGAAAATGTGTTGGTATCTATGTGCTTTTTTTTTAAACTCTGAAAAGGGATGAAATCATGAAAATGGTATGAGGGAAGTTTTTATTAAGGTTTTAAGTGCACAGTGCATTTCAAGAAAAAGGTTATAAACACATACGAAATGGAAAAAATGTAATGATCGTTTTCGTAGTTGGAAAAGTGTAAAACGTTGTTAAAGTTGTAACAAATGAAATAAAAAGAAAACTAGGTTACTGGTTATTTGTCTAAAACAACTAAACAAGTCAAAAAAACTATCAGATATGTTTTCGTTAAGCAACACGTGAAAAAGATGTGAGAGCTTGCAGCATTACAATTTAAAAAGGTGTTTTGTTACCAGCTAGAAAAGAAAGCATTTATCACTTATACCTTACCTCAAACTAAAAAAGAAACGAATGTAAAGCGGTGATACAAACCAGAAAACTTGGCATTTTTCACGATGTTAGAAAAAGTAAAAGAAAAAAGAGGTAGGCATTTACTCGGATTTAAAATAAAATCCATCAGACAAGATACTTGTCAAATCTATGTTGTACTTTACCACTAACTACAACTTTAAAAATCGAGAGTGTTAGTGACAGAGAGTTAGACGAAAGAAAAAAAGATCTCACAGCAAAGTGTTAAGGCATCTCCATTGACTCACCCTGACAGCACCGCAGACACACTTAGAATGAGGCTTGGGGAATGCTCCGGAAAAAAACCACGCCTCCAGCGCTAGAGACTGCCCCCGCTGTAGGCATGATAGCAACATCAAATAGATTTAAATGTTAAAATAATTAAACTAAGTAGTTTTTAATAAATAGACATCAGTCCTTAATTAGTGAAAACTTTATATCCGTTTAAACATAAGGTCAATTTGCCGTTTTTAAATGATGTAGGCCTATACAATTTTTATTTACTTTTAGTCTTAAAAAATAAAAAAATAAAAAATAAAAAACAACGTTGAAAAAGCATTATTTGTTTTTAATTTATTAAGTTAATTACTCTAATCTACGACTAGTCTAAATCTAGACTATTGACGTCGATAGATCTTTTGTTTTTGTTAAGCTTAATTTCTCAAGCTATGACAATTAACACACACACACACAAACACACTTTCCTTCTGTCAAGTTTGTAAGTTTGTGTCTCGTTATCTAGTAAATAAAACAGACATATGTAGTTAAATGTACTCGGTTTAACAATATAGCAGGAAAGAGATGTCATCTCCACCATCGAAACGCGAATGTTTCCGGCATCTGGCGTCTGTGTGATTACTGGTGCCTGCATATCAGTTAGACATCAAGCGGCTGTAAAAACATCTAATGGCTTTTTAAATGCTTGTAACTCGCTTGTGAAACTAACTAATTTCAGAGGGTGTTAACACTATAGCAGGAAAAGAAGTATCTCGTCTCAAATCGAAACGTGACAAACTTAGTAGTGATTCTTTAAATCCTGTTTATCAACTCTTTGAGATACTTAATCATTGAAACATTTCTATAGTCACATCTTTATTTAACATTTTCTAAAATGAGATCTGGTTTATTTCTATATTAAGTGTAAGTAAGTTGTATTCTTTCGTTGTCATATCTTTTACATTTGATTAAAATAGGTTCAACTGATTCAGGAAGATCACATTTAACACAAAGTCCAGACACATGTTTTACCCTCTTATAAATAATGACTGATTAAGTGCAATGTGTCCAATTCTATGGCGAGAACTTCCTTTCTATCCCCAAAATTCTCCTTTCATTTCCAACTGTTCTTTGAATATTATATAAATGCCGTCCTTTATTCTCACCATCCCATTTAATTTGCCACATATCTTTTTATGTTTTTTTTTTTTATTTATTTTTTTTATTAGTCTTTTTATTTCTATTTTACTCATTGCCGTATTAAATTTGATGTCTGACATTTTAATGTTTTTATCTGATCCACTATTCATTACCTTCTATTCCTATATGTGCAGGTATCTATACAAAATACATATTTGTTTTTGGTTGTATTCTGAACAAACTCTGTAAAATGACTGACAAAATGTCTTGTCTAGTTGAAGATTCGCCACACTTTAAACTTGATAGTACTGAAAATGAGTCTGAACATATGACTACTTTAGGTATATTAATGTGTTCAACCCACTGAAGAGCCAAAAATATGACAATCATTTCCATAGTATTAACAGACGGATGATTAGATGTTCTTTCAGGTATTCTATACCTACCCCCCTAGGAACATATGTGTCCTGTTTCAGGATCTTTAGATCCAACTGTGTATATGAGTTACTTTAAAACTATATGCTCTTTATTTTTCATCTAAACAAAAGTCCTTGATGTTTTATTTTATTTTAATAAGTCACTCACACTTACTTCAGTAGCCTAAATCATTGAATATGTCTTTTATTTTGTCAATATTAACTTCTGGCACAAAATTCTACATTCATAAATGTATGTTTCTCAAAAGTCCCCCACGTTTAGTGGCATTTAAAGATGAATTTGTGATGTATTTGGAGACGTTAAAAGGAATGAAATGTCCCAAAGCAAGATTTTTGTATTCTTCATTAAAGGACTTTGGTTTCTTAATGTGAAAATCTGTTACTCCCCTACTTTTTCGTTCTTTATCTTTTTCTTCAGTGTTGTTTTATTTATTTATTTTACATTTATTTTGTTTTATGATGTACAGAGTGTGAACGTAAATTGAGTGTAATCTCAGACCGTATTTGTAAATCTACCAGTAATGTACGCCTTTGTGTTTTTAATGTTTAAAGCATCAAATAAAAAATAAAAAACACCCACTAACACTTCCCCTAACACCTCCCTAATAACGTTGGTCACAAAGGTTTAAATGTGTGTTAAAAGAATTAAACAAAGTAACGTTTTTAATAAAAACACATCAGTTCTTATTTGATGAAAACATTCTACCTGGTTTTAATATTAGACCGATGTTTTTACTTTAAAATTAGGTTAACCTATACCATTTTATTTTCATCTCAACAAAAGTTGTTTTATTTTATTTTAATAAGTCACTCACACATACTTTAGTGGTCTAAAGCCTTTAATATGTATTTTATGTTGTCAATATTAACTTCTGGTATTGCTATATCAGTTTAGTTTAAATCCTGTAGACGCATACAAATATTAAACAGGAATGAATGAGTCAAGATTAACTTTTCTTGCAAAAGAAACTTTTACAACATTACAGGAAAGGCTATATATTTCATCTCAAGTAGTGCGCAGAAACGCGTCTGGTGTCTGGCATCTGATGTCTTAGTGTTTACTGTCACGATCATGTCAGCGAAGATTGGAAAACATCTAAAGGTTTTTGGGGTTAGCAACTCAAATGTAATCTAATTAGTTTTCTGGGTCTAGTGTTGTAAATGGTGTGCTGCAGGTCAGCTAAAGTTAAAAAAAACTATTTGTGTGTATTCAGTGATCAAAGGGTGACAATTTCAACTTCATGGCTTATGCCTGTGAGCACGAGGTTAGCTGAAAGTTAATTTACTGGTCAAAAGGATGTGAAATCTTTTAACAAGTCAGACCATATAGGAAGATGTTGTTTAATTCGAGTTAATTTTGTTTATTTTACTTACATTTATATTTTTTATTAACCCCTAGATCTTTCAACCTCAACATAAATGTACTGAGAATGCAAACAAGTACACAAACACAACCATACAATCATAAACACACACACACACACACACACACACAAATGTAAACATACAGAAAACATCAACATGCAAACTAAATAAATACTAATATACACTCAAACAAGTACAAAAATACACAAACAAACAAAATAGGTCACAAACACGAACATATCTATATAAGACTGAAAATGAGTTGTCATAAGTTTTCTTTGAAACCAAAAGTTTTTGTTGCTACAAATGTCTCACAGAACTTTACACAATAGATTAGAAGTCCTTTCTCACTTTCCAGATGGTGTTGTTAACCATAATGTTTAAAATAGTTTTAAAAAATTATTATTTTTAGCTTTCATGCAGGATTCATGTCAGCACTCAAATGTTTTTAGCAAGTGTCCAGAGACAGATGAAAATAGATGCGTGAAGAAAAAAAAAATGTAAGAGGTTTTTAAGGATAGACTAAATGTTTTAGATTGTTTAAAACAATTGAGTTTACGAATTTCTCTTGAATGTGTGTACGGTTACCGTTGCATACATGAAGCAGAAGAAATACATAAACTCATTGAGGTTGATGTTAAACGATAAAAAATGACTTATTTATATAGCATAACTTACTTTCTTTTCATAACAATAAACATTCTTACGACTTTTTTAACTGCAAACAACTGGTTTGGTTAAAATAAATAAAAACATATTGTGTTACTTAGTTAGAATGCTTATAGTTTGTAGTAAAATCACATATATAAGCTAAAACATTTTTCTTCCAAACCACGCGGTTTTCACACACAGACACACACACACACACACACACACACACACACACCTCACAAAACTGCCAACAAGGACCTTAAGTTTTTGTTTTAACTATTAGCAGTAGCTGAGACCTTGGTGGAATTATTTTACGCACAATTTTGGGGAGGTTACTATGGACTTTGTAATAGGTTATAGATCACAAATCACCCCATTTAAAATCTAAAAGGTTTTGCAACTATATAAATTTGTTTAAAAAAGTAATGTAACTGATAACATTTGATTACATGATTTAAGACTTGTAATGTTTTCAACTGTTAATCTTTTGAAACGTGTAAACAGGACGGGGTTAACATTAGTGTGCTCAACTGCTAATGACCGTCAGACTTTTCAAAATCCTTCATCACTTAAATTAGGATTGTGATCATTTAATTTTAAAGCAAAACCAACACAAAATCTGATTTGCTTGGAGATTAAATACATATTAAAAAAAAAAAAACACAACAAGTAAGTTTAACAGCTATGATACTGTTTCGAAATCAAGTTTTTGCACACCTATGAAGGGAAATGCCACTGCATCTAACAACGGGTTGGTAGATTGGTACAATTTAACAAATAAATATACATTGGCCAAATAGGAAATAAGCATACGTCTTTAACTCCTGAAACATCTGACTCATATTTTAGGGTAGTTAAGGTGGTTTATGAAATATATCAATTAAATCTGTACGTGTGTGAAAAAAATATTTTTTGTAACATTTTTGTAACATTTTCATAATTAACCGCAATTTAATTATTTTTTCTCAGTGACTGTAACTGATTACATTTATTTTTGTAATCAAATGATATAATTTAGCTATATGTAACTAGTTGACCCTAACACTGATTATGCATTCTAACAATAATAGATGGTGAAAGAGTTCATTAACCTCTTTAACTTAAAAAATGCGTACAATGTCCGTAAACAAGGGTTTGTTCATAAAACAACCCAGTCCTCCGACTTGAAAGCACCGTAACAAGTATAGCCATTGCAGAAATTTATTTTAGAAATGCAGTAAGATAAACTCTGGATGCACGATTGACCAACTTATCACATGTATACCATATTATTACAACGTCATGCCTACCTAGTTTATGGGGAAATATGTCTGTAAAAATAAACAAACATACCCACAATCTCCAGAATGGAGGCTGATGATGGGTTCATCATTTCATGATGAAGACAGACTGGATATTCAGACCACAGCAGCAGGACACGATTGTCTTTTTCTAAAGATAAAGACAATTATTTGGTTTCAGGACACACGAATCCTAATGTTTCACAAGACAACATAACAACGGTCGCTCCATTACAGCATAGCCAACTCTATTTTAGCCTGTTTTAGCACATGTATATCGTATTATTGTTGAATATAGTCGTTTAGTCTAAATATGTGTTAACAGTTATTTTATTGTTATTATGTATTATGTATTATATGTTTTTGTTTTACAAAGGGTTTAAATGTAATATGCTTAACTAATACCTCATTCAAGCTATGAAGATCTTCAGGTCAGGGAACTACAATACCCATAACACACCTCAGGCTTCAAACATGGCCGTCATGAATACATACTCATATTGTATGTGGCAACGCTCTAAATCATTGGACATCTGATTAAACGCATATGCAGATAACCTAAATAAAAAGACGCACATTTCTACGCTGTTTGTGAAGTATACGCTCCTTCCATTTTCTGATGTTACAAACCCTCTTTTCTGTGATCTGTTTTAGTGATGCAAAGTTCGATTCACTTCTGACAATTATTCATTTGGACTGTTTGGTTCAATGAACCGATTCATAGGGACCTTAAGTCATTTTTGCATTTACGTCAGTACACTTTTTTTTTTTCTTCTAACAACTCGAGAGTCATTTTATTTTCCGTGAATCATCTAAATAAATTTAATTGTGTGAACACATATTGGTGGTTATTATCTTTTGTTCATTTAAGTTAATGTTGAATCATCTAAATAAAGTTAACTGTGTGAACATATATTGGTGGTTAATGTCTTTTGTTCATTTAAGTTAGTGATGTTTGTGTTCGCAGTTTTATGCACAGTGGCTCTGTCCTTTGTTTAGCTTAAACATCCATTTTTAGTCAGTTACAAAAGTGTCAGGCATTAAGTTTTTGTATTTTTAACTCACCTAATTATGGCAGAGTTACTGGTTTCGGGTGTTTTTGGTGTATGTAAGCGGTGAAAACTTAAATGTGACCGTCGAGCAACGTTACTTACTCAAACGAAGACAAATTGTGTAAGTGTTTATTAAGAAGCCGAAATGAAAATAAGCATACAAATATTCATAATGACAAAAAGCACAATATATCCTAAAAACACAATAGACCCTGCTAAGTACACCTAAAATTTGCTAGAGTGGTGAGATATTTAAATTTACATTTATTCATTTAGCAGACTCTTTTATCCAAAGTAACTTACAGATGAGGACGGTGGAACCAATCAAAATCAACAAAAAGAGCAATGATATATAAGTGTTATAACGAGTCTCAGTTAGGTTAACACAGTACACGTAAGCATGGGATTTTAAATAATATAATAAATAAAAAGAAAACTGATTGAATAAAAAGAATAGAGCAAGCTAGTGTTAGAGTTCTTTACACACACGCACACACACACACACACACACACACACACACATAAATAGAAACCACAATGTTTTTTATAGCGTTACACTTTGAAACCAGAACGATATGTTTCCATGACTTTGTTAGCTCTTTCTGTTTGAATCTATTTACAGCAGTTTTCACCATCCTAATTGTAATGGTTTGGTCTTACGCTTAGGGCCTTGTATTTTCTAGTTTTTGCTCTCGTGTTAGTTGGTCTCTTTGTTCATACAAATCAATATTTCTGTGGATTTGGGTATTAAAATATTGCTTTAAACATCGTCTTCATTCGAGACATTTACTTAACATCATTATATCATCCTAGTTTATATCAGATATAAGGTATGTTGCTTTTGTATTGTACGCAATTTTTAAGTTAAAGAGGTTAATGAACTCTTTCACCATCTATTATTGTTATTGCATAATCAGTGTTAGGGTCAAATAGTTACATATAGCTCAATTATATCATTTGATTACAAAAATAAATGTAATCAGTTACAGTCAGTGAGAAAAAATAATTAAATTGCGGTTAATTATGAAAATGTTACATCTGAATATTTTTTCACACACGTACAGATTTAATTGATATAT